>NC_084724.1:8782375-9129751 GCF_033807575.1 Cydia pomonella
ATCGAAGTTCAAAATCATTCAAGAAATAATCAAATAAGATTTAAAAATCATTATTAACGCCATATTCCAGAGTTATGTTTCTTAGTAAAATACTGTCGTATTGAGAACCTTATTTTAGAGTTCAGTTAAAGATAAACGCCTAAGATACTTGTCATAGCAACAAATTGCTCTACGCAATATTGCTAACAGTAAAAAGTCTGTTAGGGTTCCGTACCCAAAGGGTCAAACGGGACCCTATTACTGAGACTTCGCTGTCCGTCCGTCCCAGGCGCGGATACAAGGGGGGGGGCCATAGGGGCAATGGCCCCCCCCTAAAACCCTGGCTCTCACATTACTAAATTGAGTAAATTTTATTTTTTACCAAAAATATATGATTTTCTCAAAATGGCCCCCCCCTAAGCCAAATCTTGTATCCGCGCCTGGTCCGTCCGTCCGCCTGTCACCAGGCTGTATCTCATGAACCGTGATAGTTAGCCAGTTGAAATTTCTACAGATTATATATATCTGTTGCCGCTATAACAACAAATACTAAAAACAGAATAAAATAAATATTTCTTTCCAATCTCGAGGTTCTCATCCAATCACCGAAGTTAAGCAACATCGGGCGGGGTCAGAAGGCCTACCGCGAACCACGTTCGACGTGTTGCCTCTCTGTCGCACTTGTAAATTCGTACGTAAGTGTGACAGGGAGGCAACACGTCGAACGTGGTTCGCGGTAGGCTTTCCGTACTGAGATGGGTGACCGTTTTTATATATAATGGTACGGAACCCTTCCTATGCGAGTCCGACTCGCACTTGGCCGGTTTTATTTTATTTTATATCACGTCAGTGGCTAACAAGCATACGGCACGCCTGATGATAAACGGTCATCGTATCCTATGGAGCCTGCAACGCCAGGGGTGTTATTGTCTACCTTTTAACCTTTTGACCGCCAAAGACGTCATATGACGCGCGCGACTACAGCCCAATATCAATGGAGGTCGTGAGAGCGGACATGCAGGGCCGGATTTAGGGGAGGGCAACCGGGGCTACTGCTCCGGGCCTCCACAAAAGAGGGGCTTTTGTGTTTGACCAAGTTTGAGATGGCGTCAAATAGGATAAAGATTAATAGCATAAGATATGCTGGTATTTAAGTAAAGCTTTGGATAGTAAAAAAGCATCAGCATGGCTACTGCTAATTACTGCTAGATCCAACTTTTATTTATGCAACTAACTATTTAAACACTGTTTAATGTCATGACCAAATTTTATTTCAGCTAACAACCATATACAATTTATATAACAATCAAAATATACTAAACAATTTACAAATTTAACCATATCTTTTAGCATGCGTTTTCCTCACCCGAGCTCGCTCCCTAGACCGAGGCACGTCTACACTGGCCGGTTTGTGCGTGAGGAAATTGCCTCGCGCATATGCTCGCTCTGTGTGGACCCGGCTAATAGGAAGAAACAATTTGGTTAAAGATATGGTTAAATTTGCAGAACATTCTTCCTAGGGTAGTTATCATTCTGTTGCAGTTTTATAGATGCCATGATGGTATGATAACTGCCTAAGAATAACATATAAGGTACAGCCTACAGTTATAGGTAGTTTTTGATAAGTACTTTACTATTTAAAAGATAATTAAATACATTTACAAACCAACATGGTATTGATGCTATAAACTGCTATAAGGTGCTATAGTTGCTGCCTTTTTGTATGAAAGTTATTACATGACATGTATAAAGTGCCAAAATACCAAAATATTAATTTTTTTTGGTGTATGTACATTTATTTTTTAGCTTTCTACTGTAAACTGTTAGCATCATACAAAGAATACAATACAATATGCATACAATATACATCCAATAATATGTATATATATTCATCATTTAACCTTACTATGTAATGTATTATATTAATACTAGGTAGCTACAAGAACACAAGTCTTGTCTAAAATACATTTTGGGCAAAACTTATACAATTGAGAGACCAAGGAATTTTAGCCCAGCGAGCACAATACATAATAATCTAAGCAAAACTCGCAGGTCATCTGTGCATGGCTGCCACCTGCTCATTAATCTCGGCTAAGACTTGTGCTGACTTGAGAATATTCTCAAACTGGTACCCCATGTGGACTCCAATCAGGTTCATCTTCTTAAGGTTCTCTTCGGCGCCCTCCATAAGGTTCTCGGACGCTACGAACTCACGAGCAGCTTTAGTCAAGAGCTGTAATGTCATATTTGAGTAAGTTTGCAGTGTGAAAATATCTACAATTGTTAAAAAAGTCCTTGTGAAAGGTGTTAAAAGACTTGTACTAGCCACCAACCTCGTTAGATCTTGAGCCTCGCTGAATTTGCCGTGTTAGCGAAGAGATATTGTTCATGTTTACTTGTACTCGCTCTGCAAGCCGTTGTTTCGATTCGGCGAACAACGAGCGAGCGCTGCTAGATGACGCTGAAGTCATTTTAAATAATTCCAACGTCTAGAATATTAAAAAATCCTATATTTTGTTTATGTATCGATCGTAAACGAAACAAATGTATAATATAGATTAGCAGCAGTAGCTGGGCTATAACCACGAAAATCTAAATTCGTTAATTGCGGGCATTTTTCTCTGTCACTCTATTTACGTGTTAGTGAGAGTAAAAGAAAAAGATCCCCGCAATTTGCGAATTTCGGTTTTTGCGGTAGGCCCCCTGAAACAAATAAACCACAAAACGTCAAGTAATTTTTCGTTCTAATACTAATATCGCACTGACACTAGTGACACATTTTCTAAATGTACATTCTTATTTTTCAATAATATATAAACTACTCATGCAACATTCTATAAAATAAATGCAAGGAGTTATGAAGTTATTTATCAGTAATTTATAACATTAATTTTATCACAAAAAATATAATGATAATTACAAGGATATTGTTAGAAGAATACTACTACAAGAAAAATAACTACTTTTTGAACGTTCCTTGTCTGACATTTAAGATGCGTCCAAAAATGTAATTTATCTTCATTTTACAGAATTCATACAATACGAAACAAGAACAATTTATACATATCATAAATGTTTCCCATAAAATGATCGATTTGTTATTTCAATCAAATATTATTTATATTATAGATAACACCAATAACTTATCAGCATGGTATCAGCTGATTAAATTCTTATTCAATTTTTGGCACAGGTAACACCGCCTGTCTTTTCGCTCGTCACGAAAAGAGTTCGTGTTATAGAAAATTTCTGTAATCTAATTCAATTATTGTCTTTAAACCCGAAATGTTTCATTCTAATTATCAACATTCTTTGATTCTTACCCCGGACGGTAATAAAAATCCGTTAAAGGCACCGTTGGCATAAAACATGTCCTTTATTTACAAGTCCTCAGTGTAGCAATAAACTTCATATTTACGTATTTGTGTTAAAGTTGTAATAATCATAATGGATAAGGGGGTGACGTGTGAACATCTGAATAAGGTCGCGGAGTTTCTCGGGAAGGATTTGTGGCAGTCTAAAGAGGTAAGGAAATATTTTGGTCATATCTAACATAACCTATAAAGGGATGTCACTTAGAGTTTGCTTAATGGGCAATTATAGCATTCCTTCGTTTATCATTGTGTAACGTTACGGCAGTCGCGTGTGTGCACTCGCTAGGGGCTGGCTAACAAGCATCATAATCTATGTGTTTACTGCTTGCCACTCATGCCTGCCTGGTACCTGCCCTTCTTTGTTTACATCACCTCAGACATGTTAGCAACAAAGTATTGGTGTTTTCTCTTCGATCGTTTCAAAACAAAATTTTGTGGTATTGTTTGTGTTTAATAATTAAGCACAGAAAATAGTTGCTTAGTAGTAAGAGGGCCATATTATGTACCCGTTAACAAAATAATATGAGTCTTTGTAAATCATAAAATTCTCTTTAATGTTAATTAAGCCACAACACAAAATGTTGCAGATTATGTGATGGAAGCTTGCTAACATCAATTTCTTTATGTTAACATGAGGCCTAATTTTACTGTCTTTGCGGGGATACTACTTTTTTTAAATCTAACAGTCACTAAAAAGATTTTCTTCTATGGAACTATACATTCCCAAAGAAGCACAGAAGAGTAAAAAAAATGTTAATTTGAAAATTATTTGTCCTGTAATTATTTTGTGGAAGTCATACTAGAACTCAGGGACCGGAAACCAGTATTTTTTTGTATGGGAACGAAAAGGGTATTTTTTGTCGTTCTTTGTTAATTATTTTATTTCTAATTGGGCATCCTAATAATACAAAGTCATTATCTAAAAACACTCCGATCCCTGCGAGAACTTCCTGTTTAATATGATGACATTTTTAATGAAACTTGCATCATCATTTATTGTATCAGTTTATTCAGGTAGACTAAACAAAAAGGTCATGAATTAATAATTAATTATGTTATGAAGCTAACAGAAAACGAAATTCAAATCTGTTGTTAATCAAAAACTAATTTTGCAAGCTTATTACAAAATAAGTTTTGGGCAAAAATTTCATTGTTGGTACAAGCTTTTATCGCTGACTGTACTTTTTTTCCACAGGCAACTAGTGCTCGCACAGGCATCAAGACGATTCTAAAAACCCCACACACAAGTAGTTTATGTTGTTTTATCATAGAGTTCCTCTGGCCACCTCCTCTTTGAACATGAAATAAACAAAAAAAACACAGAACTGAAGTAGAAACTATTAACTATTCAGTTTTCATTATTTTTATTGCACATCTCTATTCCACATTTTTAACTACTCAAAAGTTATCTGGAAGAGATCACTCTTTAGTGATAGTCGCTTGTTTTTACCTCTATTTTTTATTTTATTTTAATATGTTATATTCTACTTTAAATAGGTATAAAACTGGCACGAGAATTCCGGCCTCTGTTCATAATAATAGAAATTGAACCATAACTTCCTTGACTATTGATTTCAAATACGAATGGCATTTTTTTGTATGGTGGGCCTTAGGAGGCTAAATTGAAGAATTTCAGCATGTTTCTTTTAACCTTATGAATGTTTTAATTATACAGAATCTTGACTCTTGGAGACCCTATACATCTCTAAGGATAATTTGATAAACTATATAATCTAAATAATTTTAGTTTTTTTTTGTATCTGATTGTTTTTTTTTTAATATTATAATTTGAGTTTTTTTTTTAATTCAACATTATGTGACTTTATACACCTCTAAGTAATAAAAATACTTTAGTTTGCATTGATATTTTCAGTTAATTGTATTTTATAATTGTTGATGTGCATTTTTTTGCTTGTATGCAAATTCCATATTAGGCAGGTCACACTGGCCGTTCTGTGCGCGAGCAAATTGCCTCGGGCGAATGCTCGGTCTGTGTGGTCCCTGCCTATTGACGTGTAAAAGTGCCCTTGTGGCCTTTTTGCTAAATAAATGTTGAAGTTGACTAAGAAGTTAAAGTTGAAGTCAGCAACTATTCTGACTTGTATCATAACCCCTATTTCTATTTTCAGAACTTAACATGCTTCGACTGTGGGTGTCCCGGACCCAACCTGTGGATCTGCCTGCAGCCCGACTGCCATCATGTGGGCTGCTCCGAGGTCCGCAATGACCACAGCACCTTGCACCAAAAGGTACACTCATTTAGTTACTAGCTTCTGCACAATTCGTCTACCTAAAACTATCATATGTCCTTCTCCGGGCCTTGAAACAGCTTCACACCAAATTTCATATTAATCGGTTCAGCGTTTTAAATCTGAAGAGGTAACAGACAGACCAGAGTTACATTTGCAATTATAATATTAGTAAAAAATTTATTTCCGACAAAATCGAAAAATAGAAAAAACAAACAAACAGTAAAATTGTCTTAAATCGCCGTAAACGGGCAAGGTGCCCAGAAGGCTGACCGTATTTCCCAGCTGTATAGCGATATTTACGCGCTGTGCGAAATAGTGACCGCCAGCATCATCTTTGGTGCTTGGAACATGGGTCGGTGCCAGGGTGTAAACGCAATGCAAGTAGCATCCCAAACTAGCGGCCGACCCATGGTCCAAGGCACCGGTCATTCCGTCAGGCCTCGTGCCGTCGTTCCTGGCCAGCCCGCTGGGCTCAAGGACTGCTGGAACTCTTGCACTAACGAGGGCCCAACGAATGGTATCAGGATTTCATAGCGTGGCGCGAGATTTTACAAATCTCTACTAATCCTTACTATACCTGCTAATATTTGCAAAAGTAACTCTGTCTGTCTGTCAGTCACATCTTCACTCTTTAAAACAGCTGAATAAATTTAGATGAATTTTGGTGTCAAGATATTTAGAGTCAATCGAAACTTTAAATATTTTTTTGAGGTAATTTTCAAAACTTCATTATTTGTCACAAAATATGTTCGATATCAGGGAGTTACCATTAGATACTCGTATACTGTTTAAAACATGTTCATACTATCGCAATTTAGCTTAATATCTTGAACATTATAGACAAACCAAGCTAAGTTGGCAACGATTTTGATAGCCCAGCCTTAACTAAACATCATAATTTCGTAGAAGTTTGACGTTTAAAATAACACTTGCACCGTCTGGGTCAAACTCGCTGCCAACTTATCTTGGTCTGACGCTACACATATTTCTTCTAGCTACTGGAATAATAATTACAACAACATCAAGAATATCTCAATATTTTAATAATGGTTTTACATTCCAAATTAATAAAATAGACTATAAATAAACTTAAAAATAATGATAAAAAGTAAACGTAAAATAAGAGTCTTATAAATAGAAAATGTCCTCAAGCTAGCTACCGATGGAAAGGGTGCCCAGAAGGCTGGCCGCATTGCCCCGTTGAGTATCTCATACATTTCATACATAACATCAAGAACAAGGACTTCATAATGAACAAAGATCTTTGTGTGAATTGCTTCTAATTTTAGATGACTCAGTTTGGCATTCGATCGAGACCAGTATTCCTTGAATACATACAGAATTTAACACTCATTATTACGCATGCAACCACAAAAGCGTAGGTATATTATTTACAGAATTATTATTTTATTTGACTGCTACTTTCATTATGTATTAATGCTTCGCGCCAATGAATAGGGAAAATCTGTGCTGCCGTCTTCAGTTGATGAACGCTCAAGGGCGTAGCCAGCCAGTGAACTAGGGAGTGAACGTAGAGGTGCAAACAATGTATGTAAAAATTGAGGTGGGGGGGGGGGAGGGGGCTGCCTGTACCTGCCTACGCCCATGTCAGCCCGCAGCAAAGCTGCCCGCAGCTTTGAATATTAACCAATACACAATGGTTAGGGAATAATTTTGCACGAATTGCTTTAATTATCAGTATAAAAGTACTATCATTTATGTGTTAAAATACAATATTCATTTATTGCGCTATCGTACACAAACATGACAATTTATATTACATTAAAAATGTTACACTTCAGAACTACGAGTATCACAATCATTTAACATTAAAAAGTTTATTTCAGAAAAATCAACTTCCATCGATAATTTCAACGACTCTTACACCATCATCATTACTAAAACCATCATGGAGTTTTTCGATTAGGTCACATGTCCGTCTTACGAATTTTCAATCTATCGAATCTGTCGGTAACGTGACCTGTCGCGAGTTTAACATTTATTCCCCATCACAAAAAGTGCACAGCGCCGCTAAAGAAGTTTTCACTTCAAAAAAGTTGCAAATGGTCACTAAAACAAGTTGTGATTGATGCGCACAAATACACATAATCACAGTATGTTGAACTTTGAACTGAACCACAATTTATTCTAACCGAGCTCAATTTCCCGCGCTCTAGTATTTACATTATTTATGTACCTGTGCTTATACGTATATATGTTATATATATGCAAGTACTGACAGGATTTCCGTTCTCAATACACACATTAAGACAGCAAATAAGATAAGTGAGACGAAACGAATGTTTGAAATGTATTGAAGGTAAGTAAGTAAATATTCTTCATTGTGCATCATACAGTTAAAAATAGACAGGAAATGAAAAAACACTTAAAGTTAGGTAATAACAGACCAAAGGAAGGTCAGTGTTGCGACGAATATTAATGTCTAAAAGTTGCTAATGTGCATGGAAAGATTTTTATAATGTTTTGAAATAAGTTTTTATCGCTGACTGTACTCATCGAGACACAATTAGGTTGCGTTGTCTTATCACAGAGTTCATATGACCACCTCCTGTCTCCATCATCAGATCAGCTTGATGGTACCATAATATTAAACCACCATAGTATAAAATTGTCAAAAGTTACGTTACTTATGTAAATTTTGAGCGCCAGATGTTCAGCAAAAGTTCATCTAGTTATATTATATACGTACATCGGTACTTAAACTAAAAAAAGTTAATTTCGATAGTGCAGTCTTATTGTTGTATTTAGATTTGATGTCGTTTTCATCAGCATTTTAAAGTAAACGTAAACTCACTTATAGCTCTACTTTAAGTGAGGTCGATGCGGGCAAGACCGGTGTCTTACCTACGATAGACGGTCTTTACCACATTGTCTTTAGGTAACGTTTGGTATATGACTTAGGATGGTATTCCACCTGTCCACTCTCTCATTAAGCCAAATGTGAGATCCGAATACACACTGGACCAAGACATTGGCCAGGTAGAATACCATCCTTAGGGCACCTGCACCATCCCACTAACCCGGGGTTAATCGGTTAAACCTGGAGTTACCATGGTTACCAGTATAATTTGACACTGGGTTAACGGTTTAACCAGTTAACCCCGGGTTAGTGGAATGGTGCAAGTGACACTTAGTGGCATAATTCAATAAAAAATCCTTAATTTTTTGGATATAAATATATACAGTCACCGTCACATTGTATATCGGAGCGGCCGAGGTGCTCACAAATATCTGAACACTCCTCTACTGTCAAGGCGTTAATGTGCCTGCCCGCGTAGCCAACGTGCATATCGCTCACGTTCCGTGGCGAACGAAACGCAACTGTCACAGTCGCACTAATATGAAAGAGAGTTAACGATTGTAACGTTGGCTACGCGGCTGTTCAGATATTTTTGAGCACCTCGGCCGGTCCGATATATCTGTTGGCGACTGTACCTGTACTTCCCGCTACAGCTGCTTGAAATATCTCGCTTTGTGATTACGAGCAAGTGTGATAATCTACTGAATTCCGTTTTATTCCAGAGCCAGCCGTCCCACTGCGTGCACATGAACGTGTCCACGGAGCGGGTGTGGTGCTACATCTGCGAGAAGGAAGTCCACGTGCGAGCAGCGGTCGCCTACAATAGGGTAGGTTTTATAACAGAGCCAGCCGTCCTACTGCGTGCACATATATTATATATATCGCTGTCTAAGTACCCACAACACAAGCCTTCTTGGCTTACCGTGGGACTTAGTCAATTTGTGTAAGAATGTCTCTATAATAATATAATTGTATATAATATCTTACTTTGTTGCAGATAAGTCCAGATTCAACAGTGGAGGGCGAACCGGCGAGCGCTCGCGTCGGTTCGTCGGGTCTCGTTACTACAGACGATGATGATGATGACTATGATCGTCCACGAGGTATTAATACTCCATCTAAGTTAACTCTTCTAAACTTTGACTTGATAAAGTGTGGATTTACCATAATAAACGTTTTCATTTTTCATTGTGATTTGAGGTTTTTGTTTTCACTCCGCACTCTGTCAACAGCAAAGTGAAGCGTTAGCTTTGTCTGACTATTTGATGTACGTTAACTGCCAATTAACTAATATGATCGCACTCAGCCAATAGATGGCGATGAGGGGAATTTATTATCTTCAACACGGCCATCCTGATGTTGGGCAGGGCCCCATGTGACATCTATAAGTTTTTTTTAATTATTATTATTTTATTTACTCAATAAAAAATATACAGCAATATTCATTATACATTTTTTTTTCGCCTAACTGCATGACAGCACTCAAAATTTTTCCTTAATCTACTGTGTAAGGTGTAGGTACTAACAGCTGAAAATGTACGGTTGACTTTATCGCACAATGTTATTAAATTAAATAATCAGAAAATACAACAAATAATCTACAGACTAGCCTTATTTGAAGTTACTTATTGAAATATGGTCCTTAACTCTAACGTCACACGGTGGAATACAGGTCTAGTGGGTCTCCAGAACATGGGCAACACGTGCTACATGAACGCGGCCCTTCAGGCTCTGAGCAACACAGCGCCTTTCACATCGTACTTTCTGGAATGTGCTGCGGCAGTTACCGTTCTCGCTGGCGATAAGAAACCTGGACTAGCGAGGTAAGCCGCCCTTTCCACTCAGGCGAAGAGGAGGGGAGACATGCTAGAACCAACCAATAGCATTGGTTTTCTTTTTTTCTCCGCTGGATTACAACCCGGTTATCTCGCACGCTCCTCTCATCTGCGCCTTAGTGGAAGCATCAAATCTTCTGTCCCCGTTAAACGTTCACTGGCTCTTATCTATGAAACGAAGATGGAAGGGAAACGGTTTAAATATTTTACAAAATATGTTTAGGATTACAAATATGCTAAATTAGAACTGTTTTTACAAGCATTTATTTATGTAATATGTATGTTTGTACGGGTCAAATCTTGCAAGTTAAATTTGATCCACTTCCCGGTTTCCGATGAAGCTGAAAATTTGTATACATATGTAAGTCAGGTGACAATGCAATATTATGGTACCATCGAGCTGATCTGATGATGGAGACAGGAGGTTGGCCATAGGAACTCTGTGATCTGATAAAACAACGCAACCTTGCACTTCATCTACCAGTTAAGCTTGTTTGAAGATTGTAAAACGCCATCGATGACTTTATTCGTCAGATAAATGGCTGTTAGCAACATTAAAAATAAACTAAAAGTTCTTCATTTAAAAACTATGACATTATTGATTTTTGTTACTATAGAAACACTTCATAAAACCTTCGAAATGTAACTTGCTACCATTTCTGCTAGAATAAATCTTTATTTTCCTAGCACATCTTTTAACTCTAAATACCTACAGTCCACTCAGCTGCACCTGACCATGGCTCCGCCATATGGTCCTTCGAACCGGATATGAACCAGTGACCTATGGATAGTAGCTTATTCAGGAGTTTACTTGGACATTGTGAAACAGATCGTAATATATTAACCGAGCCAGTCTAAATATAAGTGTTAAAGTCGATTTTTTCATTTGTTTCAGAGCATACCAAAAATTAGTGAAAGAAATGTGGAGCAGAAAAACTAGGGGTTACCTCGTACCAAACGGAATCATATACGGCATTCGGAATGTAAGTTATGCACATAGCCCTGGTTCTCCGGGACAAAACATACCAGTCCTAGTGATTAATTAAATATCGACTTGAGTGTTATCTTATCGATATCGATAGCAAGTAATTTCAAAGTCATAATAACAAATATCATTTTACCTTGACCTTAATGATATTAATTAAGAGTTAATTCCTTTATTATCTATTTGCAAACTTTGATTTATTCTTATTGCACTTAAATTGACTGTAATCTTTCTGACATAATTCTGGCAATAATTGATAGGTTTAATTTAAGCTTATTTAATTTAGCTTAATTTCAAAAAATAAGTAACTTAAATTTACAAACGGTAAATTCTTGGGAAATTATAATGTGATTGTTGATTTGTTTTACATTATATACACGGTTTTTTTATGTCCGTGCGGTGTCCATGGGCGAAGGTAATCGCTTACCATCAGGAAAAATAAACGGTACGCCATCCTAATAATCCCTCATGACCTTTTTAGGTACACCCAATGTTCCGAGGTTACCAGCAGCATGACACACAGGAGTTCCTTCGCTGTTTCATGGACCAGCTGCACGAGGAGTTGAAGGAACCAGTAAGTGTTCGTTAGGTATCTATGGCCTCGTTAGGCTGACTATGCAAAATTTTACTAGAGTCTAACCAAGATAAGTTGGCAGCGATTTTGAAAGGCCTGTCTGTGAAATAAATAAATAAATATTATAGGATATTATTACACAAATTGACTAAGTCCCACAGTAAGCTCAATAAGGCTTGTGTTGAGGGTACTTAGACAACGATATATATAATATATAAATATTTATAAATACTTAAATACATAGAAAACACCCGTGACTCAGGAACAAATATCCATGCTCATCACACGAATAAATGCCCTTACCAGGATTTGAACCCGGGACCATCAGCAGTGTGATGTAAACGTCGAAGTTTCATAGAATTTTGAGGTCGACCATGACTTATTTTTTCTTACAAGGGGGTGGGAGACGGTAGATTTTTCGATATTTTTTTCTTTTTCAAAATTATGCTACTGGTATGCTAAGGACTTAAATGTTTGTGCCAATGAGTTATTAAACTGAGAGTGAGTTTTCTTTTTGTGTTTAGGTCTGGGACAGTATGCCGGAAGACAAGCTGGGCACGGAGGCGGACGGCGACCACCAGGAGAGCAGGAACTTGCACGTGCGGCGCCGTGCCGCCTCCTCTGGAGGTACTTACATTTTTTACAACTTTTTGTGGAAGATTAACTAGGTAAAGTGATTATTATTTATGTAAGCCTTTTTAGTTTTGGTGACATTTTTATAGTACATTACTATAGAGGCCGGGAAACGTAGGGTTGCAGGCCAAGTAGATATATATACGCGATAGAGATACGCGGCCGGCAACCCCGTTTCTCGCCGAGATATGTATATAGTGCTTTTCTCAAACTTGCAATTAAAACAAAAAAAATGTAGTCAATTTGTTTTGTGGCGACCTACTCGGCTCGCCACTCTACCAGCGGTGTACAAACTTACGCGCGTAAGTCCGCGCGCCTGCGCGATGCGCCACCGCCGTTGCTTAGCAACGAATATGCACAACAGATCACCGTATCAAGCTAACTGATGGTAGAAGCTAGTTGATGTTTGGATGCCAAGACGTTGTGTCACAATTTGCCGTTAAAAAACAAAAGAAGGTTGCTTTACAGTCCTAGGCGTGTAAGGCAGTATGAAATTCCTTTACATATCATCTTCACTCATCGCACCTGATATGTAGTATTTCCGGACCTAATTTGACGTAGGTCATGTCATCATTTCATAGCAAGTTTGAGAAAAATATTTTTACCTACGTGCCTACGTCAGCAATGCGGGCTTTAGCGCGCAGTGTTTCTTATACAATCGGTTATCTGAACACCTAAAATGTTGCGCTCCATACCGCGTTGGCAAACCTTCAGTTTTTGTGTTTTAACCAATTTAACAAGCCTCTTTGTTTTATGTTGTCCCATACCATTCATCTCTCTTTTCAGTTGAATGCACGTTAAAGTAAAACCCAGTCGGTTACATGATTTATTCGGTATTCTCATAAGCAACATTGTTTTGATTTGTTAATTAACACCATGTTATCTTCTAGAAGTACTTTCGCATTTTGATGATCGGTGAATAAGTAGTAAGAATTTTTTCGAATAATTCGTAAACTATAATTCAGCAAACCCACTTTGTCAGTATAAAAAAGCGCGAAATTAATATTTTCTATGAGAGTACGAGAGTAGTAGCGCGAAGGGTTGCGCCTACATTTTTTTAAACTTACCGCCTTATTCTACTGACGGAAATGGCTTGCAGAACTATAATTGTCTGCTTGACTGTTTTTTGTAAATAATGTCAAACGATCTTGATTTTCCTGAGGATCAAATGTCTATATAGGACTCATGGAATTTAAGCAACACAAAGGTCAGAAATTAGAGTTAAAGACTGACGCTCGCAGTCGACGATTGAAACGCCTCTAACAAAATGATAAGGTGATGTGACGTCACATCATGTAAGTCTGTCCTAAATGTATAGAAGATAAAGGAAATTGCCATTTTGACCCTGAAATATTGCGTTTATGTGTATAGTTGTCGTACAATTTATTTTTCAATAAAATGTTAGGAATCGAATGGTACCATTTTCTTTTCTATTTATGAAAGACAATAAAAAAATTTTTGAGGAGCCTTGTATTTTTTTATAATCTCAATATAATTTTTGAAATTCCACTTTTTTATAATCGATGGCTCATTTTCTATCCATTTAACTAAATTTTGTTATAATATTCAACATGTGTCAAGTACCCAATTGCACCGTGGTTGTTGCAGCCAGCGACGCGCCGCTGTTCGCGCGCATGCGGCGGAAGTCGCCCGCGCCCTCCGCCTACAGCGACACGAGGACTGACCCACACCTCAGGTACCTACTTCCTTAGTTTTTTTTATTAATACACATGCTTCTTTCCTTCGCTTTTTAAGCCTTAGGGCCTGTTTCACAATGTCCACGTAAAGTCCTGAATAAACTACTTGCCATTTACCTGACGAATAAAGTCATTCTTGGCGTTTCACAATCTTCAAATAAGCTCATCTTGTAGATAAAGTGCTAAGTTTTGCAGGAAGTTTTATCTGGCAGTTAATTTATTTTTTAATTAGCTATTTGATACTTTACTTGGACATTGTGAAACAGGCCCTTATTCTCAGGTTGGAAAGGTCACGTTGTAAAACGTTGCTATTCGCTCCGGGCATGACTGTGGCGCCGCCCTAGTGGGTGTGGGACATATTGCTTGTTTAATCTAGTCAACAAGTACAAAATGTTGTAAAAAAGAGATAGTGCTCCTGGAAATACGAGTGTTGGATTCGGAATGTATATAAAAATGAATTCGAAGCGAGGGGCAGCTCATGTAGACGATTTGTTCTCTAGTAGAGGGGCAGCCCCCCCCCCCTGACGATGCCCATGACAAAATCGGACTTATCCTAAGAAAGCATAGTTTTCCTCTATGTTCAAAGGTCAGATGACAGTTGATTGTCGAAATATCAGCGCCAATTTCTGGGATTAGGTTGATTAACATTATGCGTCAAGTAATTTATATTTTATTTCCTACAGGGTAGGGCAGTCGGAGTCTGTGAACAGGCATAGACGATCAGCGAGCTTCGCGGGCACACAGCAAACTGCGTACTCTGTACAAACACATCACCAAAACCGTGAGTTTGTTATAATTCTTCAACTCCTGTACTTATTTATGCTGTTAATACAGTCTAATAGGGACCGTGCGCGTGGGCGGGTCGGCCATCTTGTGGCCTTAATAGGAAACATAAACTGTACATTGACACCTAAGCAAGTACTGCCCCTATATTCCCTGTAGTCAACATAAAAATATGTATTACACGTGTACAGAAAAGTACCTATACAAGAAATATACTATACTAGAAATTTATCTTTCTGTAGCCATTTAGAAGTTTTGAACTTACAATACCAAAAGCATTTGTAAGGCCGCCTTTACACCTGTAAGTTTTACTTACGTAAGTAAGGACAAAGCTATTTGTTAGAATGAGATAATGATATTCATCTCTCACTCTATAGTATAACTATGTCCCTACTTACGTAAGTAAAACTTACAGATGTAAAGGCGGCCTAATAATCAAATGTATTACTTAAATTAAATTTATTAATATATTAGACATCAAGGCTCGGAAAACGGTTAAAGTTCTAAACCGTTATCATGTACTTGGCGCAAAACCTTTTATTTTGGTTTCGTTATATAGGAAGACCGGTATATAGGAAGACATTTCCATAAAGTTCTTGTCAGATTAACCGGTTAGAACAATAAAACCGGTTTCTTCCTATGTCGGTGTCTTTGTTTACGCGGCACACGCGGTTTAGGTTACAATAAAGTTCTTATAACGTTTGCGTTCTAATGAAAGTTCGGAGTAAAACCAAAATAAACCGGTATATACTGCTATTTTAAAATCGGTTCCCGAGCCTTGTTAGACATTTTTTCACCATATTCTACCCAGCAACTGGCCAATAGTGATCTAATCGCAACTAAGTATACTAAGGCTGTCTGCCAACGGTGTACCCCAGAAAACCCTGAAAACGACTACCATGTAAATTTTAAAGTAAATTGGTTCAAACAACCAGAGTTTTTTCTAAATTGTTATTTGACAGCCCTAGCGTCATCGTCGCGTGACGTCGGCTCAGAATCATCGTTGTCGTGTTCAAGCGAAGCTGAAGATCGGTATGAAACCTGCTCCAGTGGCGCTAGTGACGCTCCGGACCCACCCGTACACCACCCACCGTAAGTTACACGTAATTATACATTTGGCAAAAAAGAAAAAGCGGGTATCTCGCTCTTTTTTGCGGAATGAGCTACCTTCTGAGGTGTTTCGCTTGCGCTATGACATGGTGCGGTAGGTACTTAGGATTCTCAAAAGTTGGCAAGGCATAAGTGGCTCCTCCTATGTTGCTTATGTCCATGGCCGGCGATGACTGCTTCCCATCAGGCGGCTCGTTTACTCGTTTGCTACCTATTACATAATAAATAAAATAAAAAGTAATATATGCTGTACCTAATACTCCTTAAAAACTCATATCGAAAAAGTTAGTAAAGCAGAGACGCTTTCCAAATAGATAAATTTTCGCAAATTGACCCGCCTGTTGCTACCTCTATTGTACGCTCATTGTGAGGGGTATTGCTTTGCTATTCTGGTCTGCAAGAACGTATGGTCGCGATTGGAACCAAATGAAAGTGCTCGGTTTACACATTTATTTATTATATTTTTTATTTACGAATTAAAATTATCATCAAGTTAAAAACGAAATAAAATAAATATAATATAGGTATTTGACAAGAAAGATTACGGCTTACCACAGATACAGTTTATTTTAATCTCTATGGTGACTTAAATCCATCAGTTAAGGGCTCCACAGACCTTGCAATAAATCGCACGCAGTTTTCGATCCTTTGCTGACTAAGTAGGTGCATTCAATTGATCTATCTTTAGTTTATTTAAATTATTAAAAACGTACAAAACAGCCACGCAAGTATCAAACCACCAGTTAAATGTTAAACTGGTTTCTCTACAGTATTCTACATTGTGTGTTCGTTTGTCCAGGAAGCAAAGCGGCGGCGGCGACAACGGCGGCGCGCGGTACCGCAGCATCATTTCCGACGTCTTCGACGGAAAACTGCTGTCCTCAGTGCAGTGCCTCATCTGCGACCGGGTGACTATCTAACCATTTCATTCGCAAACTTAAACTAGACGTAGGTTTTAGTGCTATAAAACGATTCTGAAAGGTTTTTTTTAGTTTGATAACGTGGCTCTGATATCAGACAATGAACGAGAAGTACAGGATAGTTTAGATCATTGGAGGCGATCTCTGGAGCCAAACGGATTGCGCATAAGTAGAACCAAGACCGAGTATATGGTGCTCAACTTCAGCGCTGACAAATCTAGCACGACACACACTGAGCTGAAGCTTGATGGAAAAATCCTACCAAGAGTAAAACAAGTTCAAATACCTAGGTTCTGTTATTGCTGAGGATGGCACGATTACAGCCGACATAACGCATCGAATAACATCTGGATGGAATAAATGGCGCGAACTAACAGGGGTCTTGTGTGACCCAAAAATGCCAATGAAAACTAAAGGCAAGGTATATAAAACTGCCGTTAGGCCAGTTCTACTATACGGTAGTGAAACGTGGGCTACGAAGCAAATACACGAGCAAAAACTACACACTACTGAAATGCGTATGCTTCGTTGGGCAGGAGGAGTACCCTTAAAGATAAAGTCCGAAATGAATACATTTGGGGCACCTTCAAAGTGGCACCAGTTACCGAGAAGCTAAAGGAATCTAGACTAAGGTGGTTCGGACATGTGATGCGTAGACCCGAAAATCACGTAGTGAAGAAGTGCCTCTCCATGGCTGCAGCAAAGGGAGGAAGGGGCAGGCCAGTAACTACCTGGCTGACGAATGTCCGAAGAGATATGAAGGAGTTGGGCCTGTCCAGTGACGACGCTTATCAGCGATCAAAGTGGCGCCTCAAGATTAGGAAAGCCGACCCCGCGTAACGGGATGAGGCGAGGATAAAGAAGAGGAGGTAACAGAGCATTTTTGATTTTTTGTTGAGTGGCAATGTATTTCGTACATCATAATCACTTCTGACAGTTGTGACGTTGGAGGTGGAGAGGATTCAACAATGTGAGTCGCCTTCAAGAGCTTACCCCTCTGTCGAAAACCTCGGCCAATGGTCATATGTATTGTATATATTGACGTTTATCTGACATGGCTATTTGTTTGTTACATACAAATAGCCATACATTTGACGTGCCCCTCCCCCGCAAAAATTGGCAGACTATTTTGTTTTGTACAATCCTTAATTTTTTTTTGTTAAATCCTCCAAGGTTGTGTCGTACGCGTCATTAAATGCGACGTTTTGAGTTAAAACAGTGATACATTGCTTGCTGGATTATTTTATATGAAAAAATAAAAGTCGTCTGCTTTTTATAAAACCTATGAAAGTATGTCCATTAAAGCATAAACTACCTTTTGGTTATGCGTTCGTATCAAAAATACACGCTGTATAATAGGAAATTCGAAACGAGTGGCGATAAATTAAAACACGACCGAAAGGAGTGTTTTAAATCAAGCTAGAACAAAGGTAGAAAAATTACAGCCTTGGTTGAGACTTGAACTCACGGCCTCTGGATCGATACTCCAGCGCTCTGCCATCTGAGCCACCAAGACCTCATCCATAGCCAGTAAATTTTTCCACTTTTAAATTTATTCTAAGCTTAATAGCATCGTTCGCAGACGTTGCTGCTTGTTAAAAAATAATTTAGTGTTTTAAATTGACATGATTTGCGAATTACCTATTCGCACATGTATCGTACAACGTTTTACAGTACATATAATAAATAAATAAATAATAAATATTATAGGACATTATTACACAAATTGACTAAGTCCCATAGTAAGCTCAATAAGGCTTGTGTTGAGGATACTTAGACAACGATATATATAATATATAAATATTTATAAATACTTAAATACATAGAAAACACCCATGACTCAGGAACAAATATCCATGCTCATCACACAAATAAAGGCCCCTACCAGGATTTGAACCCGGGACCATCAGCTTCGTAGGCAGGGTCACTACCCACTAGGCCAAACCGGTCGTCAAATACATATGGCCCTTTAAATTATCGACATAGTTACGTAATGTGCTAATTGTCCTTGTAATGTAAAAACTTGAAAAGTACAAAGGAATTTCGACTTCAATGTACTTATATGTAGAAAATTATTTCCATATACATTATACATTTACACATCGTACAATTACATTACATAAAAAATAAAATTTACCAAATAAAAGTTTACCAAATGTATTTATTTACATTATATTTTGCAATGCAGGTGTCAACGCGAGTGGAGACATTCCAGGACCTTTCCCTCCCCATACCGTCGCGGGAGCACCTCGCCGTGTTGCGCTCGCAGCCCGCGCTCGACCATCTGCCGGCTGACCACGAGTCTTGGGTAATTTTTGGGGAAACTAGAATTAATTCATTTTTTTAACGCTCTTAATTCCTGAAAGAAAGAGTTCCTACCAGCAATACTCCTGAAGTCGTCGTTTTGCGGCTAATATAAATCGCTGTACAACCCCGTAGTTTACGAGGTAATACGGGGTATGGTTTTTTCTTCGAATTTACAAATCTTCTCCAATAACTTGGTTTTACTTAAGGCGGTCCCCTGTCTGAATGACCTCACGCGATTCAACTCCCTCGACCGCCTTCCTCGTTCTTCACATTTACAACTTGAATTTGCACAAGCAAGCAAATTATTGCATCCGTTCGCTCTCTTAACACTGACTTTAAACTTAAATGAACAGTTTCCTATCACTCGAAACTCCCAAAATTCAGAATCAGACGATCAATTCACAGAGAATTGCGCGCGCGTCACGTCGAGTGACACAGGTTCCCCGTCCGACGGCCAAGCGGTCCGCGCAGATACCTGCGTCTCGGGGCACTCACGAACTTGAATAGTATCGATTTCTCAAAAACTATTTATATTATTGAAAATTCGGCAGACGTAATTGAAGTATATATCATTTTTCTCTATTGGTTATAGTTTCGTGTCTAAGCGTCGCATAATAAGGGAATGTATACAGATATTAACTCATGAAAACGGTTCACGGTTTTTTTTATTTATTTGTGATACGATATGTTTTTTGAAATATCAGTAGACATAATTAAAGAACAATTATCAAGCTAAAATATTGTGTACATAATTTTATTGTTTGTGCAACGTTCAAGCATGCTATAGCGACGTAAAAACAGCGAATTTGGCCTGGGAGCCCCTTAGGACTAAGTCGATCTATGTAAAACATCTCTAAATATTTATTTCTGTACAGATGTGGTGGATACTAAGCTGGCTCCGGTCCTGGTTCTACGGCCCTGTGGTCTCCCTCCAGGACTGCCTCGCGGCTTTCTTTAGCGCTGATGAGTTAAAAGGAGACAATATGTACAGGTAACTGAGTTATTGTCCCTTCTATTTATTTTGTACCCAGATTTTTTGCCACGGCTCATGGGGGCCTGAGACCCGCATGGCAACTAATCCCAAGAATTGGCGTAGGCACTAGTTTTTACAAAAGCGACTGCCATCTGAACTCCCAGAAGCTAGTTTCAGTATATAAGTGAAACATTTGTCCCCAGCTGTTCCCGTTGTAACAAGCTGCGTAACGGCGTGAAGCTGTCCGGCGTGGTCCGGCTACCGGAAGTGCTCTGCGTGCACCTGAAGCGTTTCCGGCACGAGCTCATGTTCAGCGCCAAAGTGGCCGCCCGCGTGTCCTTCCCGCTGCATGACCTCAACATGCAGCCCTATACGCATAAAGGTAAAAATATTATGCCTACTCTCATATCCATCTCGACTACGGTAGAGTATTTTGGGGTATGTGTATGTTACATAGGTGAAATTTGCAGAAAAATTACGAAAATTTTAACTCGCTACACTTATCTATTAAGCGTATTTACATCCTTAGATCTAGTATGGTATAGTATTTTTGGGACCAAACGGCGAGTTGTTCTGTTATATGTGATGTTCCTTTTAGATGGCTGTCCTTAGATAAGATAAGATAATCTTTATTGGTAGCGTACTGGTACAAGTCAAAAAACAATTTTGTACAACAAACATACAAATTCCACATTACAGAATACTTATTTCGTACGAAATACTAGTAATGTCAGTTATCCTTAATAAAATAAAATATTAATTTCGTATTAAAAGTTCTTCTGTAAAAGTATATGAACATATATACACAAAGATAATCATATTATGCCTACTCTCATATCCATTTCGACTACGGCAGAGTATTTTGGGGAACATACACATAGGTAAAATTGCACAAAAATATCGAAAATTTTAATTATAATATAATATAAATTCATTTATTTCGACCAACTTAGGATCATATTACATTTAACTTATTATATTTAAACGTAAGATTAAAATTTAACTTAAACTAAATTAAATTAAGTCAAATATATCTACTCATATTTTAACCTATTCTGGAGAGGCTTGGACACCAGTACGTGAATCATATGACAGTGATTCAGGCACTGGCAGTCAAATCTCTCCGCAAACGCTCTCAAGATGCCGTTGGAACTAGCCCGCACCCTGCGCACCAGGGATGTGCAGCGTTTCCTCATTGTAGTGTAGAAACAGTCTACTCTGGCCTCCGCGAACATCCCCGACGCACTACAAAACCGAGGTAGTCCCATCAGCACCCTGAAAGCGTTGTTATACTGTATACGAAGAGCGTTGTACTGTTTTTGCGTATAGCATTTAGTTTTAGCATTATAAACACCGCTACACTTATCTATCACGCGTATTTGCATTCTTGGCTTTAGTATGGCATAGTATTTTGGGGAACAAACCGCGCTTTATATGTAGTTCTATTATAGGTTATGTTCCTTTTAGATAGCTGTCCTTAGTATTAAAAGTTCTTCTGTAAAAGTATATGAACTACCTAGTTACTCTGCGTGCACCTGACGCGTTTCCGGCACGAGCTCATGCTCGTTGTTGTCGTCGCTAAGTGGCCGCCCGTGTGTCCTTCCCGCTGCATAACCTCAACATGCAGCCCTATACACTAAAAGGTAAAAATAGAAACATTACCTATCAGCAAAGAGAATTTGAAATAGGGGTGGATTGTCAAAGATTTTTTTTTATAAATAAATATTATTATTATAGGACATTATTACACAAATTGACTAAGTCCCACAGTAAGCTCAATAAGGCTTGTGTTGAGGGTACTTAGACAACGCTATATATAATGTATAAATATTAATAATATTTATAATTTGTGTACTAATGTCCTATAATATTTATTTATTATTATTATTTATTTATAAATACTTAAATACATAGAAAACACCCATGACTCAGGAACAAATATCCATGCTCATCACATGAATAAATGCGCTTACCAGGATTTGAAACCGGGACCATCGGCTTCGTAGGCAGGGTCACTAGGCCAAACCGGCCGTCGCAAACGCAAGAAAACTTTGTATCCACAGTAAATTTACTGCCATCTTTCGACACATGATTAAAACTTTTAGAACGCCATTTGACTTTGATCCTTATCCTTTCACTGATATGTGTTTAATTTGTTAAATATAAAAAGTGGCGCCATCTAATACATCAAAGGCCAACAACCTTTGAGTTATGCCCGGTAAGATGGCGCCACTTCATGACATTTAACAAAATACAGTGAAAGAATAAGGAGCGTGCATGAACTATAGGAGGCAGCACAGGAGCCGTCAGATTTTTGGCGCGAGGCGTAAATGTGATGTTTATTGTTCCGATGTAGCCCACAAGATGGCAGAACCTACTATGCACAAGAAAACACGTGACGTGTAAATTTACATGTTTATTGTTCCGATTCAGGCCACAAGATGGCAGACCCTCCAACGCGCACGGTCCCTATAAGGATCAAAGTCAAATGGTGTTCTAAAAGTTTTAATCATGTGACGAAAGATGGCAGTAAATTTACTGTGGCTACAAAATTTTCTTTGACAATCCACCGCTATTTCAAATTCTCATACTCATACAGTACAAACATGCATAGTAAATCGGTTTGACTCCTGCTTTGCTCCTGCTGAATGACCTACACATGCACACATAAAGATAAATTACTCGACAATTTAAAATGTACGTAAGTGTGCATATTACGGCTACTTTCTTACTTCGGTCGCGTATGGCATAGTTTTTTGGGGACATACTACGCAACTTTCACGGTAAGTGGTTCCCTTAGAAGTTCTGTTTATTTAAGGATGTTTCACTATGTATCGTTCTCGCTGCATGACCTGAACTGAACATACTGCCCTATACACCTAAAAGTAAAAAAAGTGGCTGTGACATAAACGGACAGACAGACGGACATGGCGAATCTATAAGGGTTCCGTTTTTTGCCATTTGGCTACGGAACCCTAAAAATGATTAATTAAAACAGCAAGTACCTCGAGTGTGCGTATTACCCCATCCAATGTACGAGTATCCCATCTGGTATATTCATCCATCTAGGTTTCAACTCATTACATGGCGTTGTTTTAAAATTGATGGTTTTGAAAGTTGTTCATACCTGTAATCGAAACATGCAGTGCATTTGTGAGGTTAAAGTGTAAATCGAATACATAATTACTCTGATTGTTCCAGATTGCACATCAAAAATAACCCGCTACTCGTTATGCGCGGTGATCTGTCACACGGGGACAGCCGGGGGTGGCCACTACACCTGCGTGGCGCGGAACCCTCGCGGGTGGTTCACGTTCGACGACCAGTCCGTCGCGCCGCTCGCCGCGCCCATGCTGGACCACACCGAGGCCTATGTGTTGTTCTATAGGTAACATAACGCGTCACACAGGCGGGCCACTACACCCGTGCGGATCGGAATGGTGCACGTTCGACGACCAGTCTGTTCTACCTTCAGGGTTACCTCACAACGGCCACTCAATGAGCGGAGCGCGGATCATTCACGTTCGGCGATCGAGGCGTGCGGCTTTTAAACTGAGTTCGTGAGGGATACGTGGGTCGAACCCCCGAATTGTACCAATCACTAATCAGCAATAATTTAATATTTACAAGTCGCTTTTGGAGTGGAAGAAACCGGATTAATCCCAATAAGAACTCCTTCCCCGCATTTAAAATGAGTGTCTGAGCCAGCAGCAGCAGGAAGTCCTGGGTTCGCATCCTGGCCAGGGCGTTTATTTGTGTGTTTATATTTTCTATATATGAGTACTCGTATTTATCTGTATAAGTAGTACAAGCTTTGCTTAATTTGGGGTCGATCTCGAGCAGGTCGATCGGTGTAAGATTGTACCCGAATATTTATTTATTTAAAGCAGGGTACGCTTTAAAGCCCCTTTAGGATACAGACGAAAAGCCCTTAAGATGAGGAAACTACTTAAACTTTCATTTTATCTTGACGCTGTTGTAAACAATTACTGTAAATTTTCATAAATATTGAAGCTTTTACGAATTATATTGTACTTAATTAAGTACTTCTGCTTTTCTTATTACATACTCCCAGATACCCAGATAGATAACATTTTTCCAGGAAAGTGAATCCCCAAATGACAGTGCTGCGGCAAAAAGCGGCCGAGATATTGGAGTCGACGACGGTGGAGCCTAACGACATCAAGTTCTATATTTCGAAGCAGTGGATCAACAAGTAAGTGTAATGTTTGGGGCTTGTTATACTTTATTTATTATTATTATTTATTTATAAGTGATTAAACTACGACTTTAATAACCCACAGATCATGTTAAATTGTTGACAACTACGACTTTAATAACCCACAGATCATGTTAAATTGTTGACAACTACGACTTTAATAACCCACAGATCATGTTAAATTGTTGACAACTACGACTTTAATAACCCACAGATCATGTTAAATTGTTGACAACTACGACTTAAATAACACACAGATCATGTTAAATTGTTGACAACTACGACTTTAATAATCCACAGATCATGTTAAATTGTTGACAACTACGACTTTAATAACCCACAGATCATGTTAAATTGTTGACAACTACGACTTTAATAACCCACAGATCATGTTAAATTGTTGACAACTACGACTTAAATAACACACAGATCATGTTAAATTGTTGACAACTACGACTTTAATAATCCACAGATCATGTTAAATTGTTGACAACTACGACTTTAATAATCCACAGATCATGTTAAATTGTTGACAACTACGACTTTAATAATCCACAGATCATGTTAAATTGTTGACAACTACGACTTTAATAACCCACAGATCATGTTAAATTGTTGACAACTACGACTTTAATAATCCACAGATCATGTTAAATTGTTGACAACTACGACTTTAATAACCCACAGATCATGTTAAATTGTTGACAACTACGACTTTAATAACCCACAGATCATGTTAAATTGTTGACAAAACGTTCAACATTTAATAGGTTTGACAATCCAGTTACAATAAAACGGCATGTCAACGGTATTCAGTCGTCAAGGTGGCTTTAATAATTATATTTTTCGCTACTTTTTGTCTTCCGGTCCGTACGCTTTGCAGTTGAAACCGCGACGGCGAGATTTATTTGCAATCGCACTCCATCTTCGGCATATTACAATTAGAGATGCGCAAAGCGCTTCACTGAGTTGATAAGATTTATTCATATTTTTCGCTCGCGGCGATATATGTCACTCATTTTGCTCAGTGGAACTGTAGACTATATTGTTCACGACTGCAGAGTCAATCAATCAGATAAGCCACACAGCCATAAGTGCGACCAATATCGCGTATCACGCGACACGATCCCGCCATGTTTTCCCGACACCCTCCGAATTCTCCTGAACCGCTCCGAAACATATTCGCATCGTCTCACTCGCTCGTCACGCTCGGCCGGCTCATTCGAATCATAAGTGGGAAAGAGCGAGCAAGGAACACTGAGATAGATGAGTTACTGAGCGAGTTAAATCATCAGCAGAGATCGGACAAATTTGCGTCATTGCTCGCAATAATGTGGACATGACTCCAAAATTAATCAAATATGTAATCATTTAATTAATTTCTTACCTGACTTAAATTTTAATTCCTAGTCAATAAATACAAAAGTTTGTTAAAGTATAGATTTATTAAAGAAAATAATCAGTATTTTTTCCAAATTTTCTGCAGTCAGTCTATTTCTTTTTACATCAAAAATATACTTAAGTGCTGAAAAACTCCGCTCGCACTCCACTGATGTTAATGGGGCGAACTTAAGTAGTTTTATAGGAATATTATTATTCCAGTATAATTCAGAGTTTATTTTCTGTTCTAAGTTGTGGGCCATAACCTCAAAATCGGAATAAACTAAACAAAGAACAGAAAATAAACTCTGAATTATACTGGAATAATAATATTCCTATAAAACTACTTAAGTTCGCCCCATTAACATCAGTGGAGTGCGAGCGGAGTTTTTCAGCACTTAAGTATATTTTTGATGTAAAAAGAAATAGACTGACTGCAGAAAATTTGGAAAAAATACTGATTATTTTCTTTAATAAATCTATACTTTAACAAACTTTTGTATTTATTGACTAGGAATTAAAATTTAAGTCAAGTAAGAAATTAATTAAATGATTACATATTTGATTAATTTTGGAGTCATGTCCACATTATTGCGAGCAATGACGCAAATTTGTCCGATCTCTGATCATCAGTGAGTTGAATCAAAAGATATAGTTCATTTAACCCCTGGAACGCCGAACCGACAAACATACTTGTACCCGTCAAATGCCTAGTGCCGGATTCGTCCCATCCCCCTCAAACGCCTGATAGGCTCGCGTACGCACCCG
This sequence comes from Cydia pomonella, assembly GCF_033807575.1. Lineage (NCBI taxonomy): Eukaryota > Metazoa > Arthropoda > Insecta > Lepidoptera > Tortricidae > Cydia > Cydia pomonella. Next base: position 8,808,986 of record NC_084724.1, read on the forward strand.
TTGACTGCCGCGACTTATATTGCATTGAAATGCAAGTAATATAGAACTCTATTTGTAAGTGTTTAGATCTCAAAATTAAGTAAATGCTAGAATAAATTTGGTGACTGATAAGGCACAAGGCAGTTGACAGTTTGTATAGATCCGGGACTAGGCAGTAGACGGGTACAAAAATTGAACACCCTCTGGCAATTGACAGGACTGGTACGGATCAGGCACTAGGCGTCCCAAGGGTTAAATCACTCACTCGTGAACGACACATATCTACTTACAATATCGAATGTCGGCAAGGCGCCGCGGTTGCAAAGACTGCAAGTGCGTATATAGAGGCCAATAAGAATAGGGACCGTGCACGTTGCGAGGGTCTGCCATCGGAAACTTAAACTAAACATTGACACTTCACGCCAAAGCAGGTGCTGCCCCCTACAGTGCACGCACGCTCCCTTGCTCGTTGTAGGTTCTACCATCTTGTGGCCTAAATCGGAAACTTAAACTTGGCATTTACACTGCGCCAATAATCAAGGGGCTCTGCTGCCCCCTATAGTATTTGTTGATCAGTAATATTTACTTGTATCATATGCAGATTTAATACCTGGGCGGAACCAGGTCCAATAGATAACGGCGACTTCGTGTGCGCGCACGGCGGCCTGCGGCCCGACCGCGCCTCCCACCTGCCCCGCCTCGCCGCCGTCATCCCGCAGCCGCTGTGGGAGTTCCTGCACGACAAGTGAGTGTACCGTGGACTAGTGTGTAGTGTAACTACAAAGTCATACCGCAGCCACTAGGAATTTCTGCACATAAAACCATTCGGCGCGATGGCTGAAGTCCAGTCCAGATTTTGAGGACGTGAAGCTTGGTGGCGTATTTTAAAACTTGGCGTTTACCTTACATGTAGTAATGTGTATGTATAGTTTTATAGTTCCATAGTCGCCGAAAACTGAACGGGAGCTGTGGCTTGCGCTGCTCCTTGCAGCCCACTGCCTGCCCCGCTAGGCATTTTTAAATGAAATAAAATCAAATTGAACATGCTATCTGCATAATTTGAGGCCGCAAACGCAAATTACAATAAACTACAGAAAAAGAGTCACTAGATAGAGTCAGTCATCTGTTGAGCCTTAAAGATTTTTAATAGGTAGCCAACAGTGTTTTGCTATGAATCATTTGCTGGCGATGTTTTCCTTAAATGTGCTTGAAGTAGATGAACTAAAACGAAATGTCCGTTATCGTGTTAGATTCGGCGGCGGGCCGGCGTGCTCGCACGTGCACGAGTGCGGCGTGTGCGCGCGCGCGGCGCAGCGCCTGCGCACGCGGCGCGCGCGCGAGCTCAAGGCCTTCTACGACCTGCACGCCGTCTTCCAGGTGCGGGCTGGCTTGCCGTGTTGCTGTGGCCGGGTACCGGGCTCCCTGGCGCCTCTAGTTTTCTCATGTTTTTGTAGCTTATCATATTAACAACAACTGTTTTAAGCAATATTAAATTAATAAATAATAAATAAATATTATAGGACATTATTACACAAATTGACTAAGTCCCACAGTAAGCTCGATAAGGCTTGTGTTGAGGGTACTTAGACAACGATATATATAATATATAAATATTTATAAATACTTAAATACATAGAAAACACCCATGACTCAGGAACAAATAACCATGCTCATCACACGAATAAATGCCCTTACCAGGATTTGAACCCGGGACCATCAGCTTCGTAGGCAGGGTCACTACCCACTAGGCCAAACCGGTCGCTTATTTATTTATACTGTCCCATATTTATTTATTCACAACATACATAAGTATTATTACATAGTAGTAGGGCAATAACAGTTATCCGTTGGTTGCATGGTTGGGTGAGGATACAGATATATTATTCGTAAAACAACGTAATATTTAAAGTGAAAGTGTGTATTTCAAAGTTCATTGTCTTCGAGATATTTGGCACCAAAATTGAACAATTTTAGGCCAAATACCTGGTTTTCAAGCCATAACTTTTGTGTCAATTAGTTTAAAATTAATTAGACGAACCCATATATGTAGGTTTATGTCATCATAGGTCACATAATCGGTCGGGAATCGACGGCCCACCACTCCAAGGGCTAATGGACCTACGACGACGGACGCAGAGCCAATTTAGCTGACGGCCATAAAAAGAAACATGGTCGTATTTATGAAGTCCGAAAATGAAGCGTATGCCATTATTAAGAAGACGGTCTAGCTTTTTGAGGTACTCCTGAGAGTATATTTTGTACAATGTTTTCTGTTTGAACAGGAACAAGACCGCCCCCGCGCGATCTACGCCATCAGCATGCACTGGTTCCGCCAGTGGCAGGCCTTCGTGCGCTCGCGCAGCCAGCAGCCCCCGCCGCCCGTCGACAACTCGGGCATCGTCACCAGCCAGGTACCAGCCTTATTATACTAGTTCGCCCCGATATGAGAACCAGAGGTTCGCCAAAAAAATGACATCGATTGAATTTGTTGCACCTACTTAGTCGGCAATGGATAAAGACTGTGGACCCCTTAACTTTATTTGTCACCATAGAGATTAAAATTAGCTGTATCTGTGGTAAGGCGTAATCTTTCTTGTCAAATGCCTATATTATGTTTATTTCTTTTTTATCTTGCTAATTATTTTTAAATAGTAAATTTATTTTTGATACCAAACTCGACTATACTTTCTTGCAAAAGGATGACCAGAAAAGCAAGACCCCTCACCAATAGGTTTTTGGCCTTCTTGGCTCTTGTGCTCATAATCTAATCTAATGACTAAAATATAATGTCCTCAAGAATACGTTTACCCAATTTTATTTAACTAGAACAAATATACTTAAGTTATTGCCCATCAAACTATCCTGTGATAGTTCAATTTAAAAACATCTAAATGCCGGGACGTGCCCCTAGCCAGCCGTGTGTTCCAAGGAAGAACTTCACTTCGCTTTGCTCGCTCGTTCAGTAAGGCCGGCCGGGCTAGTACATGATTGGCGCGACAGTATCTCGCGGCGAGATAGCCTACCCGTCCCTCTTTGATTAGCTTAGTTAGAAAAAGACGGGTAGTCTATCCCGCCGCGAGATACTGTCGCGCCAATCATGTGCTAGGCATACAGCAACAAAATATACTCGTTTACATATACAGGCTGGCTTTTTTTTACAGTTTGATATGGTTTTCTTTTACCTTAATTCCTCCTGTACATTTATTGATTTCGGGGTTGGTCCCACGTTATACGTAAATACGATTTTCGAAAGAATTTATATACGGATCTCTATTGTTTCCCATAAAGTTTTAAGTCATAATATATTGTTTGTCCGCATTTTCGTTTGTCATAATTTGCTTTTTCTCAGAAACGCGTAACTTTTCAGGATTGCCATAAAACAAATCTAACCTAACCTATCTATAGGATAACCTGAGAAGTTAACGGTTAATTATGACTAATGATAATCTGACATTCATTACATTATGACATTCAATAAATTATGTCAAACAAAGGGATCCGTTTATATACATATTCTTCTAACTTTTTTTATAATTCCAGGAGATCGACGGCGTGACAAGCCACGTCCTCAAGCAGGGCTCCGACCACGCGCAGCTCAGCGAGGAGCTGTGGCGCTTCTTCACCGACATCTACGGCGGCGGGCCCGACGTGCCGCTGCGCGCTCCGGCGCCGGATCCGAGCCCCGCGCCGGACCCGCGCCCCGCGCGCCGCGCCGGCCGGAACTACTCCGACTCCGACAGGGAAGACTATTGCACCAAATCAACCTCCGAAACCAACATCAGAGAATCCGTTGTCGGGGAGCTACAGAAAAACCAATCGCTTCAAAACTTAAGACACTCCAAAGTGGCCCGCGTCGATTCGGACGAGGAAGACTTCGGACGGTACAAGAGACTCGAGCAAAACGGAAACTACGACTCCGATGAGGAGATGGAGAACTATTCGGTTAAAGAAAATGGCGTCGACAGCTCCGACCGCGACGCGAACGACAACCCGGTGTACTTTGAGAAGCAGGAAGTGGAACTCCCAAATCTCGATAGCATATCGCTGAAAAGCAAACCGTCGAAAAGCAGGAAAGTGAGAAAAATAAGAAAGAGGACAGTGAAATGATTCTTTCTCGCTTTTCAGTTCGTTCACAGGCTGAGACGGCGGGTCGCTAAGGATTTAAACTGATGCGCGGTCTCTGTCTGACGCAGTGTCGTTTTGAGCCGTCTCTGTCTGACTCTGGCGGTGTAACGTTGAACATTCCCGGTGAAAGGTGTTAAAACTATGTGCATTTAAAACTTGGGTGTTACTCTGGTCTCGTGATATATTTTTCTAAAAACTATTACTCGCTTCGCGTGATCCATCTGTTGTATGCTAGATGAAAAATACATTGAAATTTTTTAATATCGCTATAGGTCTGTCAAATCTAACGTCTAATAATATGACAATACTAATCAAGGCCCGCGTCATGATGAATGACACGATCTTTAACTAATTAAATTAGATGATGAATAGTTAACGATATTACATCATATATTTATTTTATTACGCATATTTTTCCAACTTAATTTATTATCAATATACACTTATAAATTCCACTTAATTTATATAAAGAAACAATGCTGAGAAATCCAGTTTGGATCACTAAAAGCTGATTATCCTGGTTGCTTGAAGCTGATTGAATTTAATTATGAATAGGTTTGTCAAGGCGACGTGCGCGTTGGAGGGTCTGCCTCTGCCATCTTGTGGCCTGAATCGGAAACATAAACTGTACATTGACACTTCACGCCAAAGCAAGTGATGACCCTACAACTTACGTTTCCTTGTGCATTGTAGGTCCCGCCATCTTGTGGGCTACATTGGAAGCTTGAACTTGACATTTACACTTCGCGCCAATTAACATCGACTACCCCCTACAGTTCATACACGTTCCCTATTGTTTATTTATTTATAACGATTTTAGTAACTAATTGTTAGAAAAAAAAAGTGATTGTGATATTGTAATTTTATGACATGTATTATGCATAGTAATGTTATTCGATTAAAGCACATATTGATCGAAAAAGATCCTTATGTCCCTAATTTTATAGTTCAGATTCAGAAAAAGTATTTATGTTCCTCGATTTTTATTATTTCCAAAAGGTTTAAATATTAAGTTTCTGGCCCAATGTGCATTCGGAATTTAATGTACACTACAAAATTCTTTAAGGTAGCAATTTTTACATTGATTTCTTTTAAGAACTGGTTCAAATTTCCTTAACCAATGACACATACATTAACATAGGTATGGGCCTCTACACACCTCACCGATAATTGCTTACGATTTGCGTATACACTGCGACATTTGAAATACCGGCAATTATCTAAAATCACATGCGATTTGTTGCAAGGTCTGTAAAGCCCTTATGCCTGCCAACTACTTATGAAGTTGACCATATTATTTAACTAACTTTAATCAGTACAAAAGGAGGATCACACGAGCGGCCGAGCGGCCTCAGAGCCCCCTGGGGTTGGTAGTATTTTAGTACAATTTATTTTAGTTTGAAAAGTCTAGCGAATGTAGATACTTGAATGAAATACTGTATATTTACACCTGTATATCTGTACAATGTTACCCTGTATAATATATCCATGTTCATAGTAAAATTAAAATTACTGAATGCATTTCTTTCTGTTTTACCATGGATTAGGTATTTATTTTGTTGTTTCTGGTTCTATGTGTTATTTGTTAAAGAATTGATCAGCAATAAAATATATTACGAAATGTATTGGTGCACTTACTTGTTTCATATAATATACGTAAAGGCGGTGCAGACAGTAATAATGTCATTTTAACTTTATTCACTGTCTTGAAATTAGCCTTTACTCAAACTTGCAATGAAATGTTGACTTGACTTACTTCAAACCGCCTAAGTCACAAATTAAAATCACCAACCTTTCGAGATTTTCCGCCTTTTCGTCTTAAAACTAATGTAATTTTTTAAAACCAAAATACTGCGCAGATTTGAATAAAACATCTGAAAGTGTATTAATTTATGCTCAAATTAATAATAAAGGACTAAAAATTATGATGAGATTTTTAAAATCTGTGAGTTGTCTAATGCTTTGTAGACATTTGGCCACACTGCATTTAACGCATTCACTGCCACCGACGCATATATGCGTTTGTTCCTAGGCCACGCCCCCTAGCAGTGAATGAAGGGTTAATTCGAATTGACCACATACCATTACGAATTGAACCGTAAACAGTAACGCACGGTTACAGTTGACGGTGCAATTTGTAATGGTTATTGGTCAATTCTTTTTCGAATGTTAATTAGGATTGACCATTAAAATGCTAATTAACATTCGGCCAACACTGTTAAATAATATTAAAATTGGACTTGAACAAAAAGCAAAGACAGTGTTATTCATGACATTTTGATAGTGTCCGAACGGAAATAGTAGATTGTGACACAAGGGAGGAAAATTACATTCACGTGGGCGTACATTGAATCCTAAACGAAGCGAAGGATTCTATTATAGAATCCCGAGCTACACCTTATTTTCTGAAAACGAACTGGGGTAAATAATTAAAACGTACAAAATGATGTCCAAAATATTTATTACAAGACCATATTACATGTTATTATAAACCAGGTACAACGTTTATAATTATTATTGTTCGCCGGGCACCTTGGGTTCGTGTTAGTTAACTACCCACACTTCTACAACTGCTTGTTGGAAACTGATTATACAGAAAGACCATAGGAATAATAATAATAATTCAGCCTATCTACGTCCCACTGCTGGGTACATGCCCCTCATGCGCGAGAGGGCTTGGGCTATAGTCCCCACGCTCGACCAGTGCGGATTGGGGACGTCACATACACCTTTAACCTTTTCAACGCCAAAGACCACTAAAACGGTCATCGTCTGTCGTGCCCGCGACGCCAATTACCATTAAAAAGGCTATGGCTGACGTTGTCAAAGCGACTTTCCTACTGTCAGTTAAGCTTCATATTCGCTCTTCACCAGTTAACTTTTTGGCGTCCATGGCATTTCATGACACGTGTGGAAAAGCGTTGAAAAGGTTAAATTTTTTCGCGGATGTACTTATGGTTTTCTCACGAGGAATAATTTTAAAAAAAGCTAAAGTGCTTTGGTCCTAACACCTTGTGGTCTAAATTGTTATGAATAACGTGACATTGATACTAATAAGCAGATGGTGCCCCTTAGTGTTGATGAGCCCTTTCGACGCCAGGAACTCGAACACTCAGAACTGCACACGAAGTTGAAGAATACATTAAACATTATTGTCATAATCAGTTGTTCTATTGGAGATTTTGTAATCCTAAAGCATTCTGCACGTATTAAAACTTTTTTGTGTTCATACTTCTCATAACCCCCGAAAATATTTTTATGACAAACAAAATCAGTTACATGAAAAAACTATACTACTTTTCTCCGGGTTCTTTTTCTAAACTCCGCTCATTTCAGTGCATAATTTTTAACCGGATGGTAATGTTTCTCCAATTTTTACAACACAACACTAAATATTTCGTGTGTATAGCTATACATATATATAGTCAATGGTTCATTTTGACAGATCTGAAAAAAATGTCCTCCCGCTTCTTAGCGGTGCGCGCTTCTTTGCGATTAATAAAGTGTTGGTGTTTTTCATTGAGAGTATTAATTAATTACCCATCTCATTTAACCAAAAAGTATAAATGCAACACGCCTATTGGTATTTTTTTTATAGTTGACTACAGCGTATCGAAAAGAATCTTATAGTTGAGTTGGGAGCCCATATGAGATTAACCAATAAAATGGCGGCTCTGGCTGTATACTGTCACTCATACAATGAGTTTCGTTCTTTTCATTCGTGCCAGCTATCGTGAAACGTGTACAAGTGACACGAAATTAACGATTGCGGCTTGCGTAACAAGTTTTAGATTACCTGTGTCTAAATTAGGTACATTATATGTTGGGCTGGGAAAATCTGCTTCTCAATGTTTAAGTAATTAGTACTATAATTTTAAACGCTCCTAAAGATTTCCATAATATCAAGGTCTGAGTGTAAAAATCAATTTCCAACATGTAACATGTTATCTTCCATATTCTGTTCTTTAATTCGATATAAAAATGCAGTAATTACTCATAAAAGCGTAACAAAAATAGATTCCTTCTACTAAAATATTATAGACTTCTAAAAATATTTTTTCAATTTGATTCAAATACACTTTATCGAATAAGGCCCCTACGTTATACCACAAAGTATAATGGTTTTCGTTGCAGTTACCAACCTACAGACAAAATATAAGTTACAAATATTCGAAATTTACAAAATGTAAACGAAGTAAATGTATAATTATTTGGTATTACACAACTTTTGTAATTACAAAAATATAAATGCAACGAGTCACACTCGTCACCAGATTAAATATAAAAACTACCAACTGGGAAACAAGTTAACAATAATTATGCATATAAACAAATTTCACCAATAAAGGGCAGGGGCACTATGTGCCCCGCTCGGCTGTCAACTGTCAATAAATAAATACAACTGAACTGTCAATATTTAATATTCAAGACGTAACAAACTGTTAAAGTTGTATCTTTGATATGTTAACGATTATTGTATATATTAAATCTAAAACATTACAAAAATATATTGCATATATCGTTGTATATTTCTGTATCAATACTAATAAAATACAAGGAAAACATAAATTATTATTAATATGCGAGTTATATGCTATTTGTTACATTTGTACTCTGGTTTGCACCTTTTATTGATCGTAATCGTCTACACTTCCAACATATATAGGGTGTTTTCTAATTGGTCTTTGAAACGATTTATTTTTGACATATTGTTGTTGGCATCCACAGAAACGTCTACTTTGTATTAGGGGACGTGACGCGTATGACAGCTATAGTTTGTGTCATCCACGATGACGCGCAGATTTATCAAATCTAACCTTTAATTACATGACAATACGAGTCACGGGTCGTCATGAATGACACGATCTTTACCTTAACCTGCAGGAATCTGTATTATACGGGTTGAATTTGTTACATATGGCCATACTCTAATGGAAGCATATCGTTAGGCGACAACCAAAACTCACCAACTGCAAAAGAAATATTAATCAAAAACCAACCTTGTTTTATTATTAGTATACTGTTTAATATGGCTTTGAACTTGTGGCAGTAATTAGTGATTTGGTTGTCAACTTGTCACTCACGATATGATTGAAATCGCGATAAAAATCTACCGTTCCATAGAAAACATTGACATATGATTCGCCGAAATGTATGAGGCTGCGGATTTTTTTCGCGTTGTCGGGGTTAGGCCCATAGTAAATTGTTCAGTATGGCCTATTCACTCTTCAGTGTGGTCATACATAACAAAATCGCTCTGTATAACGTTGAATTTAAAGATAAGTTATAACGCCAAATGTCGGCTTCTTAATATATCAGAGGTATTAAAAAAAGCGACACTTACCCGAAATGCCCCAGGGACTAAACAAATACTATAGTACATTATGAAAGCAGGCATAGGCCCAATTCGAAAACCCCTTGTAGATTGGTAAATATCACTTGGTGTAACTGCCTATTTGAGAATAATTGATGTGCTGCTATTGAACATGACTAGGGCAAAGGAAGACCGCGGCACACGTGAACACATAGGATAATATAATAGTGTGTGCGCGGTCCACCCTCGCAGGAATTACCAAAACATCTATGGCTGGATATCCACCGAATGATCAGAGCGCGCTGAGCGATCAAATTTAGCAACTTTTGAAGCTAGTAGCACTCAAAATTGCCTGGCATCTTTTTCAACGTATATTTTAGCAACTTTTTGCAAATAGTCTGGTATATTTTAACTAACTGCGAATTTAGACCTGATCATTCGGTGGCTATCCAGCTTATCAAATACAATGTGACATATTCTCTAATAATAACTATTATGGAACATTGTACTCGTAGAACATTTTGCGGGAAATCTTTTCTGATATCTTTATCTAGGGATGTATGTATTTTTTACTTCCAAAATGTAACGAAATGCGTAATTTTAGGGCCTAACTTATATATTTTAATATTTTTTAGATATTTTTGTGTTTTTAGTCCGCGATCTTTCAATGAAGGCGATTCGAACATGGACTTTTTGATGCCAAGGATATTGATAATTTGAATAACGGAATTTAAACCATTGAAATGGAACTCGAGTACCGGTTATATCTAAAATGTATATAATACATTTAAGAGCTATAAAAACGGATATATTTTTTTAATATAAATTCTTGTTCGGCTTTTGTTGTTCTATTGGCTATTTAAAATGTCAGACGTATGACTCCTACAAATAATGTGTTATTGTAAAAAGAGGCCATTTCAATAGTTAAAAATTCCCAATTAACAATATGGATAAAGCGAAGTATATAATCATACATATTAAAGGATATATCAATAAAGATTTCTGACATTGCAGCACACACTTACATTACAATTAATAGCGAAGATTACGTTACCTGTACCATCGGTATGGTCGCTTCAGAAATAAAAAAACCTAAATCTCACTAACCTAAATAGTCAATTAAAATCTAGACGTAATTATAAGTTTGCTTTGAGGTAGATTAACAGGGCGTCCGTTTGATGCTAAATTTATCTATTTAATTTTTTTTAAAGTTTGATTCCCTAATCCCATGTGTATTCTTTTGGTCGCGATAAAAAAAAATGTCTTGGGAGAAAAATGTAAATTATCGGCATGTAGTTATTCCAATTGTTAGTAAAAATATAAAAAACCGGTTTCTAAAAACGCACATTTAAACGTTCAAATCGTTACCAATCGTTAAATCTGACAATACGTTTGAACCTTCCCTTATCTGAACAGACAGCTCAAAAATGAACGTCTTACTCATTGAATATAGACCACATTGGATTACTGGATGTAGACGTTAAATCGCTTCTAGTCATAATAAGGGTTAGATGCGCGCAATATTAAAATATCAGTGCCATTTTTATCGTTGGCCAGTTAGTTACATGGTGCTCCAATTTTTAGGCAATTAGTATTGAAATCTGAACGAAATATCAGCAACTAAACAGAACGGCGTTGACTTGTCAACGCAAAGCGGTGCGGCGGACGCCCTGACCAAATTTTTTACAGTCCTATTAACCTAGAAAGATTGAATTATTTACATATACCTATATTTACGAAGCGTGTACAACTTGATTCTCGCCATTTTTCCTTCCTACACATACATGGATCATAATCAAATGGTTAACTAACGTACGAGTTAATGATTTTTAAAAGGGTATCCATTGCCTAAATTTTGTATTAAACATTGAAAATTTTACATATTTAGAACAAACTGTTGCTGATAAAGACACGTTCTGTAATACAAAATAACAGAGAAAAATTACGAATAAAAATGCTTAAAAATTTAGAAATATGCGCTTTAGAGTAAGGTAACACGATCGCTGCGATGTTTGATGACGTCAATCGCATATGATTTCAGGATTAATAGTTTGATAATAATTTTATTTGTAAATTATCTTCCGCCACACGATAGTCAGAAGAGCAATGAGAACGAGGACATACGAACAGAAATTATATACTTTAGTTTCATTGTTCGAACTACTAATTTTTGTGATGAATTGTATTCCCCATTTTTCTGTTTAACTTTTTGAAAGTTTTACTGACATTTCAACAAAGAATGTAATCAATGACAAAAACAAACAATGTAATTACTTTCAAAACCCTAATAATATTATAAATGCGAAATGCTGTTGCCTCTTCACGCTTAAACCGCCCGCTGAACCGATTTAGATGTAAAAAGCTAGTTTTAGACCGAGACGAAGCCAAGTGCTGGCTGCCAGTTTTACTGGCAGTCAGCGCTGGCTTGTTATTGACCTCGTATAAACGGTTTTCATGACCAGCCAGCGCTGGCTGCTAGCACCAGTACCGGCTTGTCTGAGGACTGGCGCCAGCGTTAGGGCCAAGACACATACCCACGATACGAAGTCGTATCCCGTGGCTTACTGGCTTCGTCTATTAAACCTAGCTTTAGTATTGGGATAGTTTGAGGCCCGGGGAAAGGACATAGGATATTTGAAAGCTGGTGGCATATACATATCCACTCGTGCGTAAGGCCCCGTAGGTTCAGGTTCTCTCACTCGCGCTGGGCGGGAGCGTGAGGGATATGGCTGTGCGTACCCAGGACCGTGGATATCATGTTTATGGAAGTTTTAATTTAAAAAAAGTAATGAATGAGTTCGATCAAATATAATGATGCTCACTTTTAGAAGCAATTTTTATATTTTTAGCTATTGTGTAAAACTTGTTACAAGTTTTTTAAAGTGCGTTTGTTTAGATCTATGTTCGTGATTTATTTCTATCGAGCGATATAGTCAAAAAATCAGCATTTGAATCGATGAAGATACTAGAGAAATGCCTCAAGATTGCTAATTAATATTTTGGCAACCGTTTTGTGAGCTAAAAACGCGCTACGATTTTACAATAACTTGACAACTCTGTTTTCGGAACCGACTACACATTAATATATTTTTGGACGTCATCAAAAATCCATCGATCGAAATTGCTCAATTCGGTCGAAAAACATTTTAAGTTATGATACACCATCGTCCGCAATTGAAAATGGAACTATATATGATCCAGTACCATTTCTAACATTCAGCCGCACACATACCGAGCCCACGAACGACTAACGAACTCCAGACGTTTTGCACAAACGTTCGTTACTGGTCGTTGTCGCTCGTCAACTTGGTCTGGACGCACTTTTCCTCGAAATCTAAGTTATAATTGTAAAGTTACCTAAATCTGACACGCTCGAGTCATTGTATATTATGTAATTTGGCTTATAATCCTAAAACACATGCCAAGACAATTTGCAACGGCAATTTTGAAATAGAATTATTGAAATATTATCAAAAAAATCCCCGATTGCATTTTTTTCGAGTTCAACATTCATACTTATTGTCATTGTTATTTAATATGACAGGGATATCACAGCATCACATGAAAAAAATAAAGAACACGATCACCCATTCCAGAACATTCTTGATTCTATATTTTTTGGCACATTTGTTGTATGAGAATGTTATGCTGTAATATTTGCTTGATGCCAAAGTTGGCATTCCTAGCGAAAGTATGCGGGAAACATCTATTCGGATTAATCTGCATACTAGCGTTGCATCCGACTTATGGCCTCTCCAAACGTCACCGACAATCGCATGCGATTTGTCTTACTTAATCAGCAACTATTTAAAATCGCATGCAATTTGTTATAAGTTTTATAGAAGCCTTTATTAGCAAATCAATCTTGTGCTAGTATGCTAGCAAGCTCCGAGCGAAAGAAACTAATAGGTATAACAAAACTACTTAAATATTGTATGATACTTGATTGGTTTTTAAATGTTTTTTATCATTTTGAAATTACCGTCGTACAATCAATCAATGAATTTCTATCGCCCGAATACTCGCCCGCCAAATAGGTAGCTGAATTTCAGAACCAATTAAAATAAGTCTTAATTCTAAGGAAGCAGCCGCTTCTGAGGTATTTATGATTTTTTTTATTGCATCCAGTGTCTCATGCTTTCAAGTGGAACTGAATATTACAAATGCAATTTTAACAGTTTTCTGAACACTATACTTAAGAAAGACTATTTTCTTTACCTTAACAGATCTGATGTAATGCCACTCCAGCAGTTAATCAATTATAAATAGATACTAGCTTCGATATAATTTTATTTAAAGACGGCACGCACCTCTAAAACATATTGTATAGCATGCCGCCTTTACACGAGTTGTTGAACCTCTGGGTCGTCATGAGTACAGGGGCCCATTTCTCGAACGGTATTAGGCTAATCTTATTAGTGTGTTGCCATGGTAACCCATACGACTTGACATTTCGTGGACTAATATTATTAGTCTAATACCGTTCGAGAAATGCGCCTGTACTGCCCAATTAAGCCAAATAGAGCAATCTCAAAAGAAAATTCATTGCTAACATAAACTTTCTATAGCTGATAATTCCTTTTTCAAAATTATTTGTTATTATGCGGGTCCACACATAGCGAGCATACGCGCGAGGCCATTTTCTGGCGCGTTTGCTCGCTCTGTGTGGACCCGCCTATTAAGATAGCGCTATTTGGCTTAGGTGGGCAGAGTAGTAATAACAAATCGCGCAGATATTTCAAAAAGTTGCCAAAATAATTAGGCGGGTCCACACACGACCCGCCTCGCGAGGAAATTGCCGCACGAGGCAGCTCGGTCGATGGAGACGAGCCTCGGCCGAGGCAATGCGGTCGGACTATTGAGGAATGGTTTATTTTATTTAGTGCTTCATATAGATATTCAAAACGACGCTAGACCACAAGTGCAGTCAGAACATAGCATTTTAACAACAAATTACCTATTCCTCTAAAAGTGCCCAAAGCACATTAGAATGGAATTCAATGTAATTTAAACAATAAGTGGTGATTGTTAAGCACAAACAATTTGTAAAAATCTATTCGTAAGGCACCTGGCGAATGGGGTGCGCGCCATGCGAAGTGTATCGCTTTGAAAATAGCACTGCGTATGCGTAAAGCACGTACTGCGAGCAGTTAATCGGAAACACGCGCATTCCTGGCGTGTTTGCCAAATCTGGATGCACCAGTACCCTCACCATGAGTTTTACGCGGCCTTAAACGCTAGTGACTGCGTCAACTCAAACGCAGTGCATCTCGCTTGTACCAATGTTAGTACGAGGGAGATGCATTGTCAGTTAGTGTACGCAGTCGCTAGCGAATATGTCAGTGTCAAACACGTGGTAAGGATACTGTTGAATTACCTTCCCATCGTCCGTCGTACCAAAAGTTAAGGGGAAAGGGGTCCTCGTGACCACTTTTCCATACAAACGTGGTCCCAATTTTCCATCCCCGTAGTCTACGTTTGCATAGGCAAGCTATCTTGAAAATATAGTAAAATATGAGCGCATTGCAAGTTTTTGGTTAATTGTGTGTACCCTAAATGCTTCTAGAGGTTCAACAACTTGTTTCACCAAAATTAGCTTAGTATCAACTCGGCCACCTGATCAAAGGCCCTCGAGTACTACTCTACTGCACCCTAGCTCAGAGTTGGTCCCATACTCCATAACGCCACATGTACGCTATAAATAAACAATATACAATTCCGAAAGTACATACACGACTAGACCACTTATTCATGTAGAATTCGGAAACATTTTGGTATACCCGACACGTACAAATATACAATTTGGCAATAACCATCCCATACCTGTCTCACGCGGAGTCCGTTAACATTTCCATACTCTATAGCTAGACCACTTACCTAATGAGGTAGCATAAATGCTAGTGGGGCGGAGGGGGCGGCGGCGGCGGCTTGGGACTCTGCGCGGTCTGGAAGGCCTGCGTGAAGGCCGGCAGCCGCTGCCGCTGCTGACCTGGTTCTTCCCTAGGCTCCTCCTCAGGCAGAATACTCAGCATTTGCGACGCCAGCCCCGACGGCCCTTCCCCGGGATCGTCAAGCATCAAACTGCTGGGCAGCAGCTCAGGCAGCGGCTCTGTGAGGTATGGCAAGTCCGGCGTGGCCTGGAACGTCGGCGGCACCATAAACACCACTGGGAAGTCAATCGGCAGAAGCTCACAGCTCGGTGATGTGGGCCTCTCTATCTTTATTTCCACCGGCTCCATCTTTATATCAAAATCAGGTGGAATCTCCACGATTATATCAGACGAGGGAACCCGGGTCGGGCCCTCGGGGGTTGGGTCTTTCGGTGAGGGTGATTTCCAAGCATAATCTGGACTCTCTATTGCATACTCGGTATAGGATGCTGGCTCAGGTACCACAATTTCATCAAATGCAGAGGCTTCTGGTGTAGGGTCTTTTGAGGTGCCAACAGCTGCAGATCTCCATGATTCCTCGGGATGAGCGTTTTTAACGTGTCTCACTAGATGGTCTTTTCGTCCGAATTTTTGAGGACAATGTGGGCACAGGAAGTCTCGCCGGCCAGTGTGCACCACTTGGTGGCGTCGCACGTCCTTTGCTGTAAAGAACCGTCGCTCGCAATAGGTGCAAGTAAATTTTTTGTCAGTCTCATTTTTGACCGTCCGACTACCTGTATGGACTTTTAGGTGATAAACTATATCTTGCGTATTAGTAAATACTTCATCACAGATCTTACACTGCAGGTTGCCTTCCTCGGCCGAATGCAGCGCTGCATGCTTCCTATAACTAAGTAGGGAAGTGTATGATTTCCTACAATCTGGCCTCTCACAGGTGTATAGCTTTTTGACAGGATTGTGAACTCTGACATGGTTAGTGAGATGATCTTTTCTATTAAATGTTTTGCCGCAGACATTGCATGCGAAAGCTCGGGCCTCACTGTGGATGAGATTATGTCGGACGAGTTTGAATTTAGAGTTGAATCGCTTATCGCAGAGGTCGCAGGAAAAGGGGAGCTCGCCGGTGTGGGAGAGGACATGCTGGCTGAGTTTGCCGGGGCTGGAGAAGCGCTTCTCGCAGGTGCCGCAGACGTGGCGCTTGGAGCGGTCGCGGCGCGCGCGGCGCTCGCGCGGCTCGGGCGGCGGGTCGGGCGCGGCCGGGTCCTCGCGCCGCCGCGGCAGGGTGGGCACGCGCCGCGCCGCCTTGACGGTGCGGAAGCACTGCTTGATGCCGCTGGGCCCGGGCGCGGCCAGCGCCACGTAGTGCAGCTTGGTGCCGTGCGGCGGCGGCGGCGGCGCTAAGACCGTCTTCGGCGCGGCGGGCGGGGGCTCCTCGCCCGCATCCCGCCCGCCGCCGTCGTCCCCGCCAGCTCTAGGGTTCGGAGGCGGACTGGCCATCTCGCGCACATTTTTGACGCGCTTGCCCTATATCGCCGTCCGGGTAGCTCGCGTCGTGGCCGTCTCGGCTCCGCGGTGGCGTTCACTCGTCGTGATGGCAGAAAACATCTCTGTCACATTGACGGTATGGAAGCAGTTTTTCGTATTCGTGTCACATGGCTGTGGACGTATTTCTCGGTCCTGTATGCAAATTTCACTAGACCGTTTGTCGAGCTTATCTCCCTACGCTTTTATTCCTATGAGGAAGGGAGAGGAATTGCGAAAAACGATTGAAAAAAGGACTTTTCCAAAGAAATACGTAGCGCTTGACATCGAAATGTCAAAATAATGAAGCCATAGAGCCATGTCAAAAAAAGTCCGCGGGATTTATGGTTTATGGTTCATCTAGTGATGTTATCATTATAATGACTTTGGTATGATTTCATTTGGTTTGATTTTATTATTTTTATTAATAATAATGATATAAATAAACCATCACAATTCGACCAATACTATCATGAAATATAGACTATATATTGCAAAATGTGCTGAATGTTTACTTTCATATTCAATTGCAATATTGTAGAATTCCTTCCTTTAGAATAATTGCATTTTTAAAATATTTTGAATTCTTGCTTGAGAGCTTTTATGACAACTGTAATTTCCGTTGCACAAAGAATAAACCTTCTTGGCTTGGCTTGGCAGTTTTTGGCTGTTTATTAAAGTCATTAACGGTTCGACCTTTTCCTTAAAAAAACTAAAAGACACTATGCTATGCTCTATGCCCTAAAGCTGAAAACTGTCAAATAGTTGAAAATAACCTGATCATTTCTATCTATTTTAATTATATCAAAATAATCAAACAGTCAATCAATCTACATTTAGAGTATTGATTTATTTTAAAACTGTAAGCTAACACCGAAAGGTAAGTCATATCGAGTATATAATTTATATGCAACTGGCACTAATCATGGCTCAAATAATTTCATTGCTGTTACTAAGACGATTTCCGTTCTTGACTCTAAATTTGTACGGTCTCTACTGTTAGCTTTAGACTAAGGCAAATATCATACGGTATGTAGTTTATATATTAACCGCACGCCCTTGGTTCAGGTTGAAAAGATTTAGTGAATACCTACAATACATGTTTTGCCTTACAGAGTCATGTCGGAACAAAACGTATCCGCTGGATCGCCCGCCGCCTCCGCTACTGGCATCGAGGAACGTTCGGCTAGCATTGCTCCAGGTATTAGGTTTTTTTTAAATATACATTTATCAAAACCCTTCATGAGTGTAATCATGACAATAACATTAAACCTAGATAAAATCTTGATAAAAAATATTATTAAATTACTCTCGTAAAGGATTATTACCAGAAACTATAAATACCTAATTTAATTTTTAACAATGACTTAGTGATAAGATGGATTAAACTTATAACTTATCATAAAAAGATACAATAAGGATCTTGATTGTTTGCATGTCATAATTCAGGGCAATTTTTTTGTAAAGTAACAAAATCTAAAAGATTTCATTTGATTCCTACAAAAGTGTATTCATTTGAAAAGAATGCCCAAATAAACTGTTACCCCGATGTCAAGCATTAATTAGATTTTGGATTTGCTATTATTAAATTTGTTAATCATTTGTCAATCCAAAACTAGCATTATGAATTTTTCAGTTATTATAAAATAACAGACAGCTGCCCTCCCCCCGCCCCCCGACTTGCCTGTACCTGCCTACGCCCATGGGCCCATACATTACATTTTGTAAAGTAACTAACAATGGCAACAAAACTTGAATGAAATATTTTTTTTAAACAATAATTCTCCATAGGCTCCGCAGCATCCGCTACTTCTGAGGAGAAGGTCTATGGAGGCTGCGAGGGCCCGGATGCCATGTACGTGAAGCTGGTCTCCTCAGACGGCCACGAGTTCATCGTGAAGCGGGAGCATGCACTGACGTCTGGCACGATCAAGGCCATGCTCAGCGGCCCCGGGCAGTTTGCAGAGAACGAGGCCAACGAAGTCAACTTTAGGGAGATTCCGTAAGTTGTACTTTGATTTTTGAGTAATAGGTTTGTTACTTCACTTATTGTACTAATATTAAAATTAGTAAAGTGCATTGGGATCATTTCGAAAAAGAGGTAATTTTGAAAATAGCTAATATCTGCTAAAATAGAAGCACTTTCTACTAACAGTAAGCAAGTTGCCTTGGTTAGCATTGTACTGGCAAGTGTTCAAAATTAACCCACTATCGAAGTTACCACAATGCACCTTATGGAATGAATAACTCTCTCAAAGATGAGATGGATCAAAGTTGACATTAAAGAATACAATAAGGATCGTGATATTCGTGTTGGGCCACTCACTAGTTCTTAGGTTTCAATCTTTTCCTATATTAATAATTATTTCATTGAGATAAGTCATATAATGAAAATTAGAGAGCAAAGATCTCCATACCTCGAAAGCAAGATCAGATTTAAGAATATTTTTGAAGTATGAATTTAAAAACTCAAGATTTATCAGAAATACAGGGTGTTTATTTAGTCACCTGCAATAATATATGAGTATATAGGTCATACTGCGCAACTTTTACTATGGGACCAACCTCGAAATCTATTCGATCATCGAAAATGTTCTTCATGTTTTGTGGCATGTTTTTTTCTTAGAGTTTATTTATTTATCAGATATGTTGACAACCAAATTAGCTTGAACCATATTAGATGGGTCCACAATTAAAGTTTGTGACCTATATGTTTCTGAATGCACCCTATAAAAATCACTGCTCTAAAATGTGTTCACCTTTCCCCGCAGATCCCACGTCCTCCAGAAAGTGTGCATGTACTTCACATACAAGGTGCGCTACACAAACTCCTCGACCGAGATCCCAGAGTTCCCGATCGCCCCTGAGATCGCCCTGGAGCTCCTCATGGCGGCGAACTTCCTCGACTGCTGAGCTGGCCAATAATATCTACACACAGTGGCGAAGCGGCTAAAATATCTACAGATATGCGAATTGCGGAGTTTCTAAAATAAATTAAATAGTTCTCGGAAATTTCAGGAAAAATCACAGGAAACGAAGGAAATTTCATTTTTGAAATAGAAAATTTTGATTCCTGTACAAAAATGTGAGTTTCTGAAGATTTTCCAAGTGACAATTTCACAATTTTGGAAACTTTTCTATAGCACACCAGTAAAAAGCTTCATCTTGCAAGCCGCTTGAAGTAACTTAGTTTTCCGTTGCTCATTTCTAAATGGGCAAGCCGGTGGCAATTGAGTTATGTGAAGTCATCGCCACTTGAATATTCGAAATCAATGAACTCGATTTTTTTGCAAGAACATCTCTAGGGGCATTTTTTTTTACTTGTACCTTGAAGCCCATAAGATTTACTTTCCGAAGCAGCCAAAAATATTACTATGGACGAAATTACTGCCTCACCATAACAGCCGTATGTTACATTAGAAATTCATTATATTGTCTACTTATCCACAAATCTTATTTAAACTATCTGATGTAACATAATGTTGTTACATGCATAATAAACAGTGGTAGTTGAACAATTCATTTAATGAAACATTATTAATTCAAGCATTACATATTTATTAAGCCAACGTAACATAGCTGAAATATAAATTCACCAACAGGTTTTCTGGATCACATATGTATTTTTATGCTAACAGTATTAGAATTGTACTTCTTGACCTTATGACCGGTTTTTTCATGTTCAAAAATATCACACACGTATTAAATATTAACACGGTCAAAGTGCCAAAAATATGTACACTACTTTAACGTATAGGCAATTAGGTCGTGATACATATGTGGCATTATCTAGGAAAAGGGACCTTATTGTCGATGACGCTTACGCCGCACTGCGTCGCGCAGCGTTGTATTTGTATCGGAGCATCGTTTATAACGGCGGAAGCGCCATCGACAATAAGGTCCCTTTTCATAGATAACGTCACACATATTTGGCACTTTGTCCGTGTAGATATTTAATACTGTATGGTATTGGTAAACTCACATGAATGAATGTTGCTTTAACATTCGCGTTCATTAGCGTTCTTGGCGCTATCGGCCGGTTCATCTCTTGACCGTCCCAACAGTCGGTCATAGGCGATAAAGTATTAAATGAACCTTAATACATTCTAATAAAGTTTACTATTGCGTGTTAAATAAAATAGTCGTGGCGGTCAAAAGGTTAAGGATTCTTGGCATTCTGTGGATATGATGCAAACATGACATTTGTAAAGTCAAACAATGACAATATTGTATAGATACCGTACGTGTTGGAGATTCTGCCACCTCGTGACCTGAATCGAAAACTAACAATTAACGCTTTTAAGCTGGTGCTGCCCCCTACAGTTCACTCACGCTCTATTGCGTGTAATAGTGTGCCATCTAGTGGCTGAATCCTTATCCAGGCATAGTAAGATATACGATCACACACGATTTAAGGTTCAAATTAGATTGTACTTTCGGGAAATGTGACTTCTTCAAATGAATCATCAAAGCTGGATTAATTTGAAAAAAAAAAAACATGACATGCTTCACGCAAATAAATATAGGGGGCTTCTGTGTTGCCCTGCCCCCTACAGTTAATGCACACTCCTTATCCTCGTACAGCCCAAGGCCCTTCCTATAGCACTTATCCAGTTCGATGAAAAAAACATATTCAATTGGAACAGAGTTGCATTTAGGAGCCTATAATTTTGAGAAGCGCTGGAAATAAACGTAACGAAGTTATATATATAGTCCTCCTCATCGTTTTCGATGACGGCGACCCCAAATAAACACATTATGGACGTTGTCTAGCGTGAGCCCTAATGTGGCTGGCCAGGCCGAACTTGCTCTTAAATACTCTATTGCACGCGTGACAATAAAGTTGGCCAGCTGCGTTGAACGTGTACACGTAGGAGGGCTTAGGTCTCTCTTTCCGTAACTGGCGTTTTATGTCTAGGCTAGTGAGGCGGTTATCTTCGAATGTTTTGACACCGTTATGGATGGTAGAACGCCAAGAAGACCTCCTTCCAGCAAACGAAGTTATAGTACATTGTGCAACGACGGCAAGTGAAACTTTGGATACGAGGGAGGAAGACCCGAGTTTGCAATATTCTTACCCTCGGAGTAGGCTGGTTTTAGTGCCATGCGGACCGTCAGTACGGAGCGATCCGCACCGACTATTTGTATGGAGTTTATGTCCGCGCGGATTATATGAGGATATAGGGAATTTTCAATTATTACCTGAAGACATCGTTAGAGAAACTAGATATATATGGTCTACATAACTATTCGCACGCACGCAAGTAATATGCGGATTGTCAAATGAAAATGGTAGAGTTGGTTGTAATAAAGGCCAGTTGAAAATAAGCCTTATGTAAATGGCAGTAAGTATAAATTGTGTATTGTCATACAATAGTCGTTGAGTCAGACCAACATGACTCTGCAGAGATAAAATCGCTGCAGAGTTATCTTGGTCTGTAGGGCTAAAATGGTCGGTTTTTTATCATCTGTCATCATGCCTGTCATGTTCTAACAAGTATGTAAGTGCGAAAGTGACGCATGACATGACAGGTAATAAAAATGCGACCATGCCACCGCTGACTTTAATGTTTCTTTCGATGTCAATCTGTTGTTGCATTTTTTTATGAGCTGTAGATAAATACAAAGGGGTATTTTTTCTCTGTTCTCACTAATATTTAACCCATTCATTGCCGACGCCTCATATTTTTACTCATCACGCAGTGCCGCCGCCTTCCACGCGACGACGCGAATTCGCGTCCGCGGCATTACGTTAACATTTCATGGACGCGAGTTCGTGTCCGCGGCATTAGGTTAACCTATTTCAAGGGCGCGAATTCGCGTCCGCGGCATTACGTTGTCAAGGACGCAATTTCGCGTTTTCGGCATCGTAAGTGAAATTTTTGCGCCTAAAAACAGTTTTTGTCGAAAACGTATTCAGTATAGACGTGACGGCCGTATACTTCAGACGTATATGAGTTTTTAATGGTTTTTAGTAAGATTATAAAAGTTAAAGAAAGTGTTTAAAGCAAGTTAAACACTTGCTTGTAATGCATAATATTGGTTGTAATAATTTCTTATTCGTGACTAGTAACAAAACTTAGTATATAGTAGATAAAAAGAAATGGTCTCATTTCATTATTTTCTTCACACTTTAAATATTAAATGCAACCCATTTTATTATAGTTAAATATACAGTCGAAAATGTTTAGTACCCCTGGACATAAACATGTCTGCGTATCTAAATTATTTTAGTAGTTTGTATTATTAATTGCCACAATCACTTATAAAGTATATGGCACATGATTAAATTACTATCATTAAATATTTTTCGCGATAAAAGGTAAATGACAATTACCTAATATAAACATAATGGACGGGAATCCGCCTCCGCTTCACCCGAAATGAAAATGTTGAGTATTACAAATGTGTTTATTTTAATAACCGGTAACAGTATACAATTTGTCTTTAAAAATTACATCTCGGGATAAGTTTTTTTAAATAAGTGTTTTTCTAGCAAAAACTATTTTTTCTAAATTACAAATGCACTGAATCCAAAAACCGAAGTATAATATTCTCCTTCAAAAAATAAATAAATAGTTGTTTTCTAGTAAAAAAACGAGGCCGCGAAATCGCGACCCCGGAATTACGATCGGACGTGAATTCGCGTCTTCGGCATCCGAGATAAGAATTATGAAAATTACAAATGCACTGAATCTAAAAACCAGCAACAGTATAATATTATCCTTCATAAATAAAGTAACATTTTGGTATCAGCATTTAAGTACAGTTGTTTTCTAGCAAAAAAAAACACAACTCGAGGACGCGAAATCGCGTCCTCGGCATAACGATTACACATAACATGGGACGCGAATTCGCGTCTTCGGCATCCGAGATAAGAATTATGAAAATTACAGATGCACTGAATCCAAAAACCAGCAACAGTATAATATTATCCTTCATAAACAAAGTAACATTTTGGTATCAGCATTTAAGTACAGTTGTTTTCTAGCAAAAAAAAACAAATAACTCGAGGACGCGAAATCGCGTCCTCGGCATTACG
Source organism: Cydia pomonella (assembly GCF_033807575.1). Classification (NCBI taxonomy): domain Eukaryota; kingdom Metazoa; phylum Arthropoda; class Insecta; order Lepidoptera; family Tortricidae; genus Cydia; species Cydia pomonella. The sequence goes on from NC_084724.1 coordinate 8,832,858, forward strand.
ATTACACATACATAGGACGCGAATTCGCGTCTTCGGCAATGAATGGGTTAATCATAATATAGTTGTGGTATCTTGTACAGTCAGCGTCAAATACTTCGTAGCAGTCAAAGTAGCCAAATAGTTCGGTACACCATATATTTAGTATGGTGTACAGGTCTGTTAACTAAAGCTGGCGCGATCAACACATTTACACATTGCGCTTGTGTAGTGTCTGTGAATAAGCGCGCGGCGTGACGTCGCACTGCATACGCAACATGAAAAGTCTGCCCGTCTCTCTCGCGCGCGGTCTATCTTATGAGCGTGAAGGAGACAGTTATTGTTTTTCTTTTGCTACTGTTTATAAATACAGCATGATGTTATTGTAAATGTTAGTGTCAGTCAGTCACGTATGATCGACGCGCGGCGCTGTGTTGTATTTGGAGGTTTATTTTTAAACATGCTGTATAGTGAAATTGCATAAGTGTGAGTACTGTGAACGCGCCAGCTTTAGTTAACAGACCTGTACCGAACTATTTGGCCACTTTGACTGCTACGAAGTATTTGACGCTGACTGTACATAGCGTATGGTGACAACTTTACAAGTAGACATGTTCAGGTATGTTCACTTATCAAACTAATTCTTGAAGTCTTTGCTTTGTATTTTTGTTAATAAAATGTGAATTTAATTTGTAAATATGTTTTATTTATTTTCACGAAGCGATTAGCCTTGACTAAACTCTCAAGAAGCTAACCACTAACAAAAATACAAAATATTATATTACTATGGAACTTTCGCGCCAACAATTTAAAAGCCTATGAAACCATTTTCACACAAGCCAATCTGATACCCCATGCAAACGATGTAACTTTTCTTGAACTAGATTGTAATTTGTAAAGGCACATCAGACGATCTCCTTCTTTTCAGATATTTTGAAACCATAGACACCATATTCCATATTTTTCCATACCTGCAAAAAGGCAGGTGCCTTAAATAATATCTAAGTTTGTTATATCGTATAGATTCAGACAATATATATATATATACTGCCGTATAGAAACGACACTTCCTACGAAACCGAAGTTTGACAGCGATTAAGGGACGAATCATGCTATCCCTCTCTAATGCATGCCATATAATTTATACCTTTCGGCTATAAAATTCAAATCAATCAATTTCGGTTGTGAAAATTCAAGTCAGACGATCTCCTTCTTTTCAGATATTTTGAAACCATAGACACCATATTCCATATTTTTCCATACCTGCAAAAAGGCAGGTGCCTTAAATAATATCTAAGTTTGTTATATCGTATAGATTCAGACTATATATATATATACTGCCGTATAGAAACGACACTTCCTACGAAACCGAAGTTTGACAGCGATTAAGGGACGAATCATGCTATCCCTCTCTAATGCATGCCATATAATTTATACCTTTCGGCTATTTAGGGTTGTCAAAATTCAAGTCATCACCTTATTTGTGGTCGTACACGAATAGGAACGTCAAGTTGTGCCAACCTTAATAATTGCTCGGGGCAATGCTGAGCCGAATGGAGCCGTTAATACCAGAAAGGAGGAGTGTCGAGTGTCGCCCCACTGATTCAGAGCAAATTCTGAAAAACATCGGCTCTCGTGACCACCCCGCCTTAGGGCTTGTGCACCAGTGAACGGTTGTGCACAAATCACACGAGGTTCTTTCGGCTAATTTTTTTACTCTAATTTTTAACATACATGGCGATATCCCCAATCCTTCGTTCTGTATGTAAGTAGTAGATTTAGTAAATATTGAGGAGTTCAAAGTAAAACAAGATATATATATTGACTTGTCCTTTATTCAGTTTAATGCATAAACGAAAACCAGTTCACGTCTATATTTATTTCATAATTGTAAATAATCTCCGGCAGTCGACTAGGTATAATGTGCGAGTCTTGGCTTTTCGACCTAACATTTTATAGTTTGTTACACTGGATGGAAAAAGTTCTGTTTGTTGCCATAAGTGTATGTTATTATTATAGGCTAATTTAGGCCTTATTTCTCTAGGCAATGTAATAAAAAGAAATTTTACAGGCAATTTATTTTTTCGGTAAAACATGGTCTCAAGGCCATCACTCGGATATTGCAAGCACGAAGCTTCGCCGTCGACGTACACCTTCACTTTGGAATGAATCCTGCTTAACTCTAACACATTAGGAAAACTATACATTAACCGAAGTTGATCAATAAATAAATTCTGTTATTTAATTACAAAACTAACCGACATACATACAGTCCCTGAGATCTAAACTTACAATAAAACTTTGGATTAAAAATTATAATAATTATGAATCAATTCGGTTTGTACATTTTTACAAAGTAATCCGAGTCCAGTTAAATGCTGTGGCTACATTGAAGAAATTAAATGCAAAAGTTTACAAGTTGTGACAGTTAAAGGCACCTTAACTAACAAAAATATACAACACAGAATTTCTTTTCACAGAACACATGGAGTGCTTATACTATACGAGTTATACAAAGATACTAATGACGCCTAAAAGAAAAAAAATAAAGACATTTTTTTTTTTCATTTCAAGAAGATGGCTAAATTGTCAACAACAAAATTGAAAACTCGTCGTCAAATCCGCGGCCAAAAATTTTTGCACTAGTTTAAGCGTCTTTAATATTTATTTTTGTCTATGGTACGACTCCATGTGCGCTGCGCCTTATTCAAACAATACACGATACAATTCCATTATTTACTGTTTACTGGAAGATTCAAATCGCTCGCGCGGTATAAAAACTGCAACATTACACCAAAAATATAAAATTTGTATGAGTAATTACAAAACTTACGCGGTAGGTGCAATTATAAGGAATGTGCTGATGCTTATTTTATTATACGTATGGCAACACTGACAATAAAAATCACAATAATTTTTCTATGACATTAGGCTCATTCAATATTGTGTTTTTTATTATCTGTTGCCCATATTAACTCGAATTAGGTAAAATTTATTGGCAATAATATCACAAATTAATATTATCAATCGGTTTTAACTTCGAAATGTTTGTGCTCGTTTTATGAGAAGCCAGTTGCACCTAACTCTGAGCTACAGTTATGAAAAAAAAATCTTTGAAGGTCATTAAAATTTTATAATTTTTGAATCGAAACGTCATAATAATTTGAAGCTCAACAATGCCGATGATGATATGTTGATAGATATAACAAGTAACACATAAGCCAATATGTGATATATTCTATTCAATTTTCTATTAAACGAACTAACGAATCGTGTAACTTTGATGATGTCACTAGTTATTTTATCGATATTAATCGCGAGGTAAAGTCTAAGTAAAATGTGCCCCTTATTTTGACATTGAAAACAGATGGCGCTGTATTGCGCTATATGTTTTGCGGTCACTGAATTGTCAAACGTCAACTTTTGACAATCCGAGTTGCCGCAAAATGTATGGAGCTGTACAGCGTCATCTCGTTTACCTGTCAAATTCGAAGCACGAAACTTAGATTTTACACATCTTACTCCATAAATGTGTCTTTGATATTACTAAACGATTATATAGTTTATCCGATAGAAAATCGTATTGAAAGAACCAGAACTTGGCCTGGGTATAATCTCCTTAAAAATGAAGCGAGAATATCCAATATTACTAAAGAAACATATATGTCATATAAACGAAAATAAAGAGAATTATTTGGCTCGGGACTTAAATTAAATTGACATCTATTCCACTACATAGATTATTGAGCAATCGTTTGATTGTCTTTCGAAGCTTAAAGTCGCGAAATAAAATAGAAGCGGCATTGCTAACTTCAAAACAAAATTAAGTATCGCGGTTAAGTACTAGTCACTACTGCTTTGAGAATAACAGCGTATAGAAGCGACCTAGAAAATAAAACGGCCGATTTCGTGTCTTATGTACCTTTTCGATTATAAAATTTTGAATATCACTAATATTCTTCATAATTGGGAGTATTACTGCAATGTTCTATCGCCAGAGTGCAGCACTAACATAAACCGTAAACCATAATTAATAAATAATTTTATATATACAATGCCGTAATAGTACATTACGATACAAGTGCGAAAAATAGGAAATTCGAAACGAGTGGCGATAAATTAAAACACGACCGAAGCGAGTGTTTTAAATCGACACGAGTTGCGAATTACCTATTCGCACATGTATAGTACAACGTTTTACAGTACATATGGCCCTTTAAATGTTCGACACAGTAACGTAATATGCTAATTCTCGCACTAGTGCGGTAAAGTAGCACCATATATACTGTAAAGTTTTTTTTTATACCACGTCGGTGGCAAACAATCTAACGGCCCGCCTGATGGTAAGCAGTCACCGTAGCCTACGGACGCACAAAAGTAGCACCATATGTACTGTAAACAGGTTTTTTGACATGTTTTCACCGATTATTTGTTACGAATAAATATATATGACTCTTTTATTGATTGAGGTAGTGGCGCCCCCTACGCTGAGTTTTGCGTGTAATATTACTGCCGGTCGCTTCTATACGCCTTAGTAAAACTTTAAAAAAAAGTTTCACTAGTTACTCCCAAAACCACCGCACATACTACCGTGAAGCCGTCAGCCTCACCGAGGCGAAAATAAAATACTACAAGCGAATAAAGCTCTCAACCTTGCTCGGTCACGTTCTGATCCACCATCACTTTCTTGCTCACGGAATATATGGGCGGCGAGTCTATATTGCCCGACATGGCTTGTATGCGACTTTTGACCGATTCCAAAGGCGCCGCATCGATTTTTTCATCGATGCTCGACGAGGAGTGCTGAAAAGATCCGCCGACTTCAGAATTCCCATAGATATGTTGCTCTCTAATATTGCCGTATAGATTATAATTGTGGATCAGGGCGGAGACGCGGTTGGAAGTTACGGGGAGGCTGCTATGTTCTTTAGGGGGTTCCGTTGTAGTAATTTGACTAGTGGTAACGGGTTGGTTGACTTTGAAGTCTGGCTTCGGTTCGTCTTGGACGGAGGGTTGGAGGGTGTTGTGGGGGGAGCAGTGGGGGGGCTGGGGGGAGAATGGGGGGGAGGGGCCGGGGGGGTCGGCTTGTAGCGCGGCGCGCCAGTCCACGCCGGGGTGGCGCGAGCGGATGCAGTCCACAACGTCGAGGAGGTTTTTCGCGTCCATCGCTAGTACGTGCGCCGCTGCGAGCATGTTTCTGGAATAAATAATTGAATTACTAACTTGACAATTAGTAAAATATACTTTGGTTAAGTTTGGGCTTGGGCTATGTATTTTTAAGCCCTTTAGTGGGTAACATGCTCCGCGTGGTAAATATCCTAAACCAAGCAAGAATAGAACACCTTAAGTGAACTTTAGCATTAGAGCGAGTGGCCGGTTGCTGATACTACTAACAATAAAAGGATTAATTAAATATTCTTTATTGCACCACAAAGAAAACAAATTTAAAAAACAGATTTACAATGTAAAGAAAGGTAGCAACAGGCGGTCTTATCGCTGTAAGCGATCTCTTCCAAGGATTGTTGTTTGACGACCGGTTTGGCCTAGTGGGTAGTGACCCTGCCTACGAAGCTGATGGTCCCGGGTTCAAATCCCGGTAAGGGCATTTTATTCGTGCGATGAGCATGGATATTTGTTCCTGAGTCATGGGTGTTTTCTATGTATTCAAGTATTTATTAATATTTATATATTATATATATCGTTGTCTAAGTACCCTCAACACAAGCCTTATTGAGCTTACTGTGGGACTTAGTCAATTTGTGTAATAATATCCTATAATATTTATTTATTTATTTATTGTTGACCAAGGGATGAAAGGCACTCATTTCAGTCGAGGTAGTTTGTCAATATGCAGAAGCTGAAATTATGCCTTTTAACCGAGTTACACGCTCTACTTTTCATTTCGAATACGAGGAAAGTAAAACGCAAATGTTTAAAAAACACATGACTTAGTTTAAACTTTCATAATATTTTTCGAGGGTACTTTCAATTCACAGTTTAGGTAAAAGTATGGAATGGGGAGTTAAATACCAGAATAGAAATTGTATGAAATATCCACTTGAAGCCAAATTTCAATAGCTTATCGTAAAAATATTTAAAAAATCAGTACTATTTGTAAAGTAAAATGTTCAATGGCAGAAACATATCTCATAGAACAATAGTACCCTCTCATAAAAAAGCTTGAGAAATGAAAAATACTAATGTCAACGACAAGTTTCACCACACTGACAATAGTCATCTGACATTGTCATTTCACCGTACATTACTTGCCCGACAAGTAAACGTCGGTAAACAACGTCGATAGGGCGGGTGCATGAACTGTAGGAGGCAGCACAGGAGCCGTCAGATTTTTGGCGCGAGGCGTAAATGTGATGTTTTTTGTTCCGATGTAGCCCACAAGATGGCAGAACCTACTATGCACAAGAAAACACGTGACGTGTAAATTTGCATGTTTATGGTTCCGATTCAGACCACAAGATGGCAGACCCTCCAACGCGCACGGTCCCTATAACGTAAAAGTTACAAAAATTGTAAATGGACGTAAGGCGCTTGGTGTCTGGATACTATTTTGCTGTTTATTTAAGACTTACAAACAATGGCAATTTTATTATCTAGTACATATGTTACGGTGTATTTCAGTGGTCACTCACTTGGTGTACTCGTGGTGTAGCGTGGTGGCGGCATATTGCAACGCCAGGCGCATCGCTTCCACCAGCGCCGCCATGTCTTTGCTCAGCACCTGGTGGGCCATCTCCACTTCTCTGCAATATACAATAACTTTACGTATTTTCTTGAAAAAAAAAAGATAAATACGGATAAATGCCGCCTCGAGCAAGACTGTGAAGCTCATAAACTGTTGGCAAGAGTGCGATCGTAATGCGGTGTTATAGTAGGAAGGGTTGCCAGAATCAGAGTAAGATGGACCAATTGACTGTTCTGTTTGCAAACTTCACAAGGTCTTGTTATTGTGTTTCTGGAGCAAAATAATGTGCTTTTATTTGTAATTTGAAAAAAAAAATACAAACTTGATGTCACAGGGTATCAACGTAAATAGGGAAGTGACGTAAACACTTGAAGTCAATAATACTAACCGTACGCTCGAAAAATGTACTAGGTGCAATATTGTCAATCGTTATATGTAGAATGTATTACAACACCCGCAAACAACATAGATAGGGACAGAAACAGAGATGATTCAGACAGAGACACAAAACCGTTGCTCTGTGCTTGGAAAGCGCACCTATAGTTCGTTTGATATGTCTTTTTGTTGAAAAACTATTTTTAAAAACAAAATAATGTAAATGAACGTGTATAATTTATAATTATTACATATTAGCCGTGATTTATTTTTCAAATCTGTTTTACAATAAAAAGAATCGTCATAATCGCTTACCTTCTTTCTAATGCTAAAAAAACGGACTATAGTCAACCGCAGACAACACCCGCAGTTCAGTGCCGATGGCCTGCACGGCCTGCAGCATGGCGGGCGCGGGCGGCGCGCCGTGCGTGGCGAGATTAAGAGCCCGGTAACGATTTTAGAGCAAAAATTTAAAATTCAAATTCAAATGATAGATTTAGTCGTTGAAATTGTATACCTTTTGTTATGTAATATCTAAATAACAAGTATTGATTTCTATTAGCACGTATTTTCATCTTGCCTTTTAATAATGAGGTCGCAAGCGTGCGTCCCCGGTAATAGGTGACGAGAAGGTACAGTATTTAAAAGTTAATCAAAAAATTATGGTAGTAAATTATACAAAATGATGTATAAGAACAGTTTCAGCAAATGTCGTAGATTGTTTAAGTATCAAAATTACGTTGAAATTGAGTCAATTTTCAGAGAAATTGTCACTTGTTTTGAAGTAATTTCTGGAGAAAATTGATTTCGTTTAACATTCATTTACACTACTTCAAATTTATAATAACAAAAATGTAGTTTATTAAAGTTGAAGTACAGGATATTTGTAATACAAAATTACTATTTTTAGCAGTACAAACTTTACGAAATTAACAAATAAGATCGACAAAATCACTGCTTTACGCGCGTTTACCTAAACGCCCATCAGAAAAAAAAACATTACTAATTAAGTGAGTCTGTTTTCAAAATATGTATTCATTAAAATGAAAGATAACAAGATGTGCTAATAGAAACCAGTACTTGTTATTTCTAATAGTTAACAAAAGGTGTACAATTTCATGCGCTAAATCTATCAATTTGACATTTTTGCGACTAAAATCGATAACGGCCTCTTAAATGTAGAATGCATCCAATTTCTGGGGTATGGGTATAACTCTCGTCGGCTATGACGATCAAAAGTTGAAAGAGATTAAGAACGCACTGACCGTTGCTCCGCGCTGGGGAAGGGCACCACGACGCTGTCCACGGTGGCGCACAAGGCGCGCAGCTCGGCGCCGACGGCGCGCACGGCGTGCAGCACGGCGGGCGCGGGGGCGGGCGCGGGCGCGGGCGGCGCGCCGCGCGTGGCCAGCTGCGCGAGCCGCATGACGCCGCGCACCACGCCCGTCGTCAGGCAGTACACGGGGTCGTCCGTGTGCGGGCGAGGCTGGATATTAACGCATATTTATTCTATCTATTTCGAGATCCGACAGCTTCGACATTGTATACAAGGTGGCCAAAAAATATGTGCATTCCCGTTGCCCGGGAGGTTTTGGGATTATACTGAGCGACTTTTACTATGGGACCAACCCCGAAATCGGGAATTTTTTTTTTACCCTCCCATAGAAAATGGACCAGCTAAAATCTATGAAACAGCCAGATTTTTTTTTCGCGATTTCCGGGTTGGTCCCATAGTAAAAGTTGCTCAGTATAATCCCAAAAGCTCCCTGGCAACGGGAATGCACATATTTTTTGGCCACCGAGTATAAAGACTGTTTATTTAGTCACCCGCAATAAGTTACGGGAATATATAGATCATATTGCGCAACTTTTACTATGGGAGCAATCCAAAAAAAATACTCTTCCATAGACAATATCAAAAGCCAAAATGTATGAAACAGAATTTTTTTTTCACCATGTCGGGTTTGGTCCCATAGCAAAAGTTCCTCAGTATGACCTATACAGGGTGATTCATGAGACGTGAGCAGGACTAAGCCTACACAATCAGTAAATGTTAATGAACCGTTCATCATCATATTTAAGTAAAACAATCTCGCTTTATTTCTGTTATTTAACTTTTTGGGAAGGACAATTTTGATAATCTACAATCCTGGACACCTTACAACACTTAATTAAGAAAGATAAAACCTCTTTAACCGTTATGACAGCAGTTTGATTATGAAGAAAACAAAATGTCACACTGAGTGAGATACGATTTTTCAAAAGTAACCAGACTCCGATGACATTCAATTTGTCACTTGTTATGGATAAAACAAATAGGGTGACCATACATGGCGTAAATAAATTATAACATTTTTTTTTCATCATCATCATCATCATATCAGCCTTTTATCACCCACTGCTGAGCATAGGCCTTTTTTTTTTGAACAGTAAAAAATAAAAGAACGTTAATCTCACAAATACTGGTACGAAACAGTTGCTTATAACTTACTGAATGCTCAAGCTTGATCCTGCTCACGTCTCCTGAATCACCCTGTATATTCACCCCGTAAATTATTGCAGGTGACTAAATAAATAAACATCCTGTACATTATAGATATATGAAGCTCATTATAGGAATTCACAGGTAGTGACATAATACTTAACTAATAGGTACAAGTACTAAGGTTAGATCATACTCGTACTTATTACTAATTTTGAGATAAAAACCGCATTTGGCACGAATGACCGCAATCAAAAAAGGATAGGTAATATTATACAACTAGTAACCGAAATAAATTACGAGTAATTATAAAAAAATCTACTCCAGCATATCTATATTTTGTTTATTAAATATCTAAATCAACTTTATTTGAAGCAGGAGGGCGCGGTGGTACTTCTCTATACTTGATGGTTTCACTCACTCCCGCTCACCGCAATCACACTGGCAGGGTCGCCATGTGATGCCAAAGATGTGTAAGGGAAACACATCAAGTTGTCGGTATAGTGTTTATTACAATACTGTCTAATTCAGTTGGGTACATGCTTAATATATGTAGTAACTACATCATAATAGCAGGGTTATTATTATGAATATTCATACAATATAGTACAAGGTTTTTATTTTTTATAAAGATCTTCAAAATCAAACCAAATTGATTATAGTATAGGCATTTATTTTGATTTTATTTAAAATTTTAGGTACTTGCTGGGTCCTGTAATATTAATTTATTATTTAACAGAATAGTAAACCAATCCAATAGGATATAATAATGTATTATACTCACTCTGTCCTCGCTTGGTGGCTTGTCGTTAGGCTTCACAGTGTTCGCTGGACTATTTTCTGACGAGTTAGGCGCTACAAAAACAAAATTGCATTAATTTTGTCTATGATATAAAGCTAAGCCGTTATCCAGAAGTCATGGAAACTAATTACTAAGACTCCGCCATCCGTCCGTCTGTCTGTCTATCTGTCTGTCTGTCACCAGACTGTATCTCATGAACCGTGTTAACTAGACCAACGCCGACCAATAACCATGATAGCTAGGCCGCTATAACAACAAATACTAAAAAGTATGGAACCCTCGGTGGCGTCCGACTAGCACTTGTCCGTTTTTTATTTAATTATATAATGGCGCGATGCTTTCTGGCCGTCACATAACACTACAATATTATTATATTTTGCAAATTCCATTATTTCAATGCATTAATTTACCCAATCAAGTAATCTACACATAAGACAATATATTTATATATATATTATTCATCGTCTTGGTATATGGGTAGACCACGATTACACTTGCAGCAAGTCAGTTTCCGCGAAACTGTGCCAAAATATCTAGAACTTAAAAAAACATGGTAGATGCCCGATTTCAGTAGTATTCACAGTAAGTCATTCTACTTTTTACTGCGGGTATTTGCGTCCCCAAAAGGAAGTATTTGATTGTTATCATTATTTGTAAATTATGTATTTTTTTTAATTATTTAAAAATACACAAAAAATAAACACATTTAGTAGTAGTTAGTATTTTTATCTATTTTTTTATAAGTAACAAAGTTGACATTATAAGTAAAAGGGCAGGGACGGTAACACTAACATAGTTATATGTTTGCATCCAGGCTATACCTACATTCTACAAATAAAAAAAAAGTCAAGGGTCAAATATTGAGGCCGATTCTGATCATGTTTGAGTAGCTAGTGTAAGTTAAAATGCATTACGAATATTAGAATTTTATGATTCTTTGAAATCTCAAAAACCTGCAGTAAAAAGTAGAATGACCCTTAAACAAGCTACCAATGGCAGGTGTGTTACTGTGGTACCTGTCTGGTTGGGTGTCGTGTCCTGCACAGCTATGCTCTGCACGCCCTCCGCCAGCTTCTCGGCAGGCTCCTCCGTGGACTGCACGGTCGACAGGCGATTCTGTGATAGGATGAGACAGTTCCTTATTGTACGGTCACGTCTGAAAATATCGGTACGAAAAAAGCTCCCAACCATGTGTACACTTTGGTCCAAAATAATCTCGAATATCTTCGTTCAGACGTGATTATTATTTAAATGTAGTTAATTGTAGTTGTATGGCAAAATATGTTTATAAATGGCAGAAAAACCTCCGACTAAACCAAAAAGAACATTGGTACTTTACTTATTGAAATTAAGCACTAGAATTAGTTGTAGTGAATACTGCATATTAATCATGTAATACCTGTTATGTACCACATGATTAATATGCAATAAAATAAAATAAAAAATACTGAACAGCCGGAGTATTTGCTTGTTTACACATTGATTAGTCTTGAGTGCGAGTTCAAATGTATGTACCCCCAATCAGCGGCGGCTGCTGACTATATATTACGGGTGTTCACTTACATTAAAGAAAAAATAAATCAACACAATCTATTAACCGTCGCAAAATACCTATAGATATCGGTTTTCGTCCGACCGGTCATTGAACTCTCTTATAGTATTCATTTTTAAACACTAGCACAAACAAATTATTTGCACTCACTTTTTGAATTATTGTCTAATTATTTAGAATGAAAAAAGCCAAAATTGCACTCCCGCGCATACTTTGACCTTTTGATCACCAAAGACGTCATAAATATGACGCGCGCGGCCACAGCCCAACCTTTATGCGTACCGACAAGGTTCACGATTACGCGCCGCGTGCGATAGGCGTGGCGTTCAAAAGGTTAAACAATACTAAGGTAATAAAGGCATGGTAAGGTAAGGTAAGGCATGTTTGCAAACAAATGACAACATGGCGCGCGAAGTGCGCGCGCATTCGTCGAGAGGGCACAAGGTCAAACGGCCTAGGAGCGCCGCTCCAATTTTACGTCTTTCTTCATAGAACATCTTCTGTTTCACGTGCGGGGAACTGTGGCGAAACTTCTCTTTCGCTCTTATGGAATTCCCTATTGATTCAATGTACTAAATCTTTTTTCATAGGAGCGCAATCCAAAGTAGCGCACCGCTCCGCGCGTTACGCATGGCAGTAGGCGAGTAGTCATAGGCTGTCTATGAACTTATAATGAATAATAATTACTTATTTAACTATTATTGACTTATTTACGATAGATACATCTATTATGAAATGAATAAGTAGTATTATATTTAATTAAGGGTTATAATTTAATTATGATTATTTATGGGAGTGCACTGCACAAGCGCTCCTTACGGCGAGCCGCTAGTGCCCCCAATATCACATGTCTTTCTACTATAGACTTTATTGCTATAGAAATAAGATTTTTACCAGTTTGTCCTCTTGCATCTGCAGCCAGCGGCGGTCCTCTTCACTCTGATGTTGCTGTCTCGCCAGCTCGGCCAGTAGGCGTCTCTCCACCGCTTGCTCGGTGTCCAAGTCTGGACTCTGTAGCGTTAGAAATAGGGTTAGAATTGATTCAACGAGTTTAATTGACATTAAAAGTTGTCCATTTGAGAGTGGTTATGGAGAAAGATTGTTAGGTGGTTGATTAAAAAGTTAAAACTATTTATTGTTAAAAATAATTATTGGCGCTTTCAGATAATAGTGTTAAAACCCTACGCCAAGATCAGATATTTTAGGTAAATTAGGTAAAGCTAAGAACGAAGAATTTCGTACATTGACCCAACATTTTTCGCCCATGATGGCGTCGGTTAACGTCATTGTGCGAGCGACAAAGTAATATAATTATGCGCGTGCGATAGAGATGGGTAATGGCAGGTCAATGTACGAAATTCTTCGTGCTTAGCGTCCTTACTTTAGTAAGTATTCTGTTGTTCCGATTGATAAGATATTTGGCTTATTTATAAAACAATAATTGACATAAAAGCGGATAAACAGTAGAATCTTTAAATTTATTGTGAACATTAAATGTGACAAAAAATATTAACGATCTCTCAAATGGATTCATTTGGAACTAACATTGAGGTTAGTATTTTTTTACAATTTGTACAAATTTAAATGCCCAAAATGTTAAATGGTTCATTTTAGTAAAGAAATATTGATTAATTCGGATGTTCGTGAGCCAAAAGTTCCTAGGGGATTTGTTAACGACAATGTTAGTTCTTTCTTTTTTGAAAGTTCAAAAACGTGTCTCACTTGAAAAATTTAAGCTCAAAACATTTTTCACATGTGACACTTAAATAAAAAAATGAAAAACCCAAATTCTACCGGAGAAAACCAACGGACACACAAATGTCTGCAAAAAAGAAATAAACATTTACAAAAGAAAAATAAAACGTGTCAAAACTAGGGTATGTACAAGTGCCTGTCAAATTCAAAATCTACAAGTCGCTTCCAACATGCAAATATAAACCTACGAAATAAATAAAAAAATCTAAGAAACCTTCATGCAGGAAAATTCACCTGGACCGGTTGGCCGACCGCCGAACATTCTTGCCGCGACGCGTACAGTGCTTGCGCGTCCACAGCGGTCGCCGACGCAAAGTGTGGACGCGGCGCGAACGCCGCGCTCGCCGTGTACTGGCTCGCGGTCTGCGCGGACACCTGCGGCCGGTACGACACCGGCTGAGGCCCTTGCACCACGCTGTGCCCGCTGTAGATGGGCTGCGACGCGCTCGCGTAACACATGGGAGGGATCACTCCCGTAGGCTGGGAGACGAACGTCTGAGACAATGGACTGGCTGAGCGCTGCGGAAAGAACGCTTGACTAGAAGCTACAGGAGGCGACGGCATCTGCTTTGGCATCATGACATGACTAGGTTTCCCTGGACTTTGCGAGTACGGGACGCCTTGGACGACCCCGACGGGCACTCCGTAAGTGACCGGATGAGAGGCGACCATTGAAGGTCTATATTGCTGCTTCGTTAAACCCGCCTTTTGGGCGGCGACGGCTACGCAGCTTTTGACATTATCGCCTCCAAAATCATAGATTTCTTCGACTAGAGGCGGATCGGGTTGCGATCGCATCTTATTGACGACACTAGCGGCCAACTGTGCGTTTAAAGAGCCCTGCACGGAGAACTGACCTATGTCTTGTTCTCTTCTGTTCCTCGGCGGAGGTGAGGCGGGGACCGAGTGCTGGCGAGTGAAGGGAGCTATAGGGACGGGGGAGCCTCGATGGGAAAGACTGCCGCGAGCGTTGCGTTCTAAAGAACCCATCCTAATAGGCGCCCGTTCGGCGGTGGATAAAGTCCCTCGGGTGTTCCTCTCTAACGATCTAACTCTATTAGCATACGGTTCCGGAGAAGGTTCCTCGGGCGGCGAGGCAGGATTCTGGCAGAGATTATCGCAGCTCTCCCTAGCGCCGACGACGACAGTCAAAGTCTCGTCCTCGGGCGGAACGACGGGATCGAGTTTGTGAAGCGACGCGACAGGGATCGGGACAGTCTGGAGGGGTATGTCTACGAGTTCGTCAGGTTTGGGGTTGATGATTTTGGTGATGTCGGTGTCCTCCGGCAGAGCTTGGAAGTCGACGGCGACGGTGTTGAATACCGAGGCGGGCGTGGTGTAGGCCTGCGGCTCCAGCGCGCGCGCCTGGTTCTCGCGCAGCAGGTGCGCCAGCACGAGCGGGCTCTGCGCCACGATGTACGTCTGCGGCGCCGCGCCGCCGCCGCGGGGCGAGGCCGCTGCGGACAACGGGTGTTCGGGATTCATTCATATTTTTTGGAAGAACATATAAATATTATAAGGACATTCTTACACAAATTGACCCAGTCCCACGGTAAGCTCAATAAAGCTTGTATTGTAGATATTCAGACAACGATATAGGTATATAATATACAAATACTTAAATATATAGAAAACATCCATTTATCAGGAATAAATATCTGTGCTCATCACACAAATAAATTACCTTACTGGGATTCGAACCCAGGACCGTCGGCTTCATGGGCAGGGTCACTACCCACTAGGCCAGACCGGTCTCTAATTAATTAACACCGAAATTGCTGCAGGGGCATTAGGCAAAGTTACGCAGACGAACATTTCAATTATATCTGACATCATTCGTTTTGATGTCTGGTACATGTGCAAAATAGCCGGTATAGTAATAGTTAAGTATTTTATTTGTTTTACAAAGGGGTAAAGTTGTTGTTTAACTTCGCGTGCTAACATTAATACTCCCGCAACTGAAAAACTGCAAACGCTTAGTAACGGGCTTGCCGAGTTTGGGCGCCTCACGAAGTTATTAGTCTAAGGGCCAGTTGCACCAAACCACCTGCTAACGTAAGCACAGTTCGCTAAATTTTAACGCTTACGTGGGGGTCTTAACGATTGCTAAATAAAATGCGTTGCACCAACTATAAAATAACAGAATGTCGGCGCTAATCGTGTGGCCATACTATGAACGCGTTCCTACCAAAAAATTTATGGTAGAATTATTTTTTTCATATAGCAACCCAGTCATAAATGTCAAAGTTGTCAAATTTTTCAACAACGAGAAAACTTGTAGGCGCGAACTAGTTTCTTTTCAGGTTTTAAATCTAAATATTACACAATTTATGCCATGCCAATCTTGAATATATTTGTGATTATATTAATGGCACATTAAATTAAAGTGAAACTGCTGACTACGATTGTTCAGTGTCCAAGTGCTTTCCAAGCTGCAATACCGAATTAAACAAGGAGCTGCATTGCCCGGTAAGTTATCTTATTCGTTTAATACGTATCCCTAACTAATTTCAGAGCCTTAGGGCTCTAGGCTTAGGGCACAAGGAATTACCTACGCTACCTACAAATACCGACAGTTGGGGCAACATTTCCAATTACATATATTGTTGACACAATAATACATAACTGTTAATTCTGTTAGTAGCAGATATTCAAGTTACTTTTGTACTTTAATTTAAACCTGCTTGATCTAAGCATTTTCTTTTTGCCAATGGTTGAAACGTATCACAATATATTTTTATGCACAATAATTTAATGTTACTTTCTTTTCAGGTTTGATATACACCATTTGATATGGAATACAAGATGAAAGTTACACACAAGTGAATCGATTCAAGAAATCAAAGAATCATACACTAGATTAACTGGAAAAACTTGTTGCGAAAAATAAAGTATTATAAATGATATCTGAATTTAATTTTTGATAATAAAATACATTTTTAGTTACCTTATCTTACTTTATTTTCTATCTTACACTAAATCCTTTTTAGGTAGTGACTAATGGAGGTAAAAGGTTATCCGGAGAGAAATCAACAACTCATTGACATATAATATATTATTTCACAATTATATTTAAGTGCCTACTTATTATATTTTCTGTCATAGTGGTGACTTCACTTGTTTATTCCAACTATTATTATTTTTTTTCTTTATTGGGGTGATCATGATATAAATCATTTTGAAACATGGATGGGCTGTTGAAAAACTGGTATGGGGAAAACAAATAAAATCAATCTGAGGGCCTTTTATTATGACTGATTTTAGAGCTATTTAGGTATGTTAGGTTTTAAATGATGATGAATAGGGATTGGTGGGTTAATATGTAGGTAGGGTATTGTCAGTAGTCAGTAGTGTGTATAATAAATGTGTAGTCAGGTTTAAAATAATGGGTTTACACATTCTCTAAAGTATGTTGTAATGCTCTTTTATACCTACCTACCTATGGATTATATTTTTACTAATTAACTGTTATGTTATTTCCAATACATGGCTAGGGTTACATACAATTGTTACATTGTAATTTATTTATATGCGACTTCACTGTATGACTGGTTGAATACAAGTAAAATTCAGGTGACAGAAGGGAGGCCATATTATATTTTATCTAACCCAGGTATTGGCTGTTATATTTATAAATGTTATCCAGTATGAAAGGAAACAATTAAGATGGTCCGCTCTTTATCATTTGTCACCATGCCTGTCATGTTCTAACAAGTATGTATGTGCAAAAGTGACAGGCATAGTGACAAGTGGATAAAAATGGAACCGGCAGCATGGTTATACCTATTAAACTACTCAGTTGTTCTCATGTATATTCGATATTTCCAGAAGAATTACTTTATTAGGCTCGGAGGCCACTATTGTCTAGACACAGTAAGAGATCCTTTGGCGTAGTATCAAGGTAAGTATGTCAGGGCATGCCGAGGCATCCCTCACACAAACAAATGCTAAGAACATCTGGCATTTCTAAGACACTGTGGTAAACCTGAAAATTCCAGAGGGATACCTTGACATTCACAAGCAGAGCTCAATGTGTAGGGATGCCTCGGCAATATGCTGAAGGACGCCCTGCCATGCCATGTCGCTAACGGGTGCGGGACCCTATAATAGGTATAATGTAATAATTGAAGATAAGAGATACCCAGGTAGCCCACACTCAAAATAAATGTAGATTTTTGGAGCTGTTAATTGTTAAATCTAATTGTAACTTCGTATTCTAATAAATATTAATTTAAATATAAATATCACCATAAATAAAACTGTTTTAGTTAATTACTTGCAAAGTTGTTGTTTCTAGGGTTAATGAATAAGATATGTTGTAAAAGCAAATAAAACACAAGCAAGTATGTATGAATTGAAGTATTATAATCAGTTTTACATTAGGTACACATTTTGCCCACTTATATATAACCTATTATGCCGACTGGTCTGGAATTGTCCAATACATTTTCTTCGCACTAAAATACTTGATTTCATATGTAGCATCTTGTTTTATGTGATTTTATAGTTATAAATATAGTTCACTTCTCTTCTGGGTTACGATTTTCAGAGGCCGACTTTGTATATGTTTATAGTTGTCATCTCGCTGTTTTCGAATATCATAGTTAGTCCACTAATATTTCCAAGGGATATAACATTCTTATCTTGATTCCAATAAACAGAGAGCGTTTTAAATTGATTTTAATGACCAGTCTGTCGATAAATAGTGTTCATTACATGCCGTCGAGTTTCACTTTATGGGACGTATTTGTTAACCTGTGATAGCATCAATCTGGTCTTATCCTCAACTTAAACTCATTCTGCACTCGATTTCAATTTAAAACACACCTTTTCTTTGAATATCCGGAACAAATTAATGTATTTTATGAAACACAAGTAGTCTCGCAACTAAAATGACATTTAAAACCATTATGTCAACTATCACACGTTTTTGCGTTTAGATATTTCCACCTTTTTATTGTTATAAATATATTTTTAATAATTTACATTACTTTTTACTCAAATTATTTAATAATCAAACATAAATTCGTGAAATACGGACGATTTCCAAAAAGCGCCGCCATATTAATCGAACGACTTTGCTGTTAACCAGTGCTCTGCCACCGGTTAAGGGCAGCGTAACTTTTTAACGGACACATAGCGTGGTGCAACCCAAATATGCAGTTAGCATTCGCTAGCGCCATATTTACACATGATCAGTACATCAAATGGGCATGGTGCAACTGGCCCTAAGAAGGCCTGAGTGGACGCTCGAAGCGGAGCGTGCAGCGTGGCGTCGGGCTCACGAGTGATTTTAGCAGCATGCACTATAAGGCCACTCCTATATGTTAGCATTTGTTTAACATGCACGCCGCACGCCCCGCCCCGCTACACGCCCAACGCGAGCGTCCACTCAGGCCTTACACTTACTATTTCTAAAGTTTGATATTATAGTGGAACGTGTCGAAAAATAGAAAGTATCTCAGAAGTTTAGAAGTTGATTCACTCATAAAAGACGAAGTCGGAGACGGAAGCTAGCATTAAATCCTTCGAACGCCACGCCTATAGTGCACGGCGCGTCATTCTAAATTCAAAATGCTGCCACGGTTCTCCCGCCGCATCGTGCCCCACGCCGTGCCGCGGTCCTCTTGCAGAATACTGACACAGACTAGTCGGGAACAGGAGCTAGTGTTTATTACAATAATGTAATGTCCTCACCAGTGAGGTTAGTGACGGGCCGGCTCGGCTTGGGCGGCGGCTCGTCGCCCCACGAGGCGGCGGCGACGCGCCGGTTCTCCCGCCGCATCGTGTCCCACGCCGTGCTCCGCTCCTCTTGCAAAATCTCACTGAAATTATAAATAATCTATTTATTTTTCTTTCTTAGGCTAATTTAAAAAAAAAAAAACAAAAAGAATTACAAACATAAAATAAAATAAAAAACCGGTTATCATGTCGGGGTTCCGTAAATCCGTAATAATCCGCTCGTCACAATAGCCTGCCTTAAAAGGGGGCTATTGCTATTTGTAACTACATATCATAACGATAAAAAGGAATTAGACCAAGTAGCGCCTTTTTAACCACTTCAAAAAAGGAGGAGGTTCTCACCGGCCGTATTTTAAGTAAGTTTTCCTACTCCTCTACTGTTATCTGTCATTTATGCATTCATTAACACGAATATAAGAACATACATAAAAGATTTCAAGAAAAGTCTATATTGTCTATTCCTCATAAAAGGTCTTGTGCTTTTATAAGCTATAACGTTACTGCGATTAATGGCTACCAACCTAACAAAACCAAAACGAATAGTTTTAAACTAAGTGCATTGCTGCCAACTTACAAAATCTTCATTTGGTTGCATAGTAAAAATAATTACTTCATAAGTCAGAAACACGCATGTGACACCCGTAATATAGCAACACCCATAGACTACTAAGACCGCTTAGCGTTGCTTGTTAGTCTCCGTAGGCTATGGTGGCCAAAATTGAGAAAAAACTGTCCAAAAAATTAATTTAGCAAGTAGCAAGTACCAGGGCCTCATGAGTTACGAGGAGGTGTCGCCGACCGGCCGGCCGCGGCCCGGGGCGGGCCGGGCGCGTAACAAGGTATGCTCGCGCGTCTTGGCTATATACTTTTTTTGTTTACCTAAATTAAGATTTATTTTTGTTGACTCGTAGGAAAAATATTGTATGCAACCTTGTATAAGTAGGTCAAAAAATTCTCGTGGCGTATTCCTTTACAATGTTCGCCTACGCCTTCGGCTCCGGCTCACATTGTAACTCACGCCACTCGCCTTTTTTGACCCTTCTTATACAACTGTTGCATAAAATACTATAAATAGTTGACTACAAATAATAATACCTTAGACTCTTGAGATAAAAACATTCCGCCATATAAAGTACCTTTTCTACTAAACTTTGAGACGTCTAACTATCTATACAACTTACTTATAATAAAAATAAAATCCGGTAAACAAACGTTAAGCATTAATATTTGATATGACACAATAATAAAAAAACCGGCCAAGAGCATGTCGGGCCACGCTCAGTGTAGGGTTCCGTAGTTACTCTTCGCTGACTTCCGTCACAATAAGCTAAACTGGAGCTTAAGGTATAGTAAATTGTTACCCAAGGGATGAAACGGTACCTTTCACGCGAGTTAAACAAATAGGCAAATTTGCATAATCAGTACCTAATTAAAGTACGTCTTTTTACTATGAAGGGGAAACTTTTTGCGATAATTCAAAAACAGCTAAACTGATCATGTCCGCTATAGTTTTCATTTAATGTCTTTTTTAAGCTCTACTTCCACGATTTTTTTCATATTTTTTGGACCTATGGTTCAAAAGTTAGAGGGGGGGGGGGGGGGGGGACACATTTTTTTTTCTTTCGGAGCGATTATCTCCGAATATAAACACTTTATCAAAAAATATTTGTTGAAGACCCCTATTAGTTTTGAAAGACCTTTCCAACGATACCCCACACTGTAGGGTTAAAGCAAAAAAAATATTCATCCCCACTTTACGTGTAGGGGAGGTACCCTCAAAAAAATTAAATCTTTAGATTTTATTGTACGACTTTGTCGGCTTTATTGATTTATATATCCATGCCGAATTTCAGCTTTCTAGCACAAACGACCACGGAGCAAAGCCTCGGACAGACAGCCGGACATGGCGAAACTATAAGGGTTCCTAGTTGACTACGGAACCCTGAAAAAGAGTATTTTCCACGTTTTTACAAAACATCCGAAACTAGAAACCATCTAAGTTACCTTTGTCCGTAAGACGTCACGTATATAAATTAACGGTTATTAGAAAAGTATACCGTTTACAAAAAATATAAATTAGAAAGGTCTAAATTTATGATCAGTGCCTTATTACCAGTCTTTGAATAAAGTAGTATTTTAGTAGACACAACGTTAGTCAGTTTGCGCGCGGCACAGCGACATCTAGCGACAAATTGAGCAAACACACCTATGTTGTTCAGGTGAACCGTTTAACTTTAAACAGGCGTTGTCTCTTTATTCATGAAACTTTACAAGCCTCAATTAGTTAGTTTATGTATTACTAGCATCTGCGAATTCGTGTGCGTGAAATGATGATGGGCGAGTGTATGCCAGGAGCGTCTGAGGTTTTGTGAGATGATGGATTAGGCTTTCCAGCACTTGCATTTATTATATATTTATTTAATATATATAATATCAGCACTAAAAGATAAACCTTACATGCTAACACTCAGATTACATTTATATTTACTTCTCAACTTATAATAGCATTTCATTATTATTTTGTTTAGGTAGTTAGTTACATATTTAATTTTGACAATTTAAAGTATAATTTAGTTTATAAGGCTTAAAGTATAGCTACGTTTATTTTGTGTTGGTAGTTAGACTATTAGTTAATACAGTATAATTATATTAGAAGGTAATAGAACTTTTTGTGACTAGTGTCTCCAGGTAATGGCTTGATGCTACTCGTATCAAGTTTTATTTAGTAATGACAAGTCACTGACTTTGAATTTGACTTTTTAGTGACCATTTGTATTTTACTTTGTATGTATTTTGTATTTGTATGGTTGCAATTGACCGTAGCGTTAGCGAAAGTCTCCGTTGTAACTCGGGCATTTCGCTTTCGTATGTCCGGACGTTCTCCTCGACAGGTCGCAATTCTTAACCGATTCTTGTGAAATTTTGTGGCCAGATTCTATTTTGTCGATTCAGATTTTTTTAAATGCTTATTTGGCACGAATGACTACTAGTGACTTACATTATGTTAGGTACAAATGTCATTCATGAACTAGTTTTTAGTTTTAGTCTCTAAACTCAGAAAATTGCCACGCAACTTCTTTAACGATCGCCTGATATAACAAATTATCTATAAACAACTATAAAGTTTACTGTGAAGACCGTTTAACGTAAATTGACTGTACAATAAAGGTGTGTCTCTGTCCGAATTTCCGCTAGATGGCGTTGCACAGTCGGCAAACTGACTAACGCTTTGTCTACGGTCTAGTGATGACTATGCTTTTTAAGTTTTTCATATGAAGTAATATTAGCTTTGGTATAAAGTAACGTTGTTAAGTTAACCTTTATAATATTTTTGCAAACTGTATGTTGGCTTTCTCCAATTACCGTCAATGTTAACTTCGATACTATAGTTCAGTCGTACTAATTACAATGAAAAATTTGTTGTAATTAGTACCCTAATGCACAAACAAAGTTGTTATTACAACCAAATCTCCCATGTAATTAGTACGACTGTGAACTAGGGTATTTACATGTAGAAAATACCAACTACAGGTTTTTCTAAACAACTATGATTTTAAGATGATCTGAAGCACTGAAGGCTGCGAAGAACGAAAATTTAAATTTTGTCTTTGGATTCATTACACCTAATATACCATAATACCTAAATGTCAAATTGTTTTCGTCTTGAAATGGCCGAATGTCATCCTAAATATCATAATGACTTTTATTAAAATCGTCCAAGTCTCAAAATACGTTTCTACAAATACCTAAAAGCCAGCCGATGGGACTTATATTTTAAATATATTAAGTTTCAACAAGTTTTATGTGGAATTTTATGTCCTCTGTCGTATTGACAAATCTTTTTTAATGGTAACTAAAGATTATAAATATCATAATGTACTATTTCAACACACTTGCTCGCAAGGTGGAAGTAATTGCACCGCTTTTAGGCTCATAATCCTAGATATTAAACACGCGTGCTTTTTCATTATATTATAGCACTTGGTAAGTAATGAATGATAATCCGAGTGATTTAAGAAGGTAACTGATTGGTAATAATGTGTATGGAAACGGAGCCTTTTTAAATTGGTCGAGTAGATTTTACAATGCGGATTGGCGGGAGCCGGCTCCTCGCCTGCCGCGTGCCGGGGCCCACCGGCGCCAGCGGCGGGGCGAGGGGCGGCAGGCAGTAGGACAGATTTTAAACTTTTACTAACTGTTTTAACAATTAAAATTTGATTAATATGAAAGTTTCTTCATTTTCCTCGCAAGTGTGTTGAAGAACGTCGTATGAAACGCGTGTGCATTGGTCATTACAGATTAGATTAGATTAGATTCATTTATTTCTTATTGGAAATGTACATTATATTTTACATGTCAAAATAAAATGCATTCACAAAAAGATCGTCACAACATAATAACAACAATAATAATAATAACTACGAATCGGAATAAAATAAAACAAAACAGTAAACAAATTAAAATAAAAAAAATATAAAAACACTTTCTATTAAATAGAAATATTTGTCAAAATTATTAAGAAAATAAAAATAAAAAATACAGCTAGGACAACCTAGGTAATGTCAAAATGTCAAAAATTTTAATAATACAATAATAGGGACAAAAAAGAATAGAGCAATGTCAAAATTTACTAATTAATAATTTATAAATATAAATAATATTAAAAATCAAATAATTGGCATTTTATTCTTTATATTCTTTGACAGAATACAGCGTTTTGGTCAATAAAAGTTCCTTCAATCGGCGACCAAATAATTCGTCCGATGATTCATTTTTGAGAGTGGCGGGTAGACGTTCATAAAACGCCGGGCCTATTACGCGTGGGTTTTTGTCGAGCAGCGCGAGGCGCCGCGGCACGGACTGTAATCGGCCGGTCTGGCGGGTTATTCTGCCAGGCATGTTTACACGTTTGAATAAATGGATATTGCGGCGTGTGAACATAATAATTTCATAAACATAAAGAGAGTAGTGCGTCATTATGTTATATTTCTTAAAGAGCTGTCGACACGGGTGTCTGGGATGTACACCTGCTAATATACGTAAGGCTTTTTTTTTGTAATTTAAACACCCTATCTGATTCTGTGCAATTTCCGTATAAAATAATACCGTACAACATGAGCGATTGAAAATAGGAGTAGTAAATTTGGAGCAGCGTATGTTTTGAAATAATTGGCTTTAGTTTTCGCATCGCGAATATAGCACTACTAAGCCTTTCGCATAAGTTGTTAATGTGTTCTTTCCATTTTAGTTTTGCGTCAACGGTAAATCCAAGGAATTTGCACGAATCACAGCTTGGAATTTGAGTATGTATTTGTGGAATATTCACCAAAGGACTGGCTGAAAAAAACATTATATGGGATTTTGTGACGTTGAGGATGAGGCCGTTTGCCGAGAACCACTCACGAAGTTGGCTGCACGTATTCGCTAATTTTTCCTCGAGCTGCGAGTACGTATGCGCCTTCACTACCACGGTGGTGTCATCAGCAAACAATACCATCGAGCCTTCAGCAACAGAGGAAGGCAGATCGTTAATAAATATTAAGAACAGGGTATTTCCGAGCGCGGAGCCTTGAGGTATGCCCTGTTCCAGTGTACCTGCATCGGATTTAACATTTTTGCCCTTGATTTTGACCTCGACTGTCTGCCGTCTATTTTTAAGGAACGTCTTAAATAATTTGTGGGTGTTATCAGCGATTCCATAGTATCCTATCTTTTCTAACAGTAGGTCATGATTTATAACGTCGAAGGCTTTGGACAAGTCGCAGAATACCCCTGCCGGTTTGTACTTATCGTCTAACGCCGTTGCTACGCAATCATATACTTCGTATGCAGCTGTTGTGGTGGACCTATTTTTTCTATATGCAAATTGTTTGTCCGTCAGTAGGTCATTTGTCTCTAAGTGATGCATTAAACTATTTGATATAATTGATTCAACTAATTTAGAGATGTTGGGGACTATAGTGATAGGTCTGTAATTGTCCACAGCAGTTTTTTCACCTTTTCCCTTATAAACAGGACATACTCGAGTGCTTTTCAGTACGTCCGGGTACTCACCGCACGAGAACACGGTGTTAATGAGTTCTACTAGTAGCCCTGCGACGACTGGCCAGATGCACTCGAGTATGTTAAGGGAAATATCGTAAATATCTAGCGTCCGGCGTGTTTTTACCATGGACCTCAGACTGCGGTTTAGGTCTGTGAGTGTGATTTTAGGCAGAATGAAAGTTGGTACGTTTTTATTTATTAGATGATGCCTAACGTGCTTCACAGAGTCTGGCTTGTTTATATTTAATTTATATTTTGATGTTACCGTTAGAAAGTGACGATTTAATACTTCCGGTACTTGGCTGGATGGCAAGTCGTGTCCTTTTTCATCTCTGAGTGATATAGTATGTCGTGACGGTTTTGCAGACGACTCCTCGTTCACTATACGCCACATCTCCTTCGACGGGTTTTTACTATTTGCTATACGGTTTCCAAAGTATTCTCGGCGGGCGGTCAAAGTTTCCGACCTAATGCGATCTGCTTGGTAGCTGATGCACTCCGCGAGATTTTCCATATTTGGGTACTGTCGTTTTATTACTGTCAAGTCATTGTAATTAGTAATCAATTTAGAAAGACTTTCCGTAATCCATGGTGCATGTTTGGTTTTTTTAACTAAAATATTTTTCATCGGAAAGTGAATGTCAATGTAGTACATTAAAATATTAAATAATTTGTCAAATTTATCATTAATAGAAATTACGTCATCGAATACAAAATTCCAATTATAATTCTCAATGTCAATATAAAAAGTAATTAATGATTCGTCAGTAAATAGTCTTTTTTGGATGAAACTGTTTGGTTCGAGTGTTTGTCGGGGTGGAGTAGGGAGGGTGAATACCTGTGCGTTATGGTCGCTGATGGGGGTATCTAGCGGCCTGGCTTCAATGCCCAGGTACTCGCGCGGCACCAGCCCGCAGTCGATACAGGTTGAGCTGTGCGCGGACACACGGGTTGGAAACTCGACACAGTTTTTACACCCATACATTTGTAAGATTTCGTTTACCCGCCGCCTCGATACGTTCTCTGACATGAAATCGACGTTTTGGTCGCCGACTAGAATGAAACTTTTATTCTCGTTTATTAATCTATCTAATAATAATTCTAGCTTATCTAAGTAAATTTCAAAGTCGCCGTTTCCGCTTCTGTACAATACAATTACTATTAGACCTATTTTACAAATACACACATCGACTTTCTTATTGCGTGCTCGCTTACAACTCGCGCGCACAATATCGTGTGTAATGACAACGTGGCACGCTTGTATCACAAAGTACTACACACCATCACAGCATATCCCAATACATGGAACAATTAAACTAACTAGTGGCTCTGTGTGCTGTAGTCTTCGTGTTAAGCTTGGAAAATATAAAAACGAAAAATATTTTTCTCTACTCATGCTCTAAAAGTGGGTCGTTGTAGTTCTCAAGAGTGAACAAAATGATACGTTTCTGCACTAGAGAATTTTATTTTCCCAGTATGTTTTTTTTATTTTATATTACGACAAGTAATTGAAATTTGATATGAAATGAATGGAACAATTTACATTCTGATGTTTAACTCCCCATTCCATAAATCACGATACTTTTACCTAAATTGTTAATTGAAAGTACCACCAAGAAAAACTTTATACTTAATAATGTTTTTTTTAAAATGCCCATTTACTTTCCTCTCATTCGAAATGTTAAGTAGAGTGTTTAACACGGGCGAAAGGCATAATTCCAGCTACGAAAGGTTGGCCGCCCGGTTTGGCCTAGTGGGTAGTGACCCTGCCTACGAAGTTGATGGTCCCGGGTTCAAATCCTGATAAGGGCATTTGTTCGTGTGATGAGCATGGATATTTGTTCCTGAGTCATGGGTGTTTTCTATGTATTTAAATATTTATAAATATTTATATATTATATATATCGTTGTCTAAGTACCCTCAACACAAGCCTTATTGAGCTTACTGTGGGACTAGTCAATTTGTGTAATAATGTCCTATAATATTTATTATTATTATTATGTATAGTAAAAGAGAGCCAACTCGCGAGTAAATGTCAAAAAACGTTGACACAAACGTCCCAAACGGATTTTTGGACGTACTAACCTTTACGTTACCTATGTGTGCGTGGCACAAATATGTAATAATAAATGAATACATGGCCAAGGAAAAAGGCGCCGGTATATAATACCTATTCTCAGTGGCCATTTTCAATACCAACATTTTATAAATATTCACACCAAAGAGTATTTTAATCGCAAAAGTGTGTAAAATATCTTTTATTTTTACATGCATAACAAACCAAAAAAAAAACCAAATATTTTCTACGGGTACCACTTATTAGTTCGAAATAATACAAACCAATCCACTATTAAAACTTGGAAGTAAAGACTAGCAATGAGCTAGCACGAGCCACGAAGCATTGACGCGTTTTGGAGTATGAGTATGTGTATGAAATATTCCGAA
Organism: Cydia pomonella; assembly: GCF_033807575.1. Lineage (NCBI taxonomy): Eukaryota > Metazoa > Arthropoda > Insecta > Lepidoptera > Tortricidae > Cydia > Cydia pomonella. Next base: position 8,860,736 of record NC_084724.1, read on the forward strand.
TCTTATCCACTAAATTGCGAAGCAGCAAAAAACTTTTTTGTCGTCTAAATGGTTATTATTTTTTAGTGTTAGTCTGTATCCAGAGATGTGAAAAATAGTTTATAAAAAGTATTTAAATACAAAATACAAATACTTCCTTTATATACTATTTCAAATGCAAAATACAAAATCGTTTTCAAATTTGTATTTAACTAACTAACTGCTTTGGCTCAGCGATCCAAAAAGAATCTTGGCCTCCGAAACGAGAGAACGCCACCTGTCCCGATCCAGCGCGGTTTCCTGCCATGAATTGGCATTCAGCCGACGCAGGTCCGCCTCCACTACATCACACCAGCGGTACCTGGGGCGCCCGATCGGACGACGGCCGATTGGTCGCCCCAAGTACGCTTCCTTGACTACGCGATCCTTCCCCATTCTGAGTAGGTGACCGAGCCAGCGAAGTCTGTGGGATTTAGTTACGCCTATGATATTGGGCTCAGCCACCAACTAAAATTTAAAATTAATTAAATTAAATTAATTTAAAATTTTAAATTTGTATTTAAAATACTAAATACGAAATAGGTATTTTCAAAATGCTTTTTTAAAATACAAATACTTTGCGATAAAAGGCTCTTAAATAGTGAATACCTAGTCTGAATTAAAAAGTTAGTATTGCTCTGAATTTACAAGTTGGAAAGGCTTTCTTTATTCTTTAAAAATAGTGTGTATGTTTACCGGTTGAATGGACTTTTAAGTGATGGTTTTTAACGGACAATTATTAAAAGCATTAATTTAGATTTGTAATGTTTTACAGCTAGTATATACCTCTCGTTGGTTGGTGAAAACGTCTCGTTTGTGTTTCTCCAGGGCAGAAAAGTTTGTTTATCTCTCGTGCCTTGAAACCCTTGCAACGCTTAAGATTCCACATTTTTAATCTCTCGCTACGCTTGTCATTTTTGGTCATTTGCGGCGTTACTAACCAGATTCACCAGTTCCATGTTAAAATAATAAATAAATAAATTGACTAAGTCCCACAGTAATAAGCTCATTAAGGCTTGTGTTGTGGGTACTAGACAATGATATATATAAATATTTATAAATACTTAAATACATATACATAAGGTCGATATTTAAACGATAGATACAAAAACAGCTTCGACAGGAAAACATAACTAAGTAGGTATGTAATAATAGTATTAAGCAAACGCGGATCAGTCCGCGCGATCTCGCCAACTATTACATAAACCCTAGAGGTTTTCAATAGTGGCTTATTGAGTAAAACCCTGTTTCAAAAAATTCATAGTGAATAAATAAACAAAAAAATAAAACGGAAAACACCCATGACTCAGGAACAAATATCTGTGTTCATCGCACAATTAAATGCCCTTACCAGGATTTGAACCCGGGACCATCGGCTTCATAGGCAGAGTCACTACCCACTAGGCCAGACCGGTCGCCATAAAAGAATGAGAGAGTTGCAAGGATTGTAACGTCAGAAGAGATTGTAACTCCTACTTTAACTAATAAAAAGTATTTTGTATTTTGAAAATAGAAAATAGGTCCCAAAAACTATTTGAAATAAAATACAAAATAGTTTTCTTTAAAAGGTATTTAAATACAAAATAGGTATTTTGCATTTTGTATTTGCATTTTAAATACAAGTATTTCAAATAAGTCACATCTCTGTCTGTATCAAAGAGAATTTGAAATAGAGGTGGATTGTCAAAGAAAATTTTGTAGCCACGGTAAATTTACTGTCATATTTAGACATATGATTAAAACTTTTAGGACGCCATTTGACTTTGATCCTTATCCTTTCACTGATATGTGTTTAATTAAGCTGCCGATTTGTCAATTCGTGATCACGTTATTGGTGTCTACAAGAATGCATTTCGTAACCTCGGTTTCTTGATGCGATAAGCAAAGGACTTCACTTCACGTAGGCCCAGCAGCGCGACATGACGGAGTACAGGCGCGGCGGGCAGCGCGGCGGCAGCGCCAGGCGCTCCCCGTCCTCCAGCTTGCCGATCAGATAACCGGGTACTTACAAGAGCGTCTCCTTGAGCTGGTGCTGGAGGGGCCGCTGCGAGGGCTCGTAGGCCCAGCAGCGCGACATGACGGAGTACAGGCGCGGCGGGCAGCGCGGCGGCAGCGCCAGGCGCTCCCCGTCCTCCAGCTTGCCGATCAGATAACCGGGTACTTACAAGAGCGTCTCCTTGAGCTGGTGCTGGAGGGGCCGCTGCGAGGGCTCGTAGGCCCAGCAGCGCGACATGACGGAGTACAGGCGCGGCGGGCAGCGCGGCGGCAGCGCCAGGCGCTCCCCGTCCTCCAGCTTGCCGATCAGATAACCGGGTACTTACAAGAGCGTCTCCTTGAGCTGGTGCTGGAGGGGCCGCTGCGAGGGCTCGTAGGCCCAGCAGCGCGACATGACGGAGTACAGGCGCGGCGGGCAGCGCGGCGGCAGCGCCAGGCGCTCCCCGTCCTCCAGCTTGCCGATCAGATAACCGGGTACTTACAAGAGCGTCTCCTTGAGCTGGTGCTGGAGGGGCCGCTGCGAGGGCTCGTAGGCCCAGCAGCGCGACATGACGGAGTACAGGCGCGGCGGGCAGCGCGGCGGCAGCGCCAGGCGCTCCCCGTCCTCCAGCTTGCCGATCAGATAACCGGGTACTTACAAGAGCGTCTCCTTGAGCTGGTGCTGGAGGGGCCGCTGCGAGGGCTCGTAGGCCCAGCAGCGCGACATGACGGAGTACAGGCGCGGCGGGCAGCGCGGCGGCAGCGCCAGGCGCTCCCCGTCCTCCAGCTTGCCGATCAGATAACCGGGTACTTACAAGAGCGTCTCCTTGAGCTGGTGCTGGAGGGGCCGCTGCGAGGGCTCGTAGGCCCAGCAGCGCGACATGACGGAGTACAGGCGCGGCGGGCAGCGCGGCGGCAGCGCCAGGCGCTCCCCGTCCTCCAGCTTGCCGATCAGATAACCGGGTACTTACAAGAGCGTCTCCTTGAGCTGGTGCTGGAGGGGCCGCTGCGAGGGCTCGTAGGCCCAGCAGCGCGACATGACGGAGTACAGGCGCGGCGGGCAGCGCGGCGGCAGCGCCAGGCGCTCCCCGTCCTCCAGCTTGCCGATCAGATAACCGGGTACTTACAAGAGCGTCTCCTTGAGCTGGTGCTGGAGGGGCCGCTGCGAGGGCTCGTAGGCCCAGCAGCGCGACATGACGGAGTACAGGCGCGGCGGGCAGCGCGGCGGCAGCGCCAGGCGCTCCCCGTTCTCCAGCTTGCCGATCACGTCGTTGTTCTTCACGCCGCTGAACGGCTTCACGCCCAGCATGAGGATCTCCCACATGCACACGCCTGGAACGGTACACTACACGTTTATAGATGGTTTGTAGGATAGTCACAATCGTTAGCAAAATTTAAAAAGCGGACTTTAAAACATTGAAATCATTTTGTGATCTTCATCAGCAGTTCCACTTCATTAGATGGTGCTTTTTGAAGTCGTTAAAAAAACGTATTTGAAGAGTTCCCTTGATTATTCCGAGATGTCATACATCAGATCCTGACCTGATGACAATGACTGAAGACGATGACATAGTCGAAATGAAAAGTGGAGTGTTTAACTCGGTTAAAAGTATCCATCACACCCTCGAACTATTGGCGCTCGAACGAAGTGAGCCTTCGTTCGAGCGCCAAAATATCTCAGGTGATATGGTTCACTTTCCACCCTTGGTTAACAATCTCCTATTAAAATATGAATCTTGTAATTGTAGAAATAAATGAATAACCTAAAGGTCGGTTGCACTAAACCTTTTGTCGCCGTTAGAGTTCGCAAAATTCACTGCTGTGTGAAGTTAGTCAGTCCGTCAACTGTATTCGATGCAACCGGTTCTACAGAGTGCACTACCACAAATGACGTACTGATCAACACCACTCGCCTCAATACAGAACTATGAAACATCAAAATTTAACAAATGTTTAAACGGTGACACACTGTAGTCGCAACCAACCAACCGACCCAAACATGATTGATAATGATGAATATGATGATGCCATAGTGTCTGTACACATCCTCTCGTTAAGTCTTCCAGAAGAGCGAGGCGAGATGAATAAGAGCGAGTCGAGAATTAGATATGTTATGTACACACTCGTTCTTAAATTATCTCGACGATTGTGTACAGCCGACAGGAGACTTACCGAACATCCAGACATCAGAGGCGGAGGTGAACCGCCGGAAGTTAATCGACTCTGGTGCCATCCATTTGATAGGCAGTTTGCCGCGCGAAGCTTTGTAGTAGGATTTGTCTTCCACCATCTTTGACAGACCGAAATCGGCCAACTGGGAAATAAAAATTATCACTTATTGCAGATTTCTCAAAATAATACTATTTTGAGTAATCTGAAAATTATACAATCGTGATGTAATAGAAAAGCTTAATTGCCTTGATTATATCAATATTGTATACATTTTTTCTACGAGTCATCTAAAATAATACTTTTTTTTACTATAAAACCTAAATATTTAATGAAAATTGGTAAGTATCTCAATAGATAAAAATATAGTACAAAATACATAAACGCGCGACTATTGTCACCCGTTTAGTCTTTTAACGCGGCGGCACGTGATTGGTTATTTTTTTTACAGTACATATGGTGCTACTATCCCGCAGATTTCTATTTTATATATATATTTTTTTTTATTATCAACCTATCGGCGATTGGCCCTAGTCACACCTGATAGAAAGTGAAGACAGGGCCTAAGATGGAGCTCACCTGTTCAGTAGTAACCTAACATTAGTACCACTCTTGCTTTAAAGAGACTGAAGTCATATTTGTCAGGGAATACAGATGGCGGGAGCGCATTCCATTCTTTAGCCGTCCGTACCAAGAAAGAGGAGGCAAACCGTTTCGTGCGAACAAATGGAACGTTTACAACGAACGGGTGCATTCGCTCCCCACGCCTGGATGTCCGATGATGGAAAAGGGAAGGTGGGATCAGGTTGCAGCTCCCGTGCGCACTCCCCGGAACGTATCCGATAGAATACCGATAGCACTCGACGGCAATGCTCAAGGCTCTGTAACGTTGATTTGACAGATGAGTCATTGCCATAGAGTCTATGAGCCCGGCGCTCTATCGACACCAGGGCTGCCCGCTGACATTTGTCGGAACCGTCCCATAGGTGGCAGCAGTATTCCATGCACGAGTGGACCTGTGTGTACTTATGATAAAGCCATTAGGTTCAAGTTACCTTGACACAGGTGGGCGTTGAAACGAGCACATTCCTCGCGGCGATGTCCCGATGTACAAATTTCTTGCTCTCCAAATAGCTGAGCGCAGTTGACAGCTGGTATATGTACAGCACCAGTGTACATGTCTCCAACCTGAAAAGGAGGACAATATTAGGTCGTCTTTACGCCAGAGAAAGACATATCTTTTCATGTTTACGCAGACGCCTCTTATTTAAGAGTCCCCGGCAAGCTCGGCTGAATTTCAACTTAGACATAAACCTTACTCATAGTGTTATGTTCCTGCCGGTGAGTACGGTTGCAAGAGCACAACGCGAGTGCGGAGTGTTAGGGTCGGCAGCTCCTCCGGAGTTGCAGGCGTACATAGGCTACGGAGTTTGCTTACCATCTGGCGGGCCGTATCCTTGTTTGCCACCAACGTAGTATATGTGTGTATATATATATATATATATATATATAAGGATATGACACGCACCTCCTCGCGTTCTGTTGCAAGTAGGCCCGGAGCTCGCCCAGCGTGGCCAGCTCCATGACGATCCATATCGGCGGCGCGCTGCACACGCCCACCAGCCCGATGATGTGCGGGTGCGAGAACTGCTGCATTATGTCTGTCGACAACACTAAACCTTAATACTCGTACTCGATAACACCTCACCTAATACGAGTAAACCCGGCTTACGAAGCTGGAAATCATCGTCCAATACTCATAGCTGTAAGCTTTGATAAGTTTGGGACTAGATTGACCTGTGTAAATATTTATTTATTATCTACCTCTATTGTATGCGGTTATTTTGGTGATAAGTTTTATAATTTGTGTATTAGCAAACCAATAAATAAATTATTTATCTATCTAAAATGTTTTCGATAATGAAAACCATCAAATACCGGAATCGTCTGTTTCTTCCATAAACCGATATATTTCTGCAGACTTTCATAATGGTAAAATACGCCGGGAAAGTTAAAGATTATTGGCGTTATTTTTGAGAATAGGGAGTATTACTGCAATGTTATGCCGCCAGAGTGCAGCACTAGCACCTTTCATAAACCATAATAGTATTTTTCCTACTCCTCTACTGTTATCTGTCATTTATGCATTCATTAACACGAATATAAGAACATACATAAAAGATTTCAAGAAAAGTCTATATTGTCTATTCCTCATAAAAGCTCTTGTGCTTTTATAAGCTATAACGTTACTGCGATTAATGGCTATCAACCTAACAAAACCAAAACGAATACAGTTTTAAACTAAGTGCATTGCTGCCAATTTACAAAATATTCATTTGGTTGCATAGTAAAAATAATTACTTCATAAGTCAGAAACACGCATGTGACACCCGTAATATAGCAACACCCATAGACTACGAAGACCGCTTAGCGTTGCTTGTTAGTCTCCGTAGGCTACGGTGGCCAAAATTGAGAAAATTTCTTCTTAGGTTGGTAGCCATTAATCGCAGTAACGTTATAGCGATTAAAAGCACAAGAGCTGTTATGAGGAATAGACAATATAGACTTTTCTTGAAACCTTTTATGTATGTTCTTATATTCGTGTTAATGAATGCATAAATGACGGATAACAGTAGAGGAGTAGGAAAAGTAACTTATACATACTTTGCCTTAAACTGTTTTTTGACATGTTTTTACAAATAATAAAATATGACATTGATGCATCAAGGCGGTTTGTTTACAAAGGGCCTGCCGGGAAATGCGAAAATCAAAGTTTAGTTATCTTCCTCTTCATCGCTCGAATATGCAAGAGATAGAGAGGTTAGATAACGAAATTTCGATTTTCTTGTTTTACGGTAGACCCTCAGATTGTAATGGATTGTGGTAGTGGCGCCCCCTACGCAGAGTTTCGCGTAATATTCCATATTTAAACAGCTGAATTAAAAAGCACAAGATTGTGATGCGTTAACGCTTGGTAAAGAAGTACACTCGCAAGTTCCTTCGAGAAACTTCTCGGCCGTGTCCAGTTCCGCGTCCAGCTTGCAGGTCTTCACGGCGATGGGTAGTATGTACTCTCCACCAGCGCCTTCCCCCTGCTGCTTTAGTATGGTGAGCCTAATAAAGAAGTAAACTTACAAGCTTCTTCTAAAAACTTCTCGGCGGTGTCTAGATCTGCATCCAATTTGCAGGTCTTTACAGCGACAGGTAGTATGTATTCTCCGCCTGAGCCTTTCCCCTGCTGCTTTTGTATGGTGAGTTGCCGACGGAGGGACGGGTGGTTGGCTGAGGCCACTCGGCAAGTTCCTGGCAACATGTAATGATATTGAATACTAGTGGGTTTGGGAGGTATGCCACCTGTATTTCTTGGTCCAATGTGTATTCGCGTCTCACATTTTGCTTAGTGAGACAGTGACACGCAATGCACATTGGACCAAGAAATTGGACAGGTGGAATACCAACCTTATACACAATAATTATTTCAAAAAAAAAAAAAAAATTTCAAAAATTTAATCTGTTTATTTCAATTTTTTGTTGAGGTACAGTCAGCACTCAGTTATAATCTCTATATTTGGAGATTGTGTTAACTAAGTTTAGCCTTATTTTGGGCGTTATTCATAAATTCGTTTGTCTAAATCTGTCATTTTGACCTATGTATTTGTAAGGATAAAACTTGAATTGAGGCTTGTAAAATTTCATGGATAAGGGGTTTACATCACAATTTTTATTTCTTGTATCCTTAGTATCCAAAAGTTAAGAACATTGGTGAAGCTAATGTCAATTTGTTACACCCTAAAACTATGTTTAGATCGATTCTAGGTGATATAAGTCAGAGCCCTTTTTAACGCCACGACTTTTGCGTGCGGCGCGTCACCTTGTCGCAATGCAGGAAGGTTGATACTGGGCTGCAGCCGCGCGCGTCAGTTGAAGTTCTTGACGGTCACAGAGTTCAAAGTGACATTCTAAATAACATTACCTTTGTGTACGTCGCCGAACTGTCCTTCTCCGATGATGCCGGTGAGCTCGATCTGGTTACGAACCAATTCGTAGTCCCGAACTAGAAATAGATAACAGTTTTACATTAAATCAAAAACTTTATACCCTTTGTTGTTAGGCTTACGAATTACAGACCTACCTACTCTGAAAATGTAGATTCTTATAACAATGATAACATTTATTCAAAAGATAGATACATAAACATACATAGACATAACCAAAAATTAAGGGTTTAATGTCATATGGCTGCTACCTTTCTTCAAGGGTTAGTCAAGGCCGGTGGTGCTTGTTAAGCGACAAAATACAGTACGGCTCGCCTACCTATAGTATTTTTCAAACTCGATGATACGCTGACATGTGTCACTTCAATATAATTTAGCAAGATTTGGTGTTTTTAGGTTGTAAATTATGGGATTACGGGTCACTTCTGGATGAGATTAGCTCAGGACCGGGATAAGTGGCGTACTAGAAGAGAGGCCTATGCTCAGTAGTGAGCGATAAAGGGCTGATGATGAAATTATATGGGGATGAGACCTATCGCCCTACCCACCGAAAAATACTATATTTTACAGTGTTCTTCAAATTTTGAACTCAGAATTCTTGGTTTCCGCTGTTTTTTCAAGATTTCTCGGGTTCGTGAAATCTTGAGCAAAAACCCTAGGTGATAAGGCGGCGACAATGATGACCTAATGTTTTTTTGTATGACACATAACGATTATTATGATAATGACGATGGCAATGTTACTCACCTCGGAATTTGGGTAAAGGTTGGAAAACACCGTGTATAGAAAGTATTATTGCAATGTTCTGCCGCCAGAGTGCAGCACTAGCAAAAACCGTAAACCATAGAGTAACTTACCTACTAAAGTAATATATTGTAATGCTATATGAGTCTAAAGTTATTAATATAATAATCAAATAATGTAATAGACATGCAAAGTAAAAATCTATGACAAGATAATTGCACATAAAATGACTTGTAAATGTAAATATTTACCAATAAATATCAAACCATATCATATTATAATTTATATAATATACAATATGCCGTAAACAGTTTCTTGACAAGTTTCCATAGATATTTTGCGATTTGTTTACTGTGCGTGCTAGTGGCGCCCCTACGCAGGTTTGCGTAATATTTCCTATTGATGTGACTGTGACGTAAATGACGAACGAACAACGAAATACGTCGCTCGGCTCGATGGCGTGACGTGTTTTTCGCACTTATTAAGTAGACATAAGCTTTTTATCGGTTATCGCCGATTCCGCGTCGACAGGTGCGGGGAGACTGTTAACCTCGAAAAATTAGGCGAAGGGTTAAAACCGTGTGTAATGTGTATGTGACGTTCGTGGTGACTATGGTGATAGTAATATTAAAGACGGCACATCGCAATGGTTATAATAAATGACAAACCGGCCGGCGTGGAGTAGTCGGCGTCGTCGTCGACGATCTCGGCGTAGTCCTCGGACAGCAGCGTGGCCGAGTTGCCCTCCCACGAGCTGGGCTTGCCCTCGGACGAGCTGGAGCTCATCTCCGCTGGAAATAAATAGTACATTATGCAACGAGGGGGGTAAGCCAAATTTTGGATACGAGAGTGGTAATTAAAGACCCGAGTTTGCAATATTCTTACCCTTAGAGTTATACAATGTTTTTCATCACACTTGCGAAGAAAAAACTAAATTTTAAGCGAAATCATTCTTAAACACGGTGACATATCAAACATTCGTCTGCCATTTTGTAATTTCTTGACAGGCTAGGCATCGAAGGCCCAGACTTACTCGGCATTCAGCCACGATTGAAAATTATGTAAAATTATTTTAAAACGTCTGTTAAATTAATCAAATCAAATAATTTTAAGCATGAAAAAAAATATTAAATTATAAACGTCAGTATTTTTAAAGTAAAACTCAGTTATATTACTTGGTTTGTATGAATAAGTGACATAATTTTTATTTTTTCACAATCCAAACACTCCCGCGGGAACAAAATAGGCCTTTGTCCTTCAGTAGACCTGCATGAAAACAGACCTTTTACGAGCAAGTGAGATGAAAAAAATTATTATAGGACATTATTACACAAATTGACTAAGTCCCACAGTAAGCTCGATAAGGCTTGTGTTGAGGACACTTAGACAACGAAATATATAATATATAAATATTTATAATTACTTAAATACATAGAAAACACCCATGACTCAGGAACAAATATCCATGCGCATCACACGAATAAATGCCCTTACCAGGATTCGAACCCGGGACCATCGGCTTCATAGGCAGGGTCACTACCCACTAGGCCAAACCGGTCGTCATATGCGATGTTATTGTTGTTTACAAACTGAAATATCGTGTAGCATCAGCCGTTAATGCAATGCCTTTATCGATGAATTAAGAGGAATTCCTAGTGGTGATTTTTCCATACAAACGCTCTCGACTATTTCCTCCCTGGATTTTGAACCTAGAGCAATGATTTTTTGAAATAAGATCAATATCATCAATATCTGTGCCGCTATGTTTTGCTTTTTTGGATTATTTTATTTTGAAGAAACTTACAGCGCCTCAAAAATCGCAAAAACGGCTCAATTGAATTGGCTGTAAAAAAAGGCACAGTATACAAATATGACAATAAATATCCAAAAAATCAAAACATAGCGGCATAGATTATTTCTTCCTCTTGCAATTTCCAAAATTTCATAATGATTGGTTGCGTTTTGGAGGAGGAAACAGTCGAGAGCGAAACCTCGATTTTTGAGTTTTTTGCGAGTGAATTTTAGTCCGAGCTGCAGTTGTCCTTATCGCACGAATTGGAGGCGGAGACAGTTTATAAATATACGTACACAGAAGGATTAGTGATGGGCATAACATCCTTATTAGGGATTGCAGAACCGGTACTGTTTTAAAGAACCGGGATTTTCGGTACTGGTGGAAATAGGAACAGGGATTTCCCGGTACTTTCGGAACTGGTCTAATTATTTCATTATTTTAAATAAAACGACAGCATTTTGCGAATTTAATAATCAATTAATCACAATTTCTTTTACTACGTATGATCACAATAAACAAGGCAATTTTTTTTAGAAATACTTATAGTATTATTTTACATTGCTCACACTTGTGCGTCACAAGTAAAAGATAACTACTTTGATGTTTGCCACTAGATAGCAAAAATGAAATTACATTAACGAGGGGATTTATATATAATATAAGTATCGCAGTCGTATTGTATAATCCACCGTATTACAATACGGCTAGCCGATATCAAAATAAGGGCCATTTTGAAATGCGGCGGTTCAACGATTAAGGTAGGTAGGTTGGGTAAATACCGGATGCGGGTGAAGAACGTAGGACATTCATGTCTCCCTAATTTGGCTTTATTTTTTTAATGTTGGCAACATTGTGTAAGATGCCATTTCATTACGCCTCGACTGCCAGTGTCCCCGCGTCGCTCAGGGCGTCGGGCTTGTGCTATGCGCAATCACAGGGAGCAAGATATTTTCGCATTTTTTTTCTTCTATCCGATCTTCGCCCTGTAATTTATTTTGCGTATTGTGACGAAACTGTTTTTGTTTTAATGTATAATTTCTTTTTCGATATTTTTTATATAACTATCCAATCAAAACAGACCTAGGACTGCTGCAGACCGATATCCGATCTTGACCCTTCCAGGTAAAGATAAGGTAAGGTAAAGGTAAAGAGAGAAACAACCCGATCTTTACCTATTTAAAAAACAGCAGTGATTGTCAAACTTTAAATTTTCTTCAATTTACCTACTGACCTACTTAATTATCACATTTATTGTTTTCTTGATCACACTTTCGTACCATTATTTTTATCCAGTACCACTACCAACGCGACGGTAAATCAAAAGGAAGAGATTTTGGGAGTCTATTTTGTATGTATGTATATTGTATGTGTATGTACACCTACTTACGGACAATGTCATTTTTTTAATTTCCGCAACTCAAAGGTAGCCTGGAAGAGATCGCTTTTTAGCGATAAGACCGCATGTTGTTTACCTGTGCTTATGTTTCTGTTTTCTTTTGTATTGTTTTCTTTTATTGAGGTGTGCAATAAAGAGTATTTATATTGTATAGAGATGATGATACATGTTGAATTTTATAACAAAATCGAGTAAAATAGATAGCAAATGAGCAATTTTTTGCAATAAAGTACCTACACATACAGATGCATATGTAGATGTGCACGCATACATACATAGCTAGTTTCGGATACAAAATAGAGATAGGGCTTCGAAATTAGTTTCCTTAAAATGCTTCAAGAGGGCTCCCTTTTCCTATATATTTACTTTACTCTTTACATACGATCCTTACATTTTATTAAAAAAAAGATTGTATATCAACTATATATATAATTTCAAAATTATACCAATAAAATCGCAATTTTACTTATTTTCCATACTTCAAGATGGGCTCTCAGTGACTTTGACCTTTTTAAAGAACTACTTAGTCTTTTTGATTTCTAAGTTTGATTCTTATTTTTTTGGCCACCTTCATTAAAAATGACTGAGCACGATTATTTTTTTATTTCAATTTTTGTCCCTCCTACTTAAGCACGTAATATCTTCCAGTACATTCCTTTCAATAAACAATACATTTACACTTTCACTAAACCTGTACAGTTCACGAGATCTTAAATTGTCAAAACTTCGAAACCTATCTATTATTTTAGTCGTTTTTCTTATTTTATTACTTCGGGTAAACCTTACAATAAGAGGTTTCTTAGCACATTGCTTACATATCAAATTGCCTTATATTAGGTATCAAAGTTTGAGAGCCACAATTTCCTTCTGACATAGGTATCAAAGTTTGAGAGCCACAATTTTACCAATTTTTGTATCAGGGTTAAGATCGGATTCAAAAATACGAATTAAAAACTTTCGATGACAACTTTTAAGTTTGTAATTATTGGTGGCTGCAATTTATATACATTCGAGAAGGGTAGAAACCGGACCTATTTTTTTGTGATATCTTATTCTCTTTCCATTAGAAGCAACTTTTTTTCACCATCCTATGTTCTCCCTTGATGGCAAAACACTCGTTACCCTAAAAAAAGTATGTCTCATCTTTACACAGGTACAAAACTGAAACCGTTCTATATTGAAGATTACCAAAATTCAGGCCGAATCTACGGTTATTATTTAACGATTTGCTCCGTACTTCAAGAATCTATCATGTGCTGAGATCTTGAAAAAACGTTTTTTCACGAGTTCTCTCAATTGGTCCCAAAATTGTCCGGCATTATCCCAACATACTTTACTCAGATTGTCATTGCGATACGTTCTTCAATAAGGCGACCCAAGTTTAGCCCCATCGTACTACAAGTAAAATAGATTGTAGTTTAACCATATATTTATACCTACTTACAAAATTTCACAACACACCATGATCACACCCAACTTACTGTCACGGATAGGTACAGTCAAGTGTAAAAATATGGGTGTACACATCTTACTCAAAAATATGTCTCATAGCATCTTATACCAGTGTAATAAGAGCGTAGTACCATATTTATGAGAAGATTCTTTCGATACATATTTTTGCACTTGACTGTACGACGACGACCGAAGCAGGGACATCATTCTTTTTTGCAGTTTTTACCTATATGGTAATTAATAGATACAGTATAATATAAAAATGAAAAACAATATTATGTGATCAAAATATGAGATCTGTGATATGAGACCAAAAACAACTTGTTTCGGGCAGCGCAGGATGAATTCCGTCCGGCTCGCGGGCGACGTCGACATGTCGACGCAACGGCGCGCAATGAGTGAGCGCTCACGTCTCGCGTCAGTGTGTGCGCACTCACACTTAGATAGCTCCCGCTCCCGCCCACCGCAGCGCGACAGAAACATAGCTTCGAAAATTCGAGATTTGAAAAGTTGCTCAGCTAGGAATTGCTCTTAATTCATAATTTAAATTATAAATAAAATAAATAAATAAATAAAATAAATTTCTCCATGCAATTTCGCAGCTCACTGTACAAAAGAAAAAGCGACCAAGTCTAACAAGTCAATTCAATATGAACGACAAAGTTTATTATTCACACATTTATAAGTTTTTCTTTCTTCAGTAAAGGGAATAAGACCCTGTCATACTTACTTTTACATTGACAATTCAGCGATTTCCATACGGTAGCTTGCAAAAAAGATTTAAAATATTACGAATGGAAATAAGTAAGTATAGTACAGTATTTATAGTTAATTTAAATATTAAAAGTGTAAATAAGCAGGTAGTTACTTGTTCTGTTCCATAGCGAGGTCTGTGATTCTGTGACTAGTCTGCAATACCCGTCTACTAAGTCTGCTAAGCTTTCTGCAGCCTGCAACAGAATAGAATAAGATTTAATAATGTTATTGAAAATAAATATAAAAACGGTTGTCTGTAAAGTCGGTTTACTGACGATAGTTGAACGTGACAACGTCATAAGAAAATACTGATGGAATGGTTTCATTTTTCAAAAGAAAATTTTAATTTTATTTGTTTGATAGATATTTTGTATGGATATAGAGGAGGTAAATGGAAATCACAATTGAATTGATCAAGTTACATTTATTTGTTCGCATAAATACAATTGCTGCCGAACGCGGAGGCCGATTGTGCCTCTTTGTCGCTCGTTGCGCGCTCTCGCTTGCACTTCAAGCCTTAAATGGAACGCCTCAGAGCGAGGTAACGCCGCATGAGTCATGTTTTTTCGTGCGTGCAGCCGGCTCCATCGAATTATAAGACGTTGTCACGTCAAAACTTTGGATGTGTCCCTAACCCGCTGCTTTCCAAGTTGGCTATAAGAACTTAGCGTTGCTTCGCTCGCTCGCTCGATTATATCTTTCTTTTGACTGGAATCGTTTGAGCAGTACTTAATGCCCCGTTCGCATTTATTCCAGTAGTATTCCAGTCCAGTGATCGAATCCAAGCGACTGGATTGACAGTCTACTTTTTGATTCCAGCTCTCCGGAATAATGTAGACCGTCAATCCAGTGCCGGATTAAACGTTAAATATTGAAAACATATTGTTGTTTTTTCGATAACAGTCTCCATAAATTAACTGAATGATGAAAATGACTGGGATCAATGTAAACGATTCGATCCAGTAAGTGCTGGATTAGATCACTGTACTGGAATGCCACTGGAATAGGTGGGAGCGGAGCATAATACGTATTGCATCGAGAGTCGCGAAGTTCGAATCTCGACACAATTCGGATTTCAATTCTTTTGTGGTGAGCGTTCCGACTGACCGTCTAGCGACCTTCAACAAGGAGGAGTTTAGGCCCAAGGGTGTCAAGTTTCGGCGGTTCCGCGGCCGGCTTCCTGACACAGCGGGGTTGCGAAATGCATCGCAGCCATTGTGTGTATACTAGTTTTAATGTATTTATCTATGGGCCCATAGTTGCCTGAAAACAAATATTTTAATTTAATTTAATTAGTATAACCTCGACACTGCTGCACGTGATAGTGAGCGTCTCCGTGGCGCCCTTCACCCGAAGCTGCAGCGCCGCCTTGCCGCACGACGAACCGCTCTGAAACATCACATCATTTATGTTTTTTTTTATACTACGTCGGTGGCAAACAAGCATACGGTCCGCCTGATGGTAAGCAGTCTCCGTAGCCTATGTACGCTAGCAACTCCAGAGGAGTTACATGCGCGTTGCCGACCCTACCACCCCGCACCCTCGTTGAGCTCTGGCAATGGCAACTTTACTCACCGGCAGGAACACGGCACCATGAGTATTAGAGTATAGAGAACTTTTAGAACGCCAGTTGACTTTGATCCTTTTCACTGATATGTGTTAAATTTGTTAAATATCAAAAAGTGGCGCCATCTTACCGGAGACAACCTAAAGGTTATGGCGCCCTCGCTTGAAACGATGCTGCTATACCTTTGGATTTTGATCTATTAGATGGCTGGGGCATCACCCCACTCAGTCGATAAATTGAAGTATACCAACCTGCGACTGCGATTGCGTGGTTTGCGACTGCGACTGGCAGTTGGACTTCAGCGTCTGCACGGCGACGATGTCGGCGAACGAGGCGATTTTCGTGTACGTCGGCGGCTCGCCCGCCTTGTGAGAGACGTATGATATATCTGCAATTCACAAATATTTAAGAGTATTTTTTTTTAAACATAACATAGGTCATAGGCAATGAGAACAGTTTTACCTCAAAAATCAAGATTAACACCATACTTGAAGTCGGACATGATAATATTGGGTTTTTCGGCGATAACTGTTTATTGTGTTATCAAAGATAAAGTAGCCGTGAAATTTGGAAAGATTTATTCTTTTTTGTCTTCAGAAATTATCGCCTTGTCCAATAACCAGATCTAGAATGGCCCAGCCATAGTGTGTGCATCGTAGCCAAGTGAGCATGCAGTATAACTGTCTCCTTTTCACCTACCAATATCAGGTCCAATGGCGAGTTCTATCGGAATAGCCCAGCCGGAGCCGAGGGCCCCAGTGAAGGTTTCACGATCATAGCCATAGTGTGTATGCATCGTCTCTAGATATTTGAGCATGCATTCTGTGTCTGACAGGTTCGCCACCTGGAATAACAATTACATAACCCGTTACATTATTGAAGTCGGTATTTTGGCTTTAACTTGCATTTAATATTATTTCCAGACCTGGAAATAAAGGAGTGAAGTAGATGTTATGCACTAGAAAGTAGGATATACTGACGTGGATTTAAAACTGAGGAACAATCCCCAACTCTTGGAGCTCAGAAAGGTTTAAAGCTTATTATTATGATTTAATCAGACAGTTTAATGTTGTATGATTTTGCGCCCATTTAAACTTCATGAATGTTATAGTTTCAATTAAAACAAACAAAAATGTATCATAAATTAAATAAAGTTCAAAATGGATGATTGTCTATCAGTAGGGTGGCCATACGTCCTGTATATATATCCGTTTGCATAAATTTTTTAGCTTAAGTTTATATTTGTGTTGTTACAAAAATAGGAGTTACATGTTATAGAGCGCATGGAAAGTTATTCTTACTGCAATATTAAACTCTAAATCTCAACTAAATATGGTACCTTTTTGAACTGCTGCTACCTCTTTTAGCACCTTGGGCTTGATGGCTTCCAGCACCGATTACGGTAAGAACTTGTGCAGCCCGAACTATTTTACTAGGTACTCGATGTTGGATTTCTCATCCAACGATGCATATATTTGCAGAATTAAGTAAATTAAACTCTAAACTAAATAAAATATGGTACATTTTTGAACTGCTGCTGCCTTCTTCAGCACCTTGGTTTTGATAGCTTCTAACACCCACTTGGGCAGGAACTTGTGCAACCCGAACTCTTTCTCCAGGTACTCGATGTTAGACTTCTTGTCCAACGATATTTGCATGTCTTTGCAGAAGTAAGTAAATTAAACTCTATAACTTATTAAATAAGGTACCTTTTTGAACTGCTGCTGTATGGCCTTCTTTAGCACCTTAGGCTTGATGGCTTCTAGAACTGATTTCGGCAGGAACTTGTGCAGCCCGAACTCTTTCTCCAGGTACTCGATGTTGGACTTCTTATCCAACGATATTTGCATGTCTTTGCAGAAGTATCTGAAACACGGTAAGGTTTGCGGATTACTTCGAGAAATAAAGCTATTAATGGTGTATTTACACTGGCATCATCGTTAACTGTTTGGATATATAAATACATTTTGGGAACTTGATAACTCGGTGTATAATTTCTAAACAATGAATGTTTTTCTCGACCAAAACAGCGTGTTTAATGTTTATATCTCCTGGCCACTGAATTCTCATAACTTTGCCATGCAAGAGCAAATACGTAAATAGACAAAAACAAATGGTAGTCGTTACTGTGGCTTTTCAATAGGGACCGTGCGCGTTGGAGGGTCTGCTATCTTGTGGCCAGAATCGGAACCATAAACATGTAAATTTACACGTCACGTGTTTTCTTGTGCATAGTAGGTTCTGCCATCTTTTGGGCTACATCGGAACAATACACATCACATTTACGCCTCGCGCCAACAATCTGACGGCTCCTGTGCTGCCTCCTACACTTCATGCACGCACCCTATAATTGGTATAGATTGTCAACTTTTGAAAACGGTATAGCTTACAAACATTTAGCTGCTATTGGAATTACATATACCTTAAGAGTAATATGATAATAGCTGGTATAAAGCATCACTCACTTTATTTCTAAACAACATATTTGTATCGCCAGATCCTGGTCCACCATGGGATGATTGGCGTTGAGGTAGTCATGTCGCACCTGGAATTAAACATAATCTAATTATAGTTCGTGCCATTCACGATGACGCGCAGATTTGTCAAATCCTACCTTTAATAACATTACATTACGTGTCAAGCCACGCGTCGTGAATGACACGATCTATAATACAATACACAAAGTAAATTATTCGTTGAATGCTTTAAGAAAGTATGCAAAACTTTGTGGAAAGAGACGCAAAGCTAGTACAGAAATCTTGTACCTTTTAAAAAAATCTTCAATTAAGGTGTATTACTGTATTCCGATTGTAAATATTAAAAAAAACTACCAGCCGCCCCATTATGCTATTTAATAATAGTGGAAGGTACAAGAGTTGAGAATAGGTGCGTGAGTATCGTGATGCCTGCAACAACAGTTTGCGTGATATTGTCCTTCCCGAGGAGCTCAGAGAGTGATAGAAACTGTGACAATGTGGGACACATTGAGTTATTAATATTATTAACCAAACAATAAAATTGTTGCAATATCAAAACCTGTACCACGCGACCAAAATGTCGTAAACGCCGTAAAATTCGCTTACGCGTTAAGGTCGCGAGATTCACGCTCCGCTTCTATGGTTTGTCGTCAAAACAGCAACTCATGACGCAAAACACTGGTTCTCTATGACGGATCTATACGTAGGAATAATAGTTCAATAGCGGGATATCATGTGATTATTATGTACAGTACCTGGTCGTAGTAGTAGTGGAACGTGACTCGGTCCGAGTCACATAAGCCGCGTAAGTTGGCGGGCAGGTAACGCACGCGCAGTTCTAATCGCCATTCCGATGCTGGCCATTTAGTGATCAGCTCCGATACTGGTGTGTCTTGGTGGATCCATCGAATCTGAAAATAAAGTGATTCAAATGATTTCTATCTGGTTAATATTATTTGTCCCAGATAACATTTGCCATATTCAGTGTAAAGAAACACGCAATGACGCAAACTATAATTAGCATTAAGCTATTATATAGTTAACTTTATGTTACCGTTCCTGATG
The DNA here is from genome assembly GCF_033807575.1 of Cydia pomonella. NCBI lineage: Eukaryota > Metazoa > Arthropoda > Insecta > Lepidoptera > Tortricidae > Cydia > Cydia pomonella. The sequence goes on from NC_084724.1 coordinate 8,880,144, forward strand.
TATCATAGCTTTCCTTGTAGAACGTGTCACTACACAAATATTTGGGTTGTCGGGTAGCTGCTGTAGCATGCAACGCACATCATAAGGGTAGGTCATCAGATGATAAGACTATCTGGTAACCGGCCGCCTCGCTCGTAGCGCGTAGCACGCCTCGTAAACTCGCGCGTCGGTCGCTACCCTGATTCCTAGTAGCCGTAGCATTAAGCGCTTCGGCCCGATTCGAAGAATGATTAAGACACGTTTAAGATCTTGGAAAGATTTTTAAAATATCGATAGCTAAACGACATATCAAAATTGACGTTTATTTCGATTCCGCTGTGATCCCAATAAGATCTATCTACGATATTTCTAACGTCAAAGTGACATTGGTTGCCCGAATCAAGCTGCTTCTGTCAATTTTACGACATATAAACGATATCTAAATGAGAACTTATCTAAACCAGAACTTATCGTTATCGTATCTCATTCTTCACATCGGGCCGCTTCTCGTTGGACCACTAGTGCCTACGTAGCCTACCTTCCCAGTAGTCAGCCGCCTCGCTCGTAGCGCGTAGCACGACGCGTAGACTCGCTCGCCGGTCGCTAGCCTACTCGCTAGTAACCGTAGCACTGAGCGCACGTCCTCATCGGCCGACGCCCGGACGACGTTGAAACCACCGTTCGGCAAGTGGACCTTCAATGTTGACTGGTCCGCCGGCGCCGTTCCTGAAAAAAAAATGGTATTCATGAATAAATTGGGATTTCATAGTATTTTTGACATCAGTAGTTAAATTTGAAAACCTTATATACTGGCGCCGAAGAAGTTTGAATTCAAGATTTATGGTACTCGAATTGTTTCATTGAATATAATCTAGAAAAATTCAAAACTCCTAAAATTAAATTCATAAATCATAATCATCAATCAAAAACGTCAATCGTTTGAGGTCGTCTCTCAAGAACTTTCTGCCCCAACATCAATCGGTTATACATACTTTGTGCCACGCTCACTGTCACATAAGTTTGTCAACCTTGGTTCCCTACGGAATTCCGACTTATAATTCTATTTCAAAGAAACCTCGAAGTATTTCGCCGAGAAATTCACAATGTTCTCTAATTAAGTGAATCGCGTAAGGAGCCGCAGAGTTTCGTATCGTATATTATCGGTTAAATAACTTAAATACGCAAACCTCTCAAGTTGTTAGCTCGGAGTTTGCTAATTAAGTCGACAATCAATTAAGATCCCCTAATTTCGCCTCGTAACGAGCAATGAATAGAATGTGCGTGGTTCATTGATATTTAAATCTTGTTTATGCTCAAATAAGTATTTCTTTTGTTTCATTAATGACGGGGGATGACATAATAGGACAACTTCATCAACATCAGCATTAATGTTTCCCATCAATTGAAAGCATTTAACACTACATGTACCTGTGATATGAAAGGCTTTATCTCGGAAACTATTAGGTGTATAGAGACAATTCTAGTCCCGTATTGTAGCAAATTTAGTCTACTTTAAAAACGTTCTGAGATGGTATCAAATATTGATAAGAAGGAGAGAAGATATCAAAAACTAATCCTTTAGGGTTATATTCACCCAAATCTAAAAAAAACACGAAATTTTTGCGGTTTTCTCGATATTTGACAAGTTGCGTTCGGCGCTCGAGGTCACAAACTTGGATTATGCATTGGGCCAACACCATAAACAATTCTGCAAAAAATCAGAACTACCGGATATGATGCCAAGGCCAATACATAAACTCATCCACATCCTATATTGTCATCCTCATCCTAAAACCTTTGCCTATACACCGTGTTTTTATTGAATTCCGTTAACTTCGAGGCATCGGTAAGTACGTTTAAGGAAACTAAAATTTAAATATATATAAAGCTCAGGGATGCACCCTGGAAATTAGCGGAAATAAAAAAAACACGGTGGATATCTGTAGAGAAGAATCAATATCGTCAAAAGAGTAGGTATTATTGTTGATTGCCGCTCGCCCGGACTCGGGGCTCATTAGAGTGAGCTTCTGGAAGTCCTGGACCACAGAACAACAAACAAACAGTTCATGGATGTTAGCAGTGACGGATAAAGGTACAAGCACAAGATTGATAATATATATAGCTGTAGAGAAGAATTAATACCGTCAAATGAGTATTATTGTTGATTGCCGCTCGCCCGGGCTCCTCATTAGAGTGAGCTTCTGGAAATCCAGGACCACAGAATAACAAACAAACAGTTCATCACTAGATGGTGGCAGTGACGGATAAAGGTACAAGCACAATATTGATAATATATGTAGCTGTAGAGAAGAATCAATACCGTCAAACGAGTATTATTGTTGATTGCCGCTCGCCCGGGCTCGGGGTTCATTAGAGTGAGCTGGAAGTCCAGGACCACAGAACAACAAACAAACAGTTCATCACTAGATGGTGGCAGTGACGGATAAAGGTACAAGCACAATATTGATAATATATGTAGCTTTAGAGAAGAATCAATACCGTCAAACGAGTATTATTGTTGATTGCCGCTCGCCCGGGCTCGGGGTTCATTAGAGTGAGCTGGAAGTCCAGGACCACAGAACAACAAACAAACAGTTCATCACTAGATGGTGGCAGTGACGGATAAAGGTACAAGCACAATATTGATAATATATGTAGCTGTAGAGAAGAATCAATACCGTCAAACAAGTATTATTGTTGATTGCCGCTCGCCCGGGCTCGGGGCTCATTAGACTGAGCTGGAAGTCCTGGACCACAGAACAACAAACAACAGTTCATCAATGGATGTTGGCGGATAAATGTACACGCACAATATATGTAAGTTAGAAATTTTAATTTTGTTTAGAATAATGTAGGCAAGTCCGTTCGTAAGAAGCTACTCAAGTACGCACAGTGATCCGTGTAGAACAAGCTAGCAGGACAAAAAGGTATGTCACATTTCTGTGAAATTCTTATCACATGGTATAAACAATAAGTGATGATTAAGGAAAAATATAATTAGGTTCCACTGGGACTTACTAATACTGAGTAATTAGCATCGGAATATAAGACAATGCAAAAATTTTATGCAATTATTAGCAAAATTGCGTTCTCGCTGTTAACGTCCTGTGTGTGTGTGGTAAAGAAATATTTTTATTCAACTGATGGCTTTAAAACAAGAAGGTAAGAGCTATTTATTTTTATTACTATCATGAGATTAATCTGGATTAGTAATATTTAAAATCGGCTTTGTTTCTAAAAATGTAACCTTTTTGGCCTATTTCCAAACTTTAACAGACTTGCAAACATATTTCTCCAAGTTTCTCCAGTACAGTTTTTTTGTATAATACTTTCAGAAAAAAATTGTTCTAAGCCTCGCAAACCCTCGCTAATTTTATTTTTTATTTTTTTCCATTTGTTCAGATTGGCGTATTGAGAACCAATTATTTTGAAGAATGGCTTAAGTTTCCAAAACCAACCAAGAATGAGCAACTGTTTCAATTTATATTGTCAAAACGTGACTTGAGTGGTGCAACAGAAAACTCTCTGAAAGACTTGAAGGCCAACATTTCAAGAGTATCAAAACTTGAATAGAGATGCAAAGCCGCAGGATGCAAAAAAGAAAACTTCATCAAAAGGAATTCCGAGTGGCTGCAAGGTCCTGAATTCATGTTCAACGTGTTGATTGAACAATCTGTTCCTTCGTCATCGACAAAAAGCCCACAAGAACACGGACCTGGTAGACCGCAGAAGGACTTTTCAGAGTCAAGCCTAAAAACAAAGCGGAGATGAGTTTATGACTCGGTCCAGTCGAGAACCACCAACGTGCTTTTGTTCGCTGCTGAAGTATCTGCTCGAGCTTCAGGCAGGAGGAGCGTAGCTCAAGCTATCAAAAATGTTACTGAGTCCAAATCCACAAAAGGCGACTGAAGAAATCAACGACAAATTGAGCGGCGACGAAGCTTTGGCCTATTACATCGACTCCAAATCGACCACGCAGACGTACAAGATAACTCGCAAGATATGCATGCAGAAAGGATCGAAGGTATTTCCATCTCTGTATAGCCTTAGAAAGTCTTAGATTGCTTGTTTTCCTCCGGAGGAACATATTGTTGTTACTGAAACTCGGGCTGAGATGAAAGTTCAAGCAGTTTTAGATAAAACTGCTGAACATTTGGTTTTAGTTCAAGAAGTTCTTAACGATCTTTTGCCTCGCTCTTCATTTAAACTCATCAGCAAGTGGGGTTCCAACGGAAGTTCAGGTCATATTACATACAAACAAAAATTCACTGATGCTAATGACGCAGATGAATATTTGTTTGTATTTTCATTCGTTCCCATTCGATTATGTGATGAACTCGGCAATAAAAAAAACATAAAAAGGTGTAGAATAATTAACTTTAAGCTAATAATAATTTGTAAATGACTGAGTTAACACTTTGTGTATGATTATCCTTTTATAGTATTAGTTTAATTTACGAAATAAATACTTTATGACTTGAGTATCTTTTTTTTAATGAAAATACCAACTTATAATAAAAACTATTTACAAAAAACTTTAATTCGGCATAAATACAAACATAAAAAAGACGTAGGAACTACGACATACAATAAAATAATTTTGTCCAGCTAGCTTGTTCTACACGGATCACTGTGGTACGTTTGGAAGTCCTCTTCGCTTTTTAGGGTTCCGTAGCCAAATGGCATAAAACGGAACCCTTATAGTTTCGCCATGTCCGTCTGTCTGTCTGTCTGTCTGTCTGTCTGTCTGTCTGTCTGTCCGAGGCTTTGCTCCGTGGTCGTTAGTGCTAGAAAGCTGAAATTTGGCATGGATATATAAATCAATAAAGCCGACAAAGTCGTACAATAAAATCTAAAAAAATATTTTTTTTTAGGGTACCTCCCCTACACGTAAAGTGGGGGTGAAATTTTTTTTTCGCTTCAACCCTAGAGTGTTGGGTATCGTTGGAAAGGTCTTTCAAAACGAATAGGGGTTTTCAAGAAACATTTTTTGATAAAGTGAATATATTCGGAGATAATCGCTCCGAAAGAAAAAAAAAATGTGTCCCCCCCCCTCTAACTTTTGAACCATAGGTCCAAAAAATATGAAAAAAATCGTGGAAGTAGAGCTTAAGAAAGACATTAAATGAAAACTATAGCGGACATGATCAGTTTAGCTGTTTTTGAGTTATCGCAAAAAGTTTTCCCTTCATAGTAATAAGACTTATTTTAATTAGGTACTGATTATGCAAATTTGCCTATTTGTTTAACTCAGGTGAAAGGTACCGTTTCATCCCTTGGTTAACAATTTACTATACTTTAAGCTCCAGTTTAGCTTATTGTGACTTAAGAGTAACTACGGAACCCTACACTGAGCGTGGCCCGACATGCTCTTGGCCGGTTTTTTATTAACCTTTCGTATGCGCCTGTCAAAAAAAATCCATTTATTTAGCAACCATAACATCTTCATGTTTGAGTTGAATTTGGTTGAATATATATGGACCAAATCTGCTTCTAAGCATACCAAATGTTAACCCCCGACGCAATAAGAGGGATGTTATATGTTTTGACGCCAATGTCTGTCTGTCTGTGGCAACGTAGCTTTCTAACGGATAGACCGATTTCGACGCGTTTTTGTTACGGGAAAGTGAGTCTTCTTGCAGTGGTTCAGCTATGTTTGAGAAGAATAGCTATGTTTAGAAATCGATCCAGCAGTTTGAAGGGTATGCTGAGATGAGGCCATTTCGTGGCACTTAATACTTTCTTTATTTTTGTTATACTCGTATTATGTAATGTAATGTGTCTTGTTTGGGTTTACGAATAATAAAATATTCTATTATATTCTATGTAAGGTATTTTTGGCACAAAAGGGATTTTTTGCATATGGCGTATTGAGGGTGATTGAAGCGTAATTCTGTTTTATTATAATATTATAAATATTAACCAAGTGAACCTTCTTCTCCTCGTTGGCTTCAGCAATCGGCAAGTATTGATGGGTAGGGATGACGTCCCGTGGGTATCGGGTAATTGGAAGATACGAGTGATGCGACACGTGAATCTCTGAAGGGATGATTAGCGGTCACACGTTCAAAATTTATTTAGGGGCAAACGTTCGTAGAATACACGTAATGGACGACTAGACGTAAACGATCAATGTGGGTTAGACCGGCAATTTTTGGCTGTAAAGACCGCCATTGGGTAAGGACTCTCGTATTTATATACGTACTTTGCTTAGACATAGTTAGAAAGGAAGAGCTTCGCTTTGTCTGTTCTATCCACTCATGTGTTTTTGGTAACTGTAGTTACCAGCTGTCACCCTTATTTTATTATAATAATAGAAGTCACTGAAATATATCAAGCACGTGAGTGGCCATCAACCTTATATACCGTATATCTTTTATTTCTGTTAATTTTAAGGGTGCATACCCGAGCTTAAATTAAGTAACTTTCTCAAAGACACCGGTATTCTAATTAACTCCATTTCATTTTTTCCTTGGGGCCTGTTTAAATATTGATTAGTGTGTGAACTAATAAGTTAAGTACTATCTCGGACGTTGATCGTCGTCGTTGTTCGAAATGGCATTGATATCTCACAGTTTTCAATTGTTTGGTTGAATTAATAAATAATAAATATTATAGGACATTATTACACAAATTGACTAAGTCCCACAGTAAGTCAATAAGGCTTGTGTTGAGGGTACTTAGACAACGATATATATAATATATAAATATTTATAAATACTTAAATACATAGAAAACACCCATGACTTGGGAACAAATATCCATGCTCATCACACGAATAAATGCCCTTACCAGGATTTGAACCCGTACCATCAGCTTCGTAGGCAGGGTCACTTCCCACTAGGCCAAACCGGTCGTGAATTAAATGTAATGCCCGTGTTACAACAACGCTAACAACAATGCAACATTTAACTACTTTTTATAATAAAATAAACAATTAATACAATAAAAAAAAATTAAATCGTTTCCTGAAACGTATATCGTATACCCATAACCCGGCGTTAACGGAATTTAATTAAAAACACGATGTATAAGTAGAGTATGTGTACAAGCGCAATAGTTAGAAACAACGAAAGACCTTGTAGACTTGTCTGAGACAGCTTACCTGATATACGGTATCCCTTACTTTGCCTTTATAGAAAGGTACTTCAATCAAAATACAACTTGAGAAGATTTTTCAAAACCTGGTTTATACATGTCACTTCTCCCCTACAAGGTGCGAATAGAAACTAAAATCACCCTTAAAATCAGTAGGTATTTGTACTACATCAAGTCTAGCTTCGTAGGTGCCAACTAGGCTATCAGCGTTCTATAGATCTATTGAACACAGATATCTATGGCCACGTTGGCCGTATTGATTGGTACAGATGCCGTGCCTTGGTAATTGGGTAGGACGCGTAATAGCCGAGGTCAACGACAGGCCTTTATTTGAAAAGAACGTCGTTCACAGATCATAATGTTTCTGGGTAAAGTGGCTCTTTCGTGCCACTTCTCCCCTAGGAGGTGTAAATCGTTATATATTCATATAATATTCATGTTAATATTAAGTCTAGCTTCGTAGGTGCGAACTAATCTATCTGCGTCGTTCTAAAGATCTGAACACAGATATCTATGGCCATGTTGGCCGTATTGATTGGTAGAGATCCCGTCCCTGGGTAATTGGGTAGGACGCGTAATAGCGGAGGTCAACGACAGGCCTTTATTTGAAAAGAACGTCGTTCACAGATCATAATGTTTCTGGGTAAAGTGGCTCTTTCATGCCACTTCTCCCCTAGGAGGAGTAAATCGTTACTAAAACCACCATTTGAAACCAATATAATATTCATGTTAATATCAAGTAGCTTCGTAGGTACCAACTAGTCTGCGTCGTTCTATAGATCTATTGAACACGGATATCTATGGCCATGTTGGCCGCATTGATTGGTAGAGATCCCGTCCCTGGGTAATTGGGTAGGACGCGTAATAGCGGAGGTCAACGACAGGCCTTTATTTGAAATTAACGTCTTTTACAGATCATAATGTTTCTGGGTAAAGTGCGTTTTTATTAAAAAGCAGGTCTTTCCACCGCTGTACAACCGGCTCACGGTTTTTTTAAATTTAAAACAGCATCTAAAGTACTAAACTATCTGACAAAGTATCAGCTGTCCGTCCAACTTTCAAATCCTTCCTCGTACCAATGAGTATTTCGATATTATTTGATATTTACCGTTAGCATTTCGGTGAAGGAAAATATCGTGATGTAACCTGCATACATCTGCGAAGAAATTCAAAGGTGTATGTGAAGTCCCCAATCCGTATTGGGCTAGCGTGGGCATAGCCCAAGCCCTCTCGCGCATGAAAGGAGGCCTTTGCCCAGCAGTGGGACGTCTATAGGCTGATTTTTTTTTCCAAGGCTGTGTCCGGTGGCAAACAAGTGTACGGCTCGCTTGATGGTAAACAGTCGCCGCAGCCTACGGAATTTAAGTATCATATTTCATATATATCCATGTCAAAACAATAGGTACTTATTTAAAATTTAAACTCACATGATTATCAAACAAGCCAAACTTAATATGGGCATTACCAATACGCCCTCTACAAATTCATTGAGCAAATTTGTGAATGAAAGCACGAACCCATGAATGGAATATGTGGGCCGCAAATAGCACACGACTGACTTTAAAGCTTACTTGTACACCCACTCCATTCGAAATGCTTACGGAGCGAATGATTACTGCGAAACCAGTATGATAGTGAGACAACAGAATATATATAAATATTATAGGACATTATTACACAAATTGACAGGATTAATTACAGGACATAACACACTTAACAAACACCTACACAATATGGGTAAAACAGACAGCCCCATGTGCAGAGCGTGCATGGAAGAAGAAGAAACAACAAAACATATTCTCAAACGATATATATAATATATAAATATTTATAAATACTTAAATACATAGAAAACACCCATGACTCAGGAACAAATATCCATGCTCATCACACGAATAAATGCCCTTACCAGGATTTGAACCCGGGACCATCGGCTTCATAGGCAGGGTCACTACCCACTAGGCCAGACCGGTCGTCAAACGAATACGTAATACTCTTCTTCTTCCTTGCGTTGTCCCGGCATTTTGCCACGGCTCGTGGGAGCCTGAGGTCCGCTTGACAACTAATCCCAAGATTTGTGGTAGGCACTAGTTTTTACGAAAGCGACTGCCATCTGTCTTTCCAACCCAGAGGGTAAACTAGGCCTTGTTGGGATTAGTCCGGTTTCCTCACGATGTTTTCCTTCACCGAAAAGCGACTGGTAAATATCAATTGATATTTTCGTACATAAGTTCCGAAAAACTCATTGGTACAAGCCGGGGTTTGAACCCGAGACCTCCGGATTGCAAGTCACACGCTCTTACCGCTAGGCCACCGAAAAGTATTTTTGCCAAGTTGAAACAAAGACCTTCGTCCGGCCAACTGGCTGGTTTTAACTATAAGCGATGGGATTGATAACCATTCCAAAAAAAAGCTAGCTCATCCAAGGCAAACGAAAACGTGTAAGAATAGGTAGGAACCTCGTGGCTCAAAAACAGGTGCTGGTTCAACATGAACACCAAATCGCTGTTTCGAGCTGCAGCATCAAAAGTAAAAATAGCCCTAATGATAGCCACCTCCGGCAGGAGACGGCACCATAAGAAGAAGAAGAAGAATAGCAATATGCCTATACGTATTTAAATTTGCATTACATATGTATACGCCATTTTGACTAAAAACTGTAAAAAACCGGGTATCGTATACCTGACAATACATTTTGTTAGTAGGCGTGGGCGGGCCTACACATAAGGTTTTCTTTAATGGCATTATTAGTTACAACAAATTGAATACATATAATGTTTTAATTTAGAAACAAATTTTATGGACACGTAGGTCAAGGCAAGCATGCTTTGACAAATTTCTACGATATTAGCATGAATTTTTGGAAGGCGAAGAATTAGACTTCTTGAAAGGCTTCATCTGTCTTTTTTATGGTGCACGCTAAGCTTACCTATGCGTATAAGTATTCAGCCTACACTGGATATGTTTTTGCCTGCGTTTTTATCCATATAAAGTACATATTTTATCATGATTATAAAAAACTTGTAAACTAAAGCAGAGACGCTTTCCATATAGATTTGCCTACATTGACCCGCCTGTTGCTAAATCTCTATTGCACGCGCATAATTATATTGTTGTCAAGCTCGCACAGTGAGATTGACAACCGGCATCATGGACGGGAAAGCAAACCCTCATGAATCCCCACTATAGAAAAAATTTCAACAACTGGATCGACAAAAAATTCTATATAATTATCCAACCCGCTCACTAAATTTTTAGAACACATTACAGAACACAGTATCGGTTGAAAAATGCGACCTGTCGACGAACATCCGTACGTAAAAAACAATTTTTGCCCAAACTGAAACGTAGACCTTTGCTTTCACTAGGTCAAACAATTTTGAATAAAACAATGTTGTGCCACAAGTGCATTAAATTTATATCGAGGAGAATACATTTCGCGGTTGTTTAAACCGGAAAGCAAACGCGATCACGACACGCTTACGGTTATCTGCACACGTGGGTGACGTGGGTAGATGGTATCACACAGGACGAAGTCAATAGTGGCACACTTTACGCCGCTATCGACTCATATGTTTCGAATTTATACGTAGCGCATGTTATTGTATGTTGCCGCTTTAAAAAACCAAAGCTACACGCTGTCACACAGTTTACGCAGCTTCGGATTGTTTGCAGCCCCGATCTGTAAATTCCGTGTCCATTGACCAGATCTGTCAAAACGTTAGTTATTTGCGCAGGCAGCGACAGCGGCTTGTTCGCTAGACCTGGACGGTTGACACTCATGTAGAAGGGACCCAAGAGATTCGCCATTACGGTAACGTCCTGCCAACTTTCTCCTTTTAACCGTACGCGGTGTGGCAAGCGGCCAAAGGAGATTTCGGCCATGTGTACTGGCGTCAAGCAATCAGCAGCGTGGCGACGCCGCACGCCCCGTCTATCATCGTCCCGCATCTCGCGCACTAGCGGACTCTCCCGCCGGCCTAATGGCTGTAACCTAAACACCACAGGCCCTAGCTGAATGCTCGAGCGCTATTAAGAAATACCCTACAGTGCTTACCCTGTGGTGTCTGAGGAGGCTGCCGCTTGGGCGAGCCCGGCGCGGGTTGCATCGCGCGCGCTAGCGGACCCTGCCGGCCTCCTAATGGCTGTAACCTGAACGCCACGCCCTACTAACGCTCGAGCTTCTCATTTCACTAGCCAATACCCTAAAGTTGTAACTTACCATGTTGTGTCTGAGGAGGCTGCCGCTTGGGCGAGCCCGGCGCGGGCTGCATCGCGCGCGCTAGCGGGCCCTCGCCGCGCCCGCCTCCCTCAGGTTCATGGCTGTAACAAACAGACATACACTGTTAATATAAGAATAAGATATTTATACAGATAACAAAGATCAGAGTTAATATAACAACAGATATGAAGCGGAAATAGCATGATCAACGACGTCATTTTTTTGCGCAGTCAGAATGGTGTGCGAGACATAACCGCGACTCGTAATAAGCAAAGTTAATAAAGTTAAAATAGGCATTGCAACAGGATTACAATTTCACACACCCATGCTAAGGCCGAGGCAAATGATGAAGTGAAAAGTGTAGCGAATTATTTTTTACTCGCTATTCCACCTGTCATTTCATTTGTCTCGCCACTAACACCTGCTATGTTTGGCCTGAAAACACGCGAATTTACATACATGTATGTAAGCACTGTAACGCACATAGATGTATAACTTCAGTAGAACCTTTTACGAACCTCAATTATCTGAACGCTGACTTAGTTTATCCGAGCCCTCACCTATCCAAACTTCTTACAGGTGTTTTATAATTTAACGTTAATTTGTACATCACATTTTATTTGTACAGTTTATATGAAAAATAAACTAATCTCGGTGCCAGTAAATTCAGATAATCGAGGTTCTACTCTATCTAAATTAACCAAATAAAGCATCGGTTCTACAAATCCAGCGTTAATTGGGCCAATATCCCTGAACTCAAATTCCACAGATCCAAGCAGTTGGTAAACATTTTCAGTCAATTCATCAGTTCCGAAAACAATGGGTTTCCTTCACGGCTTGCAGCAAGGACAAAGGAAGTTACTACCAACAATTTACGAACAAAATAAGTCTTTTTGTAACCGTTACTAGAATCTGGCACAACCGGCCGTTGATAATTATCTGACGCCTACAAAGCGACACGTCGGTCGTCAATTGTCATTTCATTAGAAGAATGTTAATCTAACTGACGTGCGTAATGTATAAACTTGGTTTTCGGAGAGAGTTCCTAATAGATAAGACACACGATTGACGAAAAAGTGACAAAAGAAAAGTTATAACATTTTTTAATGATACAGGAGGCAAACGAGCAGACGGATCACCTGATGGTAAGCGATTACCACCGCCCATGGACACCCGCAACACCAGAGGGTTAACACTATAACCCCTGGGAGTCCAAATTTGACAACCAAAAAACGAACTTAAGTTTTAAATTTTGAAGCCAAGATTCGCTCTAATTTTGAATGCTATATCGCAACCGTAGCACTCAAGGAGTTACGGAAAAAGTCGACTATACAAAACATTAATCATACATGGACATATAACATGCATGTCAAAACAGTAACAAATACGAAACATCCTGCTAACTTAACCTATATAAATTACTGGTATATGAATTTTATATTCACACGGACAAAAGGGAATGTTCCTGTACTTATGTTAAAATCCCCTTATTAAACAATGTTGTTGATCCTTGGAACATGACCCAAACTACTTGAACATGCTCCTGACGACGTTCTACAAACAAAATATAACCCACTAACAAACTAAGACAATGCACCGTAGTGAAACAGCCAAGTTCTGAGAAAGCAAACATTTGCAAGCCTCTTACGCGTTCAGAACTGAGTGCATCGCAACACAACATTGTCTTAGCACGGTTTGATAAGTTTCCGCGTTACTTGCATAAAGCTGGGCTTACATGAGCTTCATGGTTACCTGTAGAACTTATTGAATCTTGTAAATGTACTTAGTATCTCCAAAACTGCAAAATCAATAAATAAAATATCGATCTAAGTAGCAAACTATTTACCCTAAAAATGTTATGTCTTGGTATGTGACCAGAATTATCACTAAATACTGGTGTATAGTTACTTACTGTAATAGAATGCGTACTTACTTTTTCTAAGCCCAAATAGGAAAAAGCAATTTAACACTAAATGGTACCTAGGTAATAAGATCTTAAGATTTAGTAATACTAGTTACATATTCTTTGATACCAGGGACGACAGTAGATAGCAAGTGTGCGATAACGGTAAAGGAACTTTACAATGAGACATCATCACTGCGGCCAATGGACGCCTAATAATTGGGTACTTGACACATGTTGAATGTTATAACAAAATTTAGTTAAATGGATAGAAAATGAGCCATCCATTATAAAAAAGTAGAATTAAAAAAGAGATTTTTTTTTTGTCTTATTCTAGAGGTGTCACAAGGTAATCCGAGGTATGTTGAAATACTCGTAAGTAAAGACACACGAGCAAATTCGACCATTATTTTACTAACTCTAAAGGATCAGTTACGCTAGAACGATCCGGGCCCCGGGCCGGGCGTCCGTCCTTTAAATGTCTATAGAAAACATTACATGATCACTGATCACCTGTCATAGAAAAGGAAGTGTCGGAAGCCTCGTGTCGGGTCCGGACTGTTCTAGTTTGAGACATCCCTAAAACCGATGTACAACGAGCTGCAAACTTTGCAGCTGGGTGTACAATAAAAACTCGTGTAAACCTAGCGTAAAATGTATTCTGTAAACTTGCACAGTGCGCGGGTTCTGCAGCAGTCACGTTCTGATACCCGAATGAGGGAACTTGGCCCGATTACTGCGCCTTATTAGGCTGCATGGGCATTATGTAACGGCATAAATGTTGGAAGTTTTGCTTGCACGGAGGCGTGTTCAGAAACTGTATGCGATACCGATTTAATATACCTACTATCAGTCCTTGCTTTAGGCGTGGTATATTCAGCGTAATTTGTGGTAATTAAATTGAAAATACTTCAAATCGATCTGAGAATACCTCAGTTTAAAATGTAACCGAACAATTTCAAATAATCTGGATACAACAGTGTCAGCCAAATATAACAAACTGTTGTTTTTATCCTGCCATTGTGTTGTATTTTAGCTATTTCACAATTAAGTATTTAAATTGACTCAAAAAACCCCGCAGATATATTGCCATGTATTCAATTAATTATAGTGCCTAAGTAAATAGCATGCCTATCACCACTTTGTGTTTAAAGAACTTGGCCTATATAAAAATAAAAAAAAACATATTCAGTTTCATACATCTATTGCATTCATGGTAGGTACACAGGTGTTACATATAAGTGCGAGCGAGATGTATAGAAAGTAAATTACGTTCTTGATAGCGTATATGTCAGTTTTGACAGTGTCAGTGACTCATGGTACGGGTACTGGTAGGGCACGGCCATATTCTTAAATCTAAAGATTGACCTATGTAGGTATTAGGTACAATAGACAACTTTTTTTTATGCTTAAAAAGTACATAGACAACTTAGTTAATATTTCAAACTTAGTACATTTATTAAACATTGAAATCGAAATCTAGTGTGTTCACATGTTCTAAAATTACTGAAATACTGATACGGATACGTCGGATCGAATACAGAAAACCTAAGCATTCAAGTCAATAAAATGCTTCGTTGCCTTTTATTAGGGGTGAAAACTAGTATTTTACATTTTGTTCCCCCACTATTGCAGTGCTGCATCCAATAACCGGATCCAATATAGCCAAGGCTGAATTCTCGATTATGCATTTAACGTATCAAAATTATATTGAAAAATTCCATAATTACTAATCTTTTGAATTTCAGTTTAAATACAATATTCCTCAACTATTTTAGTAGGAAATTCAACCTCAACGAAAATTAAATTGGGGTTGAGTGTTTTTAAACTAGTTTCATACGGCTAATGTCGCGGGTTGACGGGAAGGTAAGGGCCGCTAGCTGGCGCGGGTGCACGACGCACGCGGGTGCCATTGAAGGTATAAGGTATAATAAAGTTATAAAACCTGTCGCACGCATCCGCTACAGGTAGCGCTGTTCGTACTATTTTTCGTTAATCCGCTCACCCGCTCCGTGCAACCGCGCCAGATAGCGGACATCATAATACTTATTTTATACTTTGCTGTTGTTTCTACAGTAGAAAGTGCTTCTAATTTAGTGGATATAAGCGATTTTCTAATTTGCCTCGCATTTGAAGTTACCCCAAAGCAACTTATCTCATTTTGTCTAAAATAAATTTTAATTATTTCATTATATTGTTAGGTACTGAATGCTCGTTTCAGAACGCTGTTTAGTAATTATCTGTACACGGTACATGGCTTACCGAATGTCCGGCCCTCAGGTCCGGCCTGTGGGGTACGCATCGATTGGCCGCATATATGCATGCACTTGTATGTACCTACGAGTAGGGTTGACGCAAACATTCACTGCATAAGTCATTCTGTTTTGCCTAGGACTGCCAGTTTAGAAGTAAATATCTTTATCCAATCTAATACCTAAATAAAGGGATTTTATTTATAATTGTAGTCCACTTCCGGTGCAAGCATTCACTGCGTGCATATATCATTAATTTGTTATTTTTTAACAGTGGTACAGTCGTGTTAACGTTCCTGATAAGGGAGTAGGCATTAAATTGTTAGGTACTGAATGTTGTTTAGTAATTATCCGTACACGGTACACGGCTTACTAAATGTCCGGCCTGCGGGGTACGCATCGATTGCCCGCATATATGCATGCACTTGTATTTATTTACCTAAGGTCCGCCTATATTAATTGCATATATTTGTTACTTTTTGAACAGTAGGTTTTTAACCTTCCGGTGACAAGGGGAGTAGGTATTATATTGTTAGCTAGTGAAGTCTCGATCCATTCCCTCTATTTCCTTCTCAGTCTCTCTCTGACCATTTTCAGAACGTAAATCCGTGACAGCTTCTAAAATCGTGGAATTTCAATTTCTAACACGGCAGAACGACTTGGACCTCCTGCTTCGTAGCTAGAAGGCTCTACGAGGCCGTTAATTTGACACTGCAATAATAATTACCTGACTGACTATTTAACTGTTTATCCGAGCGTTTCTTAAAAAGTACCATTCTCGTTAATTTTGTATTTTTTCATAATTTTTTTTGTTTTTTCATCTCAGAATCACGAGCCCTTTCGATCCTAATGGAATAAAAAAATGTCAATATATTTTTTTTTCTTATTGTATTTCCATTTCCGCATATACTTTGTATGGCGGTAAAAAAAATTAAAGTATGAAACGTGGTTGGAAATTTTGGGACACTTTTTTTCTTCTATAAGGATGAAAAGGACTCACGATACTGACTAGAAATAACAAAAAAGTGACAAAAAGGTCACATAAAAAAAAAGTGTCAAAAAAAGAAACGCTCGTCCATGTTTACCGTTTGCCAACCCTATCGTCGGACTCCATTGTATTTATTTGGCACGCGCGGCATGTGCGTAGGACAGCGCCCTCTCGTGTGCAGTTTGTGCAATACGCAATCTCGAGTGCAGCCATGCAATACTATCGTTGGACACAGTGGGCACCTCCTTGATAGCTTGCGGGCAAAGTGAATCCTAATGCAAGTGGAAGCTGGCACTTGGATTTTATCAATATGTCAAAATTTTCATACACATGCTAGATCTCTTGTGGATCATCAACTATCTTTAAAAGGGAAAATTCATCACATCGGACAAGACTCGAATTTGCGACTTTTCGGAGTGCCGGACCGATCGATATTGATTATAATTAACCAACCGAGGTCGCAATTTCGAGTCTTGCCCGATATGATGAATTTTCCCTTTTAAAGATTAGTTGGTTATCCATAAGAGATCTACATGTCTATGAAAATTATTATTTTCCTTTATTCCTTTAATATAAAATATGTAGTAGGTATCGCTGGCAGCCGTGTCTGCTTAATAAAAATGAATTCAAATATTATTTGTTTAAAGTTTTCAGAAGTCCCATGCAGCGGCTGTAGCACTGTCGCATTTTTATCACCTGCCACTATGCCTGTCATGTTTTAACACGTGTGTTTGTGCGAGTGACAGGTAGTGACAAGCGATAAAAATGCGACCATGCTGCCACCGCTGGTTTTAAAACAAAATGGCGAGGAAAAGTAATCGGTTCCCTGGTCGCACGCTTGTGCATTTTATCGAACGAAATGCGTAACACCGCGTGAAGCGTCCGATAGGTGTGAGGGTACTTTTTGTTAAAAGCGATACACGTGCTTAAAGGCACTTGATAACCTTTGTAGTTGCCAACACTGCTGCAATGATCGCATTTTACACATGCACGATGTCCCTTTTAGTACGGGTTAATCGAAAGTCAAATAAGTAACTTTTAAAGACGAAAACGGATGACCGCTTCTCCATAAAAACGTAGTCCCCACTTTCCTCTCTGGATATTAACATTACAGAAAATATATTTAGGTGATATGTTGTCTATTCATCATACCTACTACTACTAGTCGTTATGCCCGTTCGTTAGGAGCTTTTATGAATTTGTATGTAATTTCACATACAAATCTCTATGAAATCACATTTCTACAGTATGGGGTTCTTTAAAAAAGCAGTGTACAATTTTTTAAAGGGTCGGCAACGTGCATGTTACTGGAGTTGTAGGCATCCACAGGCTACGATGACTGCTTACCATCGAAAGTCATACGAAAAGGCATAAAATTGTATAAAAATATTTTCTGTAAAGTCAATATCCAAGATTTGTAAAATCTAAAACGTGAGCGTAACAAAAATATTCTTAAGAATTCTACGTATTTGGGCCAGTCTGTATGTAGTGCGAACATTACCATAAAGCAGGCTGTATCACGTCATTTTTGAAAGCCTTCAAATTTGGAACACACACTAAGTGGGTGTGCATAGGCGTTATCAACGTGTCAGGACTAGTTTTATATGAATCACAGATTACACAAGGTTGCAACTTACAACAAAGATATTGCACTTTATGAAATAATAGATAAAAAGTCGTTGGACTGTTGGGAAACTGAAGGCAATGGACTGGGCTTGTTCGATTGCGCAGTGAAATGAAAAAAGATGGGTACATTCAACCCTCGTAGAAATACGATGAGCGTAGTGCAATTGTGTAAAACGATGTGATATTGATAATGATTAAACATTGGACTAAAAAGACTTTCTTGCGCTTAGTCGACTAAGTTAAGAAGAGGTGCTTGCATCAGTTTCTTCATCACTGAGGGTCGTGGCTACTTCTAGGGAACAGCTTCTCTTTGACAATTTGCCGCCAACCCTTTCTGTCTGTCGCCGAATGCAGGGCATCGTGGGGCGTTACATCAAGGGCTGAGCGAATTTGGTCTGTCCACCTCATTGGGCTCCTGCGTCTCGGCTTATCGCCTTCGATTTTAGCAGTGATTACCAAGTTTTTCAGGTTATCACTGTCTTTCCTGGCAATATGGCCAAAATATACAAGCACTTTGCGTAAGCAGATGGTAGACAGCCTGGTTGTGATGTTTAGTTCATCAAGGATCTATGCATAGTGCGGCGTGCTGTCCAGTGTATGTCTAGCATCTTCCTCCAACACCACATCTTAAAGGCATCAATCGTCAATTCAAACATCAATTCGGTTACGTGCTCCCGTCCTTCTCGTCCCGTCGTTCAGTGTTTCCGCCCTTCCATACTTTCTCCAAGTTTGGGAATTAGCAGGTGAACACATACACAAGTCATACGAAAATATAGGCATTGACTGTCTTTTCTGTTCCCGAAATAACATTGGAAAAGCAGATGCCCCTTATTTTGATAGAAGCTTACCTTCGTTGCTTTATTTTGCAGATATGATACGAGTATGACTTAACGTCCGAACAATCAGTAAATAGGCTTCCGTATATTTCAGTTTAAAATATATATATATATATATATATATATACTGATCTGTTTGCCAAACGACTAACTAAAAGCCTAACATGCGCATAATCCCATACCACTCAAAGTCCATGACAATTAGACCGATCCCCAACAGAATTCTCGTTATCGGAAGTATCGTGAAAGCCATCCAGTTATAATTTATGACGAATGTGAGTTATGGGATCATTGCCTTCCGGATAGGTAGATGATAACGAATCACCTAACGTTAGTCTGTTAGCTAACGAACAGTTGCAATAACAGCCTTAAGGTTCAACTACCCCTAATAAATCTCCATGTCAAAAATGGAAACGTTATAAAAACTGTGTGACGAACTCTCGAAGCGATAGTCTGATGACTCTCCGGTTTTTTTATGTTAGGTTACAGTTTGGCTCAGGACTGTCGGATTTCACACGAAGGCAGGGAGAATCATATTATCTTTGTCTTAAGCAAGGGATGAGTATAATTTTCTTGGTTCTTACTGGCTGACAAGTTTAATTATTTTATCAGGAACAAGTATTGTTTATATTTTATTACTGCGTCAATTATTTTTTCCACTATATCAGAATTTTTTAATAAAGTGTTATGTCTTACAGGGACCTAAAGAACTTGGCCGAGGACTGCGTGAACTGTAGCGTCTACTCTACGACAGAATACCATCGCTGCGGCAGCAATGCTGCAAGCACATGCTTGTCGGGAAACGAGTGTCGGCGCCTTTTCGCAATTGTGTCGTGACAAAAAAAACCTATTTTTCTACTCGTCGACTGTAATAGTTGAATTAAGAATTCGTATACCAAACTATAATTGCAAACTTTCATGTATGGCCTCCCTACTCGACTTTAATATTCATTTCGAAACGCTGTAGTCAACTATAAAAATCAGTCGCGCGTTTCTGTCTTTTGTGCTCCATTTTTGTCTATTGAGATACTTACCAAATTTTATTACTTATTTAGGTTTTATAGTAAAAAAAAGTATTATTTTAGATGACTCCTAGAATAAAATGTTGTATACAATAGTGACATAATCAAGCTTTTCAATCTCGTAACTTAACGAAGCTTTCTGAGTTGCCTAAACACGGTACTCGACTGAAAAGCTCTCTAATATATTACGATTGTATAAAATCCTATACTTAGTTAGTTCATAATTAGTTTAGTGTGTTAGATATGAGTCGTATTTCTATTAAAAGTTATTTTTTTGTCATGTTTTTATTTTATGCAATAGTTTTTTATCTATCTACTCCACCGATAAAAAATGCTCTTAAACTATGATAATATTCATAATGATGATGTTTTTTTTTATGTAGTCTGGTGGTAACAAGTAAAAAAAAACAAACTGTTGCTAAACCTTTTGGTTTACACGTGAACAGCTCCTAACAACTTACCTATTTTCCATTCGACTGAGTACCTATCCCAAACCCAAAACTTAAAAGGGCGAATTCTTAACGTCAAATCATGTTGGTTACGTCCTTCCAAAAGGACAATATGTTCTTGTTCGACGGGTGTAGGGTAAAAACAGAGTGTATTTATATAAAGTAAGCCAACTTCAGCCCTATACTCCCTACATATACAGAGCTAAAAGTTAAAACTTTCAAAAAGGTGTATTCGAATTTTTGTTATTCACTCTGTTTCCGATATGATACTGATCTGTGAGTGTCAAAAGCGACGTTTTTGGTTGAAGAAATGTCAATTTTGACACTGACAGACCAGTATCACGTCGGAAACGGACCGAATAACTAAAATTCTAATACGCCTGAAAGATTAATTACACTTTGAGACAGGGGCAAACCCAGCCCACATACGTAAAGTATGCAATGCGTTATGAAATCTGTACCCCTAGTGTAATTAAATTCGATTTCGAAACGTGACGTACGCGTTTGCGTTTAGTCTCATTTTGTATTGGATTTAGAAAGAGCGCGCCAAGCAGGACGTTTTGGAAACTCAAAACCCTATACAAAATGAGACTTAACGCAAACGCGTTCGTCACGTTATGATGTCGATCAAATTTACACTAGGGGTACTGAAGCCTAAAATTTGTCTGCTTGGGAACATACTTATCACACGCAAGGCAACGCATGACTTTTAAACGCCCTTGGGAAATACAACTGTAATTGGTGTAATAAGGGAAAAGTGTAATTCCCTGATGTCGAAGGCGCAAATCCTCTTTGGGTCTGTGCGTGTGACAAACCCTGGATAATCTTAGTTAAACCGTTATAAGGTACACTTAGATAATTAATACCGGTCATTCGCGGGTGGTCTAGAACGCAAAATGACTACAGTAATATTTTGTCTATACGAGTATCGCTATTAGTCTACATTGCAAACGGTGTAGAACGCAAAATGACCACAACATTTTATATAGGTAGGTTAGGTTCGTTAGGTATCTTCAAATGGCCGAAGGCCAAACAGTACAGAATAGGAGCCCCGCGGTAGCGGGGCTCCGTCGACATCGCTATAAAGTTAAGATAAAACGGAAAAAATTATGTGGGCATTTTGCGTTCTAGTCCGTTAGAGCGGTAGACTATAACCGATGTAGGTAAAATATTACACTAGTCATTTTGCGTTCTAGACCGTCCGCGAATAACCCAAAAGAGGCTATAATGAGGCTGAACAATGTATTTTTTTCAATCTGGACCGTTAAAGGGTTAATAGGAACAAGCAGTTGGTAAGCCTACTCTCGTAATATGGGTTTACTGCTCTTTAGTTTTACGTCGCCTACGATAAACTTTATGGAACATCTGTTCCATTGTGTGGAACTAAAAGAGCTTTTGTTATTCATTACCTAGATGTTTATACGACGTTTCAGTAGTTAATGTAAGAATAATCTATGTTTAAATAAACGTTACTTGCGGGGGCAGGGATGATCATAATATATCAGATGATCATATAAATACGAGCCCTCGATTGGAATTACCTGCTTGTACTCGAAAACAGTTATTTGCGTAGGATCACATATACCCAGCCGCAAAATTGGTTTCCACTTTATGAATATATTTATTCAATAGCCTTATAACTTATAAGCTAATACCAATGTTCACCATTATGAACATATTTCAAAAAACGAAACCACAGAAAAATTATATCTAACTACCGAACCTGCTCACAAAATTTCACGCGAATCGGTTAAGAAATGCGAGCTGCAGAGGAGAACATCCGGACAATACGAAAGCATTTTTGACCAAGCTGAAACAGATACCTTCGCTAGCGTTCGGTCAATAACGTGTCCATGCTCTTTTACAGCTCTCAGCTCGCTGTACATATAGTTTTGTAGGTATAGTTTGCTTTATAAAATTAAGACAAACTATTTTTAAAAGTAACTTTAAAGCTTTACGTCTAATGCATTTGCGACAATGAATGACGCGAAATTCACAATGACTGATTCATCTTTAAGGAAAACGAACTGGATTTTTCTCTGGCAGTAAATTATCAACAAGAATTTCAAAGAACGTGTGACATTCAGATATTTTTTCCATGTTTAACGATTAACGAACAACAGCAAAGCACATCCCATCCCCTACCCCATCGACATGGGCGTTCCCCTATATCATAAAGGACGGCAACGCAGTTGCAACCCCTCTAGTGTTGCGGGTGTCCATGTGTAACGGTAATCGCTTACCATCAGGCGATTCGTCTGCTCGTTTGCCTCCTATATCATGTCTCTAATGGTATGCAATTAGCCAATAGCAGTCCAACACCAGGGGGGTTGCAAGTGCATTGCCAGAATTTAAGATGGGAGTACGCTCTTTTCTTGAAAGTTTGAAGATAGTATCGGTCCGGAAATATAGCGGGCGATAGTTCATTCCACAGTTTAACAGCTAGACTGTGGAATACGAGACAGGAAGTTTCTGGCGAAAATCTTCGTTGAGGATTGCCAGCTTGGAGGATTTAACAACCGAAGCTTACCCCTCTGTCGAAAACCCGGCCAATGGTCATATGCATTGTATGGACTGACGTTTATCTGACATGGCTATTTGTACGTTACGTACAAAAAGCCATATATTTCAGGTGCCCCTCCCCCGCACTAATCGGCAGACTGTTTTGTACAGAAAATTACAGACAGGCCTCTCCAGTTGTTAAATCCTCCAAGTTGCCAACCATATAAGTCAGTGGTAAATTCTTTATGTAGGTGCTTAGAGAGAGAGAGATTCTTATGCACAATTCATAGGATATTTTCCTTTGCCGAATCGTCACCGACGGAACGGACATTTGCCGGGTAACCAAACATTCCGAGTTAATAATCGCAAACAGATCCCATCGATTCGTGGGATGAATATTCATCCGAGTGCTATGATATGCATTGAGGGGACCGTCCGTTTTCATTACCACTGTCTGCCGGTTAGATGCCCGGTCGATATTGATCCAAATTCTGGTATAGTCACCTGCAATGCAATAATATTTTATTCTTTGAAGGCCACATAAATATGTGACACGCTCTTATGGCTCTACAAATAAGTTCGTGTTAGATAATTTTGCGGCCTTTATCTGTAAATATTTTTACTTGTAAATATCCCAAAAAGGTTAGCTTCTTTTGAAAGGTCAAATGGCAGTCGTATTCGAAAAAACCGCGCCCGTAGCAATTCTTGGGATTAAATTACTGGAGCTTCCCCAAATGAGCTACAAAATGCTGGGACAATGCTAGGAAGACAATAATGATTTGATGATTCTTACTTATAAAGCCATACCGAGTGGATAATTAAAAAAAAAAAAATCTTTGGTACGTATATGTATAATCATAAAATATATCAAACAACGTGTCAACTGCCGGTAGCCGCCATTTGACCAAAGAGGGCCAAGTAGGCCTTGTTAAGATCAATACTATGTAAACAGCCTAGTACCTGACGTAATCTAGTCGTAACAGTTATTTGCCGAGTTGACTGCAAATGCTGCTTAGCCTTGCTCTTTCAAACGCTTCGAACGGTATTTAGCAAATACCAAAACCTATAATGGACGTGGCACCGATAGTGGGACTTTGAGTCCCACTATCGGTGCCACGTCCACATAAACAAATCCTGTAAAATAAGTATTTCTAAGTCAAAAATCTTTTTTTGGGATCTCCCAAAAAAAACAATCAATGAGAATTCTTAAGAAATCTGCTAAGTATGTACATATTTTTACCCCGTTACTTGATTATGTACTAAATACTGCTTAGCTCAGTCTTGGTTTGTATACTGCTTGGAACGGCCATTTCGCAAATATCAAATGTTATGCAATACCCGCAATACGCAAGGAAAGCTTGCGGGATTTAAAGTTCAAGGATAAAAATCGGAGTAAATGTCGCGTGGTTTTGGGGGCGATGTTTACTTGGCGAATATATAAAAGTAATGATGAGTCTTGCTTATGAAATTAGTAGGTACATATTACACATACGTATAACCAAAGAGTTTAATTTCAATACCATTTCGTATCTTCCCAAAGTGACAATCAATATATATGAGAGTTGCTAGGGACCTCATACTATTGACATTGTAACAAGGTACGAAATGGTACTGAAATTAAATTCCTTGACCGTGCGTTTTATCTGCAATTTTACAATCCTATGTGAAATATTCTGTGACCCATACGCGATAGAGTTTTCAAAATTAAGTTCGGCTTTGTAAGCCATACCTGCCCGTGTAGCCAACATGTCACTGTCGCACTAATATAAAAGAGTGATAGATAGAAATGACTATACGCTACGCTACGGAGCGTTAATGATTGGCACGATGGCTACGCGGGCAGAGCTCACGCTCGAAATTAGCCAGGGTCACCATTGCTGATCACGGCATGGATATATACCTGATGGTGGATTAAACCTGGATTAAAACATATTAGGGTAAGTTTTGCTTCAGCAATCATCCGCAAAGGGGGTGAAATGTGTGGTAAAAGTTAGTGTAGGAAGTTTTTTTTTAATTGTTTTGGATAACCATTTTTTCAGCTCTATATACAGCACATCCAAGGTTTAATCCAAGATTTTAACTAACACATACTTATTTATGAAAGTTAAATGAGTTCTATGTGGCAGAAGTGGCATGCGTAGGCTATATCAATAAAATAATAATAACATGAATGAATTGCTCTGATATCTCGAGTCATTACTAAAACTATCACGCCCATTGACCGTTACGTTTTAATTATAATTATTATTCTATTAATTAATGTACCTAATTGACTAATTATACTAATAACACAAAGCCCTTTTTAAATGGGTTATCGTTTCCTCTCTACTTTTAATTTCAATCTTAAAGGTAATAATATAAGGTTTTTTTTCAAGTGACAGTTAAGTAAGTAAAAGCTGTTTGGATATATTTTTCTTGTCAACCTTATCAACGGACCTTCCATCTCCGCCCACGGGATTTTGCACAACTTTTATTTAATTCAGTGATGTGGCATAATTTGATATGATTGACTAATGTTTGTTTATGTTTATGTGAGGTAGTTTTGAAATTATTTATTTTCTACACCGCGACATATTTCTCTATAACAAAGGCTCTGCATAGGAACTCTAAAAATAACTACTAACTTTGGCTAGGCGCAGAATATCCGATGTGTATCAATTATAATCTTTATTTTAAATTGTAACGTTTTACATACTTAAAGCTCTTCTTATCTATCAAATTGAGATATTGAAAAGTGTAACATTGATTTACATATAGGTCTAAAGCGTTTATTGAGGAACTTGGTCGCCGGTTTAGGTATATCGGCAGCGATGCCAGCGATCCACGCTCCTGGTGCAGAGGTTTTCGTTGGCTATACAGCGTGGAAATGCTGCTAGTGTGATGGGAACGATGGGCCGAATGAAGTTCGGGGCGGTCCTTTAAAATGACTTTATTATAATAATAATTATTATTATTCAAAGCCTACTGTGTCCCACTGCGGGGCAAAGGCCTCCCCCCTCTTTTTCCATTCATCTCTGTTTTGTGCTATATCTGGCCACCCTCTCAAAGAGGAGTCCAAGTTATCCCGCCATCGCCGGGTCTACCGGCTCCTCGGTTCCACTGGGTGGGGCTTCCACTCAGTTCTCCATCTTGGTCCACAAGTCGTCCGGCATTCGGCAGACATGACCAGCCCAGTCCCATTTCAACTTAGTCGCTTTCCTAGCTACGTCTATAATAATCCAAATATGCTAATATCCTTACGTTAATAATAATGAACATAAGGAAAATGACGATGCCTGTTTCGGATAGCTTTATTGTTTGTGTGTAACGATGGCGCCTGTTGCTGATTTATGATGGTACTCTCCTGACGAAACCTGCGTTGCGGATTCGAATTTATCAATTAGTTTGTAAGCATTACTATGTGCCTATGTGCAAATTTAGAAATAAATTTTATTAAAATATTTTTACTATAGGTCTCTATATCAGTCCTTTTCGAAAGCTACAAGTAATGTAATAATTCATTACAGAGTGAAGTTGTTTTCGGATTTCGAAACGTTTGATCGAAATTATTAAATGCTCTTTAGCAAAAAGTGAACGTTTAATAACCGTATTTCTGATTACAACTTTTATAACGAATTAAATGTCGATTCGATTCCCAATTTACCTAACTGCGCAAAAAATATTAATTTACTACCAACTTTACGTAAACCAACCTTTTAATTTCGCCACACCATATATTCTCTTTAATCGAGAGCTAATTTATCGTTGGCTTTCGAAATCGATTATAAACTCATTCCGATTATTCGATTCCATTCCATTAATCGATACAGCTTTTGGTAGTAATGGCAGTTGGTAATGTGGCATATAACGTACGACACATTTATTGTATATGGATTTAATTAAAACAGAACTTATCATATTTAAATTTGTTACCTATATGCAGCGACGGAACGGAAAACCTAACCACCGACAGGGCACCTTAGGCTGGTCCAGAAAATGAACTTGTTGGGTTTAAAAAAGCCCTGGCTTTTAAAAAAGAAAGAAAAGTTCGATTACCTCGAAAACCACGAGACTTTTACTGGACCTGTAAGTCGATTTTCTAGACCAGTCTATTTATTTGTTCAATAAAGTACCCACTTAAGAGGGATATACACGCTCAAAAAACACCAGAACCATGTCAAGGGCCATACATGCTCATTAGCCATGGTGATACGGAGCTGTCAACCGTCATATGAAACCCACGCGCTGCCCACACGCATTACACAACGAGAAAGTATCGGTTAATAAGAATGATATCGAGAAGATAAATATAAGAATAAGATGTACTTTATATTGCATTGTCTTCTGGACAACGTTGAAATTGGTGAAGATAACTTGCAAAATAATAAAGTGTAACTTTCCAAAAGGGCCCCAAATTCTTATGCGCTCAAGGGCCCCATCATAGTTTAAGACGGATTTGAGTGTATCCTTAATTAAATCATTTTTTATATAATAATAAGATGGGTAATTTAGTGATTATGAATAGTAGTAGTAGAATAGATGACACGCTTTATATTATAGCCTGTCTGCACTTTACAAACGGACCCGTTTTAGCTTATTGACTGCTAGAGAATGAATTAAGACATTAAGTCTACTATTTGTACTTTTTGATTTATGTATCCCTAGTTATGAGTTTATTGGAGTATTCCATGAAATTGTCCCATACAAACGCTGCTCTTAAGATTTGCTGGTACAAGTCGAGTTTCCATTTCTGTGACTAATGGTCAAAAATGTGCACACAAAAATAATCGCCTGCTTTAAACGCGAAAAAAAGTCGCAACACAGGAAATTTAATGCGTCCGTACGTGACTGCCCGTGGAATGCTCCTATTTGGAATACAGCCGAAATAGCGATGATAGGACACATGAACATAAGAGAACAGGTCAAAATGGTCAAAAATCGTAACTTAGGGGTTACGAAAGGATAACAAAGGAAAAGTTTGCAATATTAAAATAAGGAAGAGATGACATCAGGAAAATTTGATGAGCAAATGGCCCAAAAAGCCTATCAACAGGAAACGGAAGTTGCTAAAAAAAGGATAATATGTCACTACTGAACCGGAAATTGCAATATGTGATAATCATAGTTATTAGTTAGGTATACAATTTATTTATTTCATGTTGAGTATTTGCAAGAAAGGCTATAAAAGGGCTGATTTTGATATTTTGAGTTTTTGTTCATTAGATTTGGATACAATATGGCTGGTTTGAAAAGCTCCTCGGTTTAAAAAAATCCGTTAAGTTACGAAAATACCATACGTTTTCGTAACTCAGTGGTAGTTTTTTTGACATACGGTGAAATTGCGTTTAATATGTAGTCAAAGAATTTAATTTACAACCCATTTCGTACCTTGTCACAGTGACAATAGTATGAGGTCCCTAGTGACTTTCATACTGTTTGTCACTGTGACAAAATATGTAATGGGCCGGAAATTAAATTCTTTGTCTTTACAAAATAGGGACTCTATCTATCTACAATTTTATTTTTTTTAGGAATAAAACGAAAAAATGGACAGCAAAATAAAAACCGGCCCTACATCAAAAGTTCAGTCGTTTTGGTATTACTTTTGCAGTTTCCATATTAATGTTATTCCATCTTAAAACTAAACATACCTTCTCGACCTGACTCTGGTGTACCTCCAAGTGTTGCTGCTGTAATGCCCAGAGCTGGACGGACACAGCAGCAGTTGCAGACTGTTTGGTCGCGGCTGCCTCTGCCTTTTGACCCTCATCTTTACTTCTTCCTTCTTCTCTTTTAACGGAGGCTTCGAGACACTCCATCTCGCTTCCTCATCAATATGTTCTTCTAAATTCAAATGCCCCAATCTCTCTTTAATATTCTTCGAACGCAGCAAATCAGGCGTCAGATCTATTCGTTTGTCCACAGGTGGTCTTCTAGGCTCGAAGACAACTTTGCACTCCGTACTTCGCCTCCAGAGACGTGGAGACAGAGGCCAGAATCGGCCTTGCAGCGGGGATTCCATGACCATTTTTGTTAAGCACTGGTTTCACATTACACACTTGACTTTATCGATGTCACAAACTGCTTTAAAGGAAGGAATTATAAAATTGTTTTATGTCTTTTGCCTAAGTTAAAACATAATCGGATACCGAGATACAAATGACTAAAATAGGTAACAAATTATAACGTTCCGTAAAAGGACGCAGCCCACTGCATTATAACATTCACTGATGATTAATCATTATTAGTTCAAATTAACAAATGACCTCATGTGCGATTATATAAAATTAGTTTTAATTTTCGGCACCAACGTCCGTGACGCTAAAACGCGCGCGAAATACCAACTAAATTAGGACAGCAGTATCAGTTCAAACAATTCACTAATGATTTAATTGATTACAAAGAAACAAATGATCTAAAGTAGGGTCCAATTAAATTACTAATCTATCAACGTCCATAATGATCAAAAGCGCGCGAAAGACTGAGTGAATCAAATAAAGACAGTAGTACATTGCAAAACCCCCCGCCAACACCCGATAGTGTAGTGAGTCAAGTATGCTAATCTCTAAGACACCTGCCAACTTCGGATTAAGTACGTTGTTAATTTATGAGTTGGAAAGCCATTTCTTCTTACCGTTTAGTTTTCTGATGTTTTGGATAAGTAATGGAAACTTGGTTCTCTGCGTCAACCTGGTGATGTCATTGGAAATAATTCACATTAGCTAGAAAATAGCTTTTAGAGTATTGCTAGAAATGCTAGAGGTTACACAAAAGCCTACTTGGTGGTCGGACTGGGTAAAAAGTGCAACTGTAAAAACTGTAGAACAACGGGGAAGGAAATTTGACTCATCAGAAAGGAAGTAACGAAATAAAAAACGAACTCAAACTACAAATGCGAGATATCAAAACATTACGCGCATAGCACTCTTCATGCCTATCGATAAGAATTTGTATGACTGGTGCACTGACTCAGCACCATCATCCTTTCTTGAATTTAGGGTTGTCTCTACAAATGTTTACTGAGCGAACAAGTTACAAGCTACTTCCGATTGGCAGTGTGGAGCGTGCGTTTAGTGGCTGACGCCTTAGACGAAACAAAAGCGCAAGGGAAACACCCGAGAAGATAACTCATTCCACAACTTGCACGTTCTGGGCAAAAACGAGCGAGATGCCCGCTTGTTCTTGGTTTGCCACTTGTCGAGGAAGTGAGGATGAGCTTTGTTTCTTTGGCGAGAGGTGCGGTGATAAAAACACGACGGTGGCACCAATTAAAAAAGTTCTTCAGAACATTCCCCATTGTACAGACGGTAGAACAGGCATATATATGTATCTCTATTCTGTTTGGAAAAGTATTCGAGGGTGGCAGATACCTTTGGCGCGTTGTTTCATCTATTACTATTGATGCTGACTGTACTCTTGAGCGTCCGCCTCGACACAGAGTCTCGATCGATAATATAGAGTACTATATGCACCTATGCAAGTAAAACTTATATAATGACATCAATCATCAATACGCATACCGGCGTTCACGTCATCCTATCGGAAGCCGCCAAATACCGTCGCATACTAAGTGAAAGGAAGCGGAACCCATCGTTTATCGCCCCAAATAAACCATTATTATGAGACCCCCAACTCTAACTCAATTGTTAGAATAGTAAATTTGCTTATACTGGTTAATAAAGGAATTAACAGACAATGATTGCTACGATTTTAGTCATCGCTTTTCTATAGTAAGTTATGTCGTTTTGTCGTCCTTTTAGGGGAGGATGTACCGTACGTGATGTTATTGTCTATTGATGTAGTATAGATAACTATGCGTACTAGCGTCGACACCAATTACTGATCATTCCTGAACCTTATTTTTAAAGAAATAGGGTTTTTATTCATCAGTATTATTGTTAATACTGATCAAGATTCATATTCAATTTTATGAGCGATCGATAACATCCCGTCTGCTTTAGATGGCTTCGTTTTGCAATTTTAATATAGTTTTAACATATTCTTCTTAACAGTAGGTATATTTTTACTCTGTAAAATGGTGATTGACATTTTTACAATTTTTTCTTAGTATGGAATTAATATTTGGAGAATAAAGGCTTTTTTAAAGGTAGAAACATTAAAACCTTCGGATACACGATTATTACTGTAACAAAAACTTCCCTAATATTACAGTGTGCAAAAATAACGCAAATTATTAATCAACTAATTGGCTTAATCATGAAGGCTAACAAGAAGTTAATTAAGTAATTCATTTTAATTAATGGTCGGATGTAAACCTTTGTTCTATTAAACAAAAGCAAGTCAGTGTGGGAAAAAAGGACAAAAGCCATCAAAAGAATTTCAAAAAAATTTCAAAAACTACGAATTTCCTCAAAACTCGACATCCTACGAGTAACGTATTTAACCATTGGCAAATCCACCTTGCCTAAATCAGTATGGAAAAAAAAGCAATCATTACGTAATTTCCGTAAAACAAAAAAGCCCGACAGCTATCTTGAATGCAATTGAAATAACCTTAGGATATGAGAAACGTTTTAAATTCTAGATGCACTGACTCATTGACACGATTCTCGATTAAACACGTTTTTTTTTTTCGCCGACTTCGATTTCAATAAAACCCGCAGGTAATCGTATGTGGTGACAGGCAAATTGCTGATAAATACGCGTAAGTGACATAGGTTCTACGTAGTGATTTTAATTGCATAGAAGTTGAAGCTAATGCATGTTAATGTGTGAATAGGTAGGAAATCAAAATATTCCGTTTAGTAAAATTTTATGGGAAAATTCTTCGTGACGCAAAATTTATCGGGTTATAGAAATATGAATAAGCTATTTGAGTAATCAAGGGGTAATTACTGTAATTAAATAGTTCAGAAAAGTGTTTTAAATATGTGCATATTGTGCATAAATACAACCAAGTGACGTTTATAGTTATTAATTATAATAAAACAGACATTGGACTCGTCAATAAAAGCGGAAAATTGTGTATAGTTTCATGCAGCGACCGTTGTAATTAATTCTCAGGAAATTAATTAATTAATATCATGGAAACGTAGTTTAGTACTCCAGTAGGGCTAAGATGGTCGGCTCTTTATCATTTGTCATCATGCCTGTCAAGTTCTAACAAGTATGTAAGTCGAAAGTGACAGGCATAGTGACAGGTGATAAAAATGGAACCATGCTGCCACCGCAGGGCCTGTCCCTATTATAACTTGTTCTATAAAATAACTATACAGCTGGGAAACATCTATGGAAAATCAGACATATTAGCGCTAGATCTGAGCGCCTCAGGAAATGAAATCTATCGATTACGAAATACGACTGTGTTGTACCCTAAACGTAAACAAACTAACATGTAGGAGGAATACTATAAGAGCGAAGGATGTCAAAGAGGTATTGGTATTACCTATGTCATGACTTGCTAAGGCAAAACCTGCGTCGTGAATTGTTTCTACATGCCTATATGGCACAGAACACACCAGCTGAAGGATTTCAGAAATTCAAAGCAATTAATCTGGTTACTTGATAAATTCAGATATTGTCTATGGTACCGTAAAACCACTCAACTATAGTCCAATACTGCAACTATGGTCCACAAGTTCAAAAGGAAATTAAGTATCTATACCAATGTTCCATTTGGTTTACTCCTAGTTTTACCTTCCATTTATAAACATACTTTGCCTTAGAACTACAAAAATATAGTAAAATACACACCTGAACGAAAAAAATTGAGTTTATTTGTGGACCATAGTTGGGAGCTTTGGACTATAGTTGGATGGTTTTACGGTACCTGTCTTTTTGTATGGAAAAATATCTATAGTCACGGAACATCTGAATTTATTAAGTGACCATGCAGATTAAGGCTCCGACTTACTGGAAAAAATCAGCTCGTATGTGATATGTCTGTCATGTTTATGTTATTCTGTTTCAAAATGGTGGTATAAGGGATCAGAATGTAAAAGAAGGGCAAAGAAACGTCCAACTAAATACCTACACCCATTTAAAAGCAGGGCACTGTCCACGGACACGGATGCCCGGTACCCGTCCATTTAAGACTTCGTTCACGCCTCCGCGCCTTCCGGCCATTGTATGGCGCAGAATGTTCTATACGGCATAGACTGCACGTAGATTTAATGAACTTAAATAATGTATATTATTTTAATAGACGACGGAAACTGTACAAGATGTTTATTTTGTCATCTGCAATAATTTACGAGCTGAATATCGTCGACTTTTGCTTGTCACCTGACGATATAGGTCATATTGAGCAACTTTTACTATTGGACCAACCCAAAAATCGCGAAAAAATTTGGCTGTTTCATACATTTTGGCTGTGACCTTGACATTTTGTATGGGTTAATAAAAAATTTTTTCGCGATTTCGGTACTGGCCCCATACTAAAACTTGCTCAATATGACCTATATATTCAGCTCGTAAATTGTTGAAGGTGACTAAATAAACACTGTATGCTAAAAATAAGAAATGGCTTATGAGCTTGAATTTACCGATCATCCCAGCTTGCACTGCTTTGTAAACAAAGGGTTCCAACCGTTTTTGAAGAAACTCTCTTTGCATAGTCCTAATTTCTGCAACTTTCTTGTAAATAAAGATACTTGTTTGTAACTCCAGAAAATATAATAGGCAAGTGAATATACCGATTACTAAAGGTCCTGACCCAACGCGGCGAGTTTGGGAACCCTTGGCCTAGTCGGTCTTAACTTTGCCTAAGCTTATAAGTGCGAGAGTGATGGAATATTTCGTGTATTGCACAACAATTTCTAACTCAAAGTTTTTAAATGATCATACGCATATAACAACTATGTTTGTAAATAAATAAATATAGAGCCATTAACATCTGCACGATTGCCTCGAATTCGTGAGTGACACCGCTGCACTGACACCATTCTTAGTGCACGTAAGGCCCGTCCTTAGATATATGTCAGCGTCAGATTAAGATATGACGTATATGTACAAAAATCTGTTAGCGTGATCTGAATATATTTTTCAAACACATGGAACATAAAGGTCAATGACCTGCCAGTTTCTATCGAACTTCGACAACAATAAAACACAAGTCTCGCGTACTCGAACTTCTCAAATACTTCGAATTCGAATCGAATCGAAGGAAATTGTATTTTCTTTTCCTACACAAAGCGTGTAAACGATGTATGAAATTTCGATATAGACTCGCAACACGTGCTCATGTAAACAGAAGAGGATCGATACAGTTCAAACACCTCTCCTAGGATTACGCTCTAACTATATCAAGCTCGTGTCTTACACGACTAGGAAATTGGAAAAGTAACCTTAGCGCACGGAAAATAAGGTAACTCTTCTATTACAACGTAGAATACAAATGTGAGGTTGCGTGTTAGTCTTTCTTAGGTATTGTATTGCAAAACGGAAATTGTGCAAAATAGAACGTATCGTAAGTTTGGGAATATAGGCGATCTGTAGGATTACCTGCGAACGTACTTTTTGAAAAACGAAACGCTTTGATGTTAGAACATGGGATTTTCGCACAAAGATTTTCTTTCACACTTGAAAGTTGAATAACATATGTTAACCTAACCTAGATATATACTTTCGTATGATTCCATATAATAATAACTATCAGACTTAAATGTATGGCATGAAAATAGTATGACCAGTTTCGATAATTAGACAAAAAAACTCGCGATAGCTATAAGAGCCCAATTGAATTTAAAAATAGAATTAATAGATTTATTAGACACGAAATTTCGCAGTATTGTACGCTAGTCTATACTTAAAACTTTCTTCAGCAATTATGTCTCCACTAGACCGTACAGCATCTTAATTGTGATGTTTTACACCAGATTCACTTTTTATTGGGAAACAATACGATACAGAGCATTGGCTTCGGTCACGATCTGATGCGTAACATATAGTAAAAATAAATTGTTCAACAAAACCGAATTTATTTGATTTTTAATCGTATATCTTGCTAGTTAAGGTTGAGAATGGAAAGGCGGTTGAGCGATTTATCTTTTGTTTTATCTGGACATGTCGAGACATAAAAATGGACTCTTACGCATTGTACAGTCAGCAACAATAGTAGCGGAAGAAACAAATCAATCAATATGTATTTGCAGATAAAAGATACAAAGCGACAACAGTATCTGTCACCCTGGAATACTTTTCCGAATAGAGATAAATATCGTGTTCATTATCATATCTTCGTGTTCAATAGTATCTTTTACAGTAAAACAAAATCTGTTTATTTCAATAAAAATCAAATTATATAATATAAAACTTAAGTACTCATCTTAAATATAAAAAATAATGATTTAAGATATCTCGGTAGACTGCACCTCTAATAATATTTTTTGCTTGTCCCCTCGTTCGTCCTTCTATAAGTTTTAATAATTCCTATGAAAATGTGAAGTTACTCAATAAGATGTACTTCCACACTCTTCCAGACTCACTCAGTCTGTACGGGCACCTCCGTATCACGGAGGGATGAAAGTCATGTGACACGAAAGGTATTAGGAATTAATGTGGAGGGAGGTAACAGGAAAGGAAAACCAAGGAAAAGGACTGTGTGAGAGGTGA
Source organism: Cydia pomonella (assembly GCF_033807575.1). Taxonomy (NCBI): domain Eukaryota; kingdom Metazoa; phylum Arthropoda; class Insecta; order Lepidoptera; family Tortricidae; genus Cydia; species Cydia pomonella. Next base: position 8,915,573 of record NC_084724.1, read on the forward strand.
TATGAAAAGAACGCAGGGAATGATGAGATGAGGAACAACAGAGAGGTATGAAAAGGGCAAGCGAATGATACTTATCTTTTATATTTAATTGCTCTACATTTAGATACATCTCTTTTTATTAAGAATGTTAAATAATGGAAGATACTTTGCCGCGTAGTCAGATTCGCTATTTTAGATGCTGACAGTCCCATCCAAGCTTTTAACTGCCAATTTAGACCTTACTACCGAGATATAAGGATGGTTAATTGAGTGTTGATGTTAATCATCAAAGGTTTTGGCGAATGTAATAAATGCCAACTTTCTGTGCAAGATACAAAGTGGGAAATTTATTAGTTTTGCCAAAACATTGGCGGTCTCCAGGGGGTCCATTGTAATTTAATAATTTGTTATGATACGATCTTGACGATTGTTCTGGTGATTAGCGCGCATCCCACGCAAGACTTTCCATTTCGCATGCACCGACCAGCGGGAGTGATCGTTAAGGTTGCATCAAAACCATAACAAATTGTGAAATCTGAATCGGTCTCCTGGCATATGACTGAAGAAGTTTGTCTCACCAGCGGGCTAAGCACGGTCGCATTTTATCTACTGTCACCATGCATGCAAGTACGTAAGGACGAAGGAAAGTGACAGGCATAGTGACAGAGGTGATAAAAATGCAACCATGCTGCCAACACAGTATAGTTTTTGTAGGTTAACAAGTAAATTAATTATAAACACTAAAAACCCTACTGCCACATTATTTTTGTAATGGCCTTTTCACTAGCTTTCATTTGATACCCATATTGCTATGGTAAGAAGAAACACTCCTTGTTTTTTCATATGCGGGCGTGGTTTTCCAAATTTATATAGCCTATGTCACTATAATTCTGACGAATTCAACGACACCTCATATATCATAAACCGTCCAGCCATTTGGGCTGTACGGGGTGCCAAAGAGATGGACATACAGACATACATACATACGCTCGAAAAACATTATCCTCCTTCTAACACAGTCGGGTAAAAAAATTCTAACATAATCATTTTTAATGAAGTCAATAACCTTAAATCTGAGTAGGCTTTAAAATTAATGACTGATGGTTGATTATACATTGTATAATCATCGATCATTAGATACTAATGGTACAGTATCCCAAAAAAAGTTGATCCCATGTTGAGGGCGTTGAGGCCCCTCAACGTAGAGATTGTAAAGGTATTCGACCTAAACAGTAGTCGTCATCAGATATATCGAAGCGGCCGTGGTGCTTAAAAATATCTGAACAAGCCTCTATAGTGTCAATGCGTGATCAGATATTTGTACAATCCTTTTCATTAACTCATTGGCGCCCGCTATACTTTTCGGGACAAATAACAGTACTTTGTACACTTATTGGGTGTAAATTGGTTAAGCTACTGTCTTATCTTAACACATGTTGTACAAATAACTTTTGTATGTTAAGAAAGTATTTTGACTTGTTTTTTGTTAATAATTGTTGTTAAACGTTATATGTATTTTAATTAAAATGGAATGGGAATTTAACATGTTAACGTTAAAATTATCTATTTATAATTAATTTACAAACATACTAACCCCACTAACCCCAGTACCTAATTGCATAACTAAGTACAGTCAAATAATTTAATTTTGTAAAGTCGCCAGGGACCTCATACTATTTTCACTGTGACAAGGTACGAAATAGTATTGAAATTATTCCTAAAGTAAATTCCTTGACCGTACATATTGGCTTATTGGCGATGTTTCATCTTCATATGAATGAAATGCAGGTGGGGTGGATGTTAAAGGTTATGTGAACAATTTTGTACCTTACGCCTCTGTTATAAGGCACAAAAATGGTCTTCTACCTAATGTGTTAAGGTTAATAAGTACATTGTGTTAGCATCAATTAAACATCGCTAATACAGCCCTAGATTTCATTGACTTTGATCAAATTAACACTATATTTCATAACATTGTGCGTAGCCAACGTGCCAATCGTTAACGCTTGGTAGCGAACGAAACGCAACTGTCACTGTCGCACTAATAAGAAAGAGTGATAGAGAGAAATGACTACGCTATGCTACAGAACTTTAACGAATTGAACGTTGGCTAAGCACCCAGGTCGATTCGTAAAGGCATCTGTAGGTAGAGTGACTAGTATTTAACATCTTTGCGTCGTCCTGGTATTTTGCTACGGCTCATGGGAGCCTGGGATCCGCTTCACAACTAATCCCAAGATTAGGCGTAGGCACTAGTTTTTACGAAAGCGATTGCCATTAATGACATGAGGTGTTCAGGGGGCTCTTTCCGGCAAATATCACCAAATATCACGTGGAGGTCTCGGATAATATCACAGAAAATTACAATAAATTAGTACTACAGTGTAGTAGGGACAATTATGTAACAACCCCCAATTATGGTTACTAAGAAACCATTCGGAGCATTACTTATTAAAGCAAACATTCAGCTTGTGGTGAGAAATACTAATACGTTTCACACAAATAAGTTTCAGGTATGAGTAACATATATAACATCTGCTAAAATGAGGAAAAACCTAAAATTAATACACCTTTGTCTTTTATGTGAATGAAATTACTTTGAAATTACGAAACCGTTCTGTAGCTAGCCAAGGGCCTACACGTATACAACTACGAAACAAATCTTAAGGGGCCCACTGAGTACCAGTTCGCCGGACGATATCGGCCTGTAAGTTATTCGCGATTGTCAGCTTTTGCGAATAACTGACAGGCCGATATCGTCCGGCGAACTGGTAATCAGCGGGCCCCTTTAAAACCAAAACCTGCACTACCAATGGACCAGTTTGGTTTACGCTTCAGTGAGACGAGTTTGCTCTGACGAAAACGATTCGAATGTGACTACTTAACACAAAGAACTAATTAACGATTGTCACGTGACTTTTCTACGTGGTTTTCGTAAAACTACAATTATGTAAGTATACTAAAATAGGTAGCGCCACAATACACCGTGAACACTGACTTTGATAAAAAAAAATCGAATCACTGACAGCGCACTTCACTCCGTTAATAACGTCTAAGTTCGTGTCATGTCCTTGTGCTACCCTAGCGCCATCGGAGAGATTTCGAACTAATTTACAGCTGCCAGCTGGGCACTTTAGCAAAAATTCTCCCATAAGAGATTGTTCTCCTGACATCTACCCTCCATATTCCTTTGATTGAACAAACAAATAGGTTGATGGTTACCTTAAACTGCCTGATTCTAATTTTAATATACTTACATCAAAAAATTGATCTAGATACGATATGGATAGGATCTAATTTATACGTATATTATAATTATAATCAGGCCGAAAGTAAATTGAAACGGTTTACAGCAATCATGTAGAATAAAAACAAGCTAAAGTCAAACTTATTTTGCGCTATTAGCAATTTTAAAATATCAAAAACTTGCATAAAGAAGCCACAAAGACGTTCTGGCGTCACGGAGTGAGTCTCTGACTAACTTCGTAATAGCAAATTTAGCCTGTTCAACTATTTCCGTCACTAAAAAAAGACACGAGATTCAACACTTCTGCAGTTAGCAACTTTAATATTTTTTAAATTTGCCGCTTCACTTTATACAAAATGGTACCTGGACGAATCAACTTTTTGACTGATAAATCTAAAATTCAGACAAATATTAAATTGACACGTGAGAAGCGTAGGTCTAAAAGTTGATTAATGACTAAATTTTTGGAGGATTTAACGCCTGGCGACGTGTCAGAGAAGTGGCATTGGCAAATAGCTTAATCAGGACTTTACTTGGACATTGTGAAACAAGCCCTTAATAGTTTAGTAAGAGTATAGTAGGATTGGCCCCTCTTGAAAATTATTTAGAAATTGGAGTTCCTTAACATTGTTAAATGACGTTGTCCTTCTCAAGCCGCCGACAGGCAAAGTTTACCTGACACAGATTGTCCTAATAGGTATATTAACCTGAAATTTGATTACCCTTTAGTTTAGCAAACTATTCACTCCTTTGTAGTCTACGCTTGGAAACAAGGGGTCTAATGCATTAGACACAAGGGACACTTGAACCCTTTCAAAGTCGCCCCAGAACTGAGTTGTTACTCACAAACGCTTTGCAAGCAAAACCGAAGTGTACATATTTTATTAATTTATAGCTAAATTCCTTTCCTCATTGATACAAAACCTGAAATTATTTTGGCAATGAATGTTTACAACTTTTTACACATAGTCCAGCAATATTTATCATTAGAGCCTTATTATAACAAAATCAACAAGAGAATGTTAAATGTGTCTGTTTTTAGTCACTGTCACTAGTCGACACACGAAAAATGGAGATAATATTATGTAAAGTAATAGCCATAAGGCTTGTCGTTCTTCCCTACATTAAGTAATTATACATTTATTTTTGGTACCTATCGAATTAAACATGGTCTAGCTAATTCTGGTATAAATACAGCAAAGACAAAAAAAAAATACTTTATGAATATCGGGTAAGTTACAAGTCACCGACAAACTTGCGTTCGCCCCGGGGTGTCTGGGTTAATTGACTTCAGGAAATCTGACCCTTAGGCACACAGTGATGTTGGTTCCGTGTCATATTTTATATTTATCAGGGGCATATTTCGGTAACCTTAAAAAGTGGGGCGTTGAAAGATCGATGAGATGTCTAAATTTAGTTCAATAATATTTTAAAAGCAATGTTGGAGTAAACTCCAGGCTTAAATATTGTGCTGCAACCGATTTGTAGGAAAAAGAGTCTATTGAAGAGGATAGCATTTATTTCAAACTTTCGGGTTTTGAACACATTTTAAAACATTTAAAACCGGGTCTTTCGCGAAACTTGCGTCGAAATGTCGGAACTAAAGGTAACTAATTACTCATTTCAGGAAACTGCAAGGCTATAACATAAGAAGAATATATTTCAATTTGTTGTGTTTGTCTGTGTGACCAAGTCAAACTTAAGCTCAGTATAATTTAGTTTTTTTCCCAAGAACAAACGTAGGTATTTTACCAAGATCGATTTTTAAAAGGGTAGAAAACGCTTTTTTTCAAAAACAAAATGCATAAAATACTTATTTCCAATTACTTCAAAGTCGAACGATTTATTAAACGTTGTAGATTGAATCCACAAAATAAACAATTAAACGAAACAAAAAAAAACAGTCCCAAGTTTTTAACAATATCAATCAGACTTAATCCTGTAAATATATTTGTAAATGAAATTGAAATGCAAAAAAATAAATTTCTGTTAAAACAAATTCAATATTCCGAATTGGAACTTGGCAACGTTCCGTTACAAAAAAATAAATTTAACTAGGGATCCGTGTTCTTATTATTTATTTATTGTTTTGTGGCTGTTTGCCAAAGGATTATGAGTCAAGGGATTCCTGCGACATATTATTCTAACTGCTTAGTGAGTCCAACTCTTAGAGACACCAGTTGGTAGGTATAAACGACAGAGTCAGCTTCAGTAGCTTATTAGTTGGTAGAACAGTGGCATGTCCAGTGTCGCCGGAACAAATCTTTCAACTTTTCCTTTATGAAAAAATGCCGTCTATGCTGACTACATATATTAATTTAGCATGGGGTAGTTTGGGGTAATGCATAATCACTGATAATTTTCACTACCTCTAATAATTAATTAAAACAGTAAAACCCCCGCTGACATTTTCTCAGAAACAGAGTGGTAAAAGCGTGGAACAAACTACCAGAAGACGTGGTCTCAGCACTGAATGTCAATCAGTTAAAGAACAGGCTAGACAAATACTTAACCAGCGCAAAGAATTTTGTTTTAAGTCAAGATCACTCAGATACAGGCAGGCAACTATCAGTTGTTTCGACTGCCTGCCTGATTAATAAATAATAATAATGAATAAATAAATAAAATAATGTATATAAACCGTACTTATTGCCTAATATCATTGGGATTTAGTAATTTTAGAAAGGAAGTTATGAAGAAAATATTCGCCACAAGTGTGTTAATGTTAACTTCTAGTGCTCAGTAGGGCGTTCGGCCGGTGTTTCGGGTGAGTTCGAATCTCGCTAGGATTTTTCCCGTATTAAAATAAAAATATACTTGCAATTTTTTCAACTAAGTGATTGTTATAGTCATCTATAGTATAATCTTGAAGTTAAATTTGCAATGGTTGGGCTTAGTGTTTGACTCCCTCGGTATCAAGTCGTAGGAACACGTCCTTGTTTATGTCACTTCGTTATTTTCGGCCTTCCGCCATTACGGGAGTTGCGTGTGGATGTATTTAATTGGTTTCAATTCGATGCCATTGTCCTGTTGCGGTGCTGGCGATAAAGTGTCGTTTATTGGTTTTATAACCCCTGTATAAGATAAGTCAACGACTTCTGTTTATATGGATGGCTTTATCCACGTGATAAGTGTCGCTTTTGGACACCACGCGATTGAAGAGACAAATACTGTCATTATCAAAATATTGCGTTTATAAATACGACCATCATATCTGTACTGTACAGTATTTTTTATCATCAAACCTACGTAACTTTACTTTCTGGCGACAGTGTTATTAATGTTAATAAGGGACGAGCGGTATATCATGTCATGTCGTGCGCGATAAGCGCATAATACCTCTGTATGTATTTGATATAGATTCGTTGGAAAAATCATATGTGTTGTGTGTACCTTCATCATCATATACGACGCGATGCTGGATGAAGGTTTTCTCTCATGGGATGTTTAGAGAGACTTTTGCATACTCCATTTCTGTATACCTATTATTCAATAATTTCATGGCGTTATTAGGATGACCTAATACGTGCAGCCTCATGACAGTCATGAACTGTAATGAGGAAATCTTGGACTATCTTTTTTTAGCAGATATTACTAAATACCCCAGGAAAGAGGATACCCCAGGATGTGGACGGGGCAGTAACACCACGCCGCCGGCCATGCCTGTTGCAGCGGCCTTCTGCTCGCACATGCTACGCGAGGCACGCTCCTACCTCACGCGCTCTATCGAGTCTGCATTCAATGCTCGCTCAGTACGCAGATGCCGACATGTTTGCCAATAGTTTAGCGTACCTATGTAATATTGCTAGACACTTTTTGAATTTGAATTATTGTAATTAATTGGCTGAATTTGTAAATTTGATCTTCCTTGACATTTTATATATGCTAAATATTGTAATTAATTGACTGACTATGTAAATTTTATTTTTCTTGACATGTTATCTGTTTGTATGTTTTTATTTTCCTGACATCTATTTTTTTCTAGTGTGTAAGCGAATTGGTGTAGTTTGAATTTGACTTTTTGAATTTGAATTATTGTAATTAATTGGCTGAATTTGTAAATTTGATCTTCCTTGACATTTTATATATGCTAAATATTGTAATTAATTGACTGACTATGTAAATATTATTTTTCTTGACATGTTATCTGTTTGTATGTTTTTATTTTCCTGACATCTAATTTTTCTAGTGTGTAAGCGAATTGGTGTAGTACTGTAAGTTTGCACTGTGTTAAATAAATAAAATAAAAAAAAATAAAAAAAATAAATCATCTTGGTGTTAAACTTTGGTTTCCTCGGTTAATTTTTCGCTTGCCAAAGAGCAACAAGAACTGGCAACATCAAATAATACTTCGTACATAACTTCCAAGAAAGGCCAGCCGGGCTGCAGTTGACTTCACAAAGGCAATTTTTGGCAAAAAAAATTATTTCTCAAAATTATGAGGCACGTATAATTAGAGACCTTTGCTTGGAATCTTGAGAGATTCTCACAATGCTGTCCGACCAGCGGAAAGGAATGTCCGCGTCTTATAAAACAAGCTTAATTATTTGATAAAAAGAATGTCGCCAGAGTAACAGGAACATAGTAGGTAATCATTTGGCAATTCACTTTGATCAAATCTGCTTATCTCTACTCATCCAGGTTAATCCAGGCTAGTTATCTTCAATTGCAACCTCTTCTGCTATGATGGACTTTACGGGTCTTTCTTGTACGTTTAAATGGTACGGAAGCGAGTGCCGTCGGACTTCACAATTCTACATATACTCGTAAGATATAAGGAATGTCTTCTAAAGAGCTTCGTCCGTTTTACAGCAGGTATACCGACTTGTTAGTAAGGTTACCTTGAGTCCAAAAGGCTGGTGTTACCTCTTATACACCCACACACTTGTACTTTGTAGTGTCTGTTTTTTGCACCCAATGGACTACTGTACTCGTATATAAATGAACTCTGCGCTGAAGCAATGGTAATAAGAAGGAAGAATTCCAACTCCAATGTCGGGCTCTCATTGTTAAAATTTAATTATGTATTAAGGTGAATAAGATTACGGTAAATATTGTAGTTGAATAAGTAGAATTCAAGACAAGGTAATGGAACAAATAAAGGATAAGAAAGTAAGTATAGACCTTTTTGTGACATTTTTACTCAGTAAATAGTCACCTGTAGTAACACAACATGGTAGACATTTGATAGATGTAAGTAGAAAAAGTAAAAAGGAGGTTTCAGAAAAGGGAGGACTGTTTTGGGAAAAGTTACTAAAATGTACACGACTAGGGTTTCAAAAGTTGCCAAAATCCACCTGAGTTGCTGAGTTGTTGTAAGCTTTCGTAAAAACATTGGGTCTATATCCCCCCGCAAGTCTATCAAAAGACCGGGATTTATAGGCCCGTAAAATCCAAGGAGATAATAATATTAAATCTACGAGTAACATTTTTACAGTAATCTTTCAACTATGACGCGCCTTAACCTCAATAACATTAACATGATTTGGTAGAATTAGAACCGCAACCATCACAAGGCGTGACACACCATTAACTCAATTGATGTTACTGTTTGCAAACTTACGTCAATACATTTTGGAACTTATATGGGGGATGTAAGATTCAATATTGTGTAAACTTTAACTGTGTTTTGGGGACAAAAGGGAATATATTTGCAAGTATGTCGCGTCGGTTAGGTTTTTATACAAAATAGAGGTTATGATTACAAACTACACGCCCGTAAGTAATGCGCCACTTCGTTAATTACTTTGAATTAGTTGAAAGGTATCGTTGGAAAAAAATCATGTGTTTGTTGGAACTTGGGAGAAATTCAATGCGAAATGACCTGATGGACGACATAGATTGAGTTAAAAGATGAAGAACGGTAACAGATACGTAGTAAGATTAGCATATCTTACACGCTTTTAATTAGATTCACCTAATATCTCGCCCTCATGTCTGTCTATCTTTGTCATCTAAACACGCAAGTAGAATTCGATATACTTCCTTGTTACCGGTTGATTAGCATAACTATTAACTAGGTTCAAGATCAGTTACCTAATTCGAAATAGAATTCTAGTTAAATCCGGTTGCAGTCTCTGAACACCTATAACCTGATACATTTTGATGTGAGCGTACAGCATTGGCGGCGTGGCATGCATTTTGTTAATTGTTTGAACCGAGTATGTTGGTTTGACTATTGCAATAAGTTGTTCAGTCCAATAAGTTGAACGTTGATAAACTATAAACTGAAATTAATGGCATTCACTAATGATTAAAGGATCACGTCCTCCAGGTGATTTCAGCCCTCGCAGCTAACGCCCTAAGGTCTAGGCCACCCGTAGGTTACTTAAAACGACAACACCAAAATATTTATTTAATTATATTGTTTTATTCGGTCCCTAGCTTTTTGGTAAACAGTATATCACCTTCTCAACTCGCTGCCATTACCTTTTCCGGCACCGTTTCACACACGAACTGACAATCGCACTGTCAGTAGTTAATACATTAATTAAATCGTGTCGTCCTTTTAATCTCTTAATTATACCTTTCACCGTCCAAGGATTATGACAAATTATCCTGTTTACATGTTAATTTATAACTGGTGAAGCATTTTAATTAATGTTGCGTGTATATCAACTTCCTGGTACGCAAGAGTTGCTCTATAAAGGTGATAAAATCGTAGGAGCTTAAATGGCGATGGAAGTTGTTTTATTATGGCGTGAGCGGATTCCTAAATTGCAAGGAACGGCGACAGCACGCCAGGTCCGACCATGAAGTTAAAAAAAGCACCTTAGAAATAGTACCCTAAATTTGTCCTACGTAAGTAACCATGCCAAATGACGACCATTTACATCTAGTAAACAGATTGCTGTGCCCTTACAGGGTGTCACATGTATACCTATATGTTCCATTCCATCCATGCTTGTAATGTGATATGCAATAAACTATTCTATTCTATTCTATTCTATTCTATTCAGATTGGTAGAAAAATGTCGAGTAAGTTTATCGTACTTGCGTAAGACATAGTAGTACCATATCCATGGCAACTGCCTAATTTAAAAGAGAGTGCAAAAATATGGCTGTGACCGGAAAGTTGAAAGAGTTGTTGATTTGTATAAAGCAAAGAAAATAAGCCTATTTTAATTATTTTGAAGAATAAACAGAAGGATAATATGAACAGTGACGTAATTGATAAGAAAAATTTCGGTATAAACCTCTGCATGCACTAACATTTAAAGGTAACATATTCTTTCCCTAAACAACCAACAGAGTTTCATTCGAACACAAATTTGACTTTAAAGTGATTATGTCGTTGTTGGGGCATCAATAAACCCTCTCTCGCCCCTCTCCTCTCTCTTTTCCCTTTAGTTTAACGCAAAATCTCGGTTAGTTTTCCAGTCGAAAGTAACCCGACACTAGGACCATCCTGCGGCTGCGACCAAGTTTAACCGGCGTGAGTCAGCTCTCTGAGCCGGCTGTTCCAATTATGGAACACAAGCGAGTCGATGGCACAGTCTAACCACAATAAGTGAGTTCTTTGATGAGGGTGTAAATTTTTGGTTAGGAAGACAGTCAAAAGGCAAGAGCTTTCGTATTTGTATACGTACTTCGTTCAGACACAGCAAGAAAGGAAGAGCTTCGCAACTTGTGACTGTGTTGTTCTACCAATCTTCTGTATGTGGAGTATGTGTACAAGCGCAAGAGTTAGAAGTGAGGAAAGAATTTGTAGACGGTCTTACCTTATTAACGGTCTTCTCCAAATTGACCTGACGTTAAGCCTGAAATTGTTCTCTCGATGTTTAAGTATAAATAGTTTCGTCAAAACCGAAGTAAACGCTTGTCCCTTCGAATGCATAACGGAATCCCGTAGACTCAAAAAATTGAACCCAGTCCAATAACAGGTTATATGTATCGCGCCTGCAAGTTCGCAAGAATTTACGCCATTACGTGTATTTCGGCGATTCCGTGGAAATCTGCTGAATCCTGCACCAGAACAGGCAATGACACAACAGAAAACTGTGTAACCAAATGTTTTTAAAGCTTTTAAGATTTTTATTATTGTATTTATCTTCGACATAAAAGACAGCTTAGTTTTTTCATTAAATATGTACAGCATACTTTTCACTATAACTAATTATACATTTTAATTGAAACCAGCGTTTAAAGACATAGTGTGCAGTAACAGCCCAAAAAGACCGGGGCCTGTGCTGCATTAGCACAGGTCCCGGTCACAATACGAGTATATGTGACCCCAAGTTTGGAGAGCAATCGGATTTTGGATAAATAATTTTCCTATACCTAATATAAAATTTACTCATCAACGAAAAAAGCTTAATTATATAATTAAACATGCATTGCTGGCTATATAGTTTTTTTATTATTTACGTATATAGCATACTGTATTTGTTTATAACGGTATTTGATTGATAAAGCAAGTTTTTGTAACTATTGATGTGAATCGACTCCCCGCGGTGAGCACAAGCGACTGGATTCTATGTCATGCCTTATGACCTTGCTTCATAGGTTTTGGCTGTAATGGAATATATTAAAGCGAGTAATGATCTACGACTATTTATTTCTCGCGCAAGAAACGTGCTCTATGTTGATAACGGAAAGTACTTGTTCTTGAAGAAGACACTCCTCCGGTAAAAAGACAATCACCCATTGCTACTGTTACTTGTCATAAATGTCATTTATTGGATCGCCTGAGAACCGGAATCATCCGCGCTCACGTAAGCATTGAGAATAAACGCTGAGTGTTTAATAAAATAACACGAAAGCATGCGTACGCACATAAATTCGCGTGAAAATGAGCGCGCTCATCTTTATACTGCTTCTCTATGGGCTCAGGAAATTTTTGGAGAGTTTTGTATGGCGGTGGCGGAATGACTAATGATTTTCAAGCTACTGCTCTAGGACACCTATTCGGTAAAGAAAAGCTATGCCTTGGAGATTAGATTGTATATAAAAAGTGGATTGGGATTGGAGATACCTAATTACATGTCCTTATAGTGGGACTATCCATTTCTGTTACAACACAACTTTTTACAGATTTTATTAGTTTCTATTTCTGGCGGGATGCGAGGGTTTTTTGATTGTCCTTGAATGCAGTTCTTATTATATTGACATTTAAACTTCGTGGATCCTACGGTAATTTATTTTTTAATTATTCATGCTCTGAAAGTGGGTCTTGTTGTTATAAATTGTGCAGAAAACGATACGTGTTTGCTCTAGAGCACTGTACTTTCTAAGTACGTTTTTTTCTCTCTTTTTACGATAAGCAGTTACCATTTTGGTTTTGAATGGATTTGTTGTACATTTTCCATTCTGATAATGAACTCCCCATTCCATAAATAACGATAATTTTACCTAAATTGTTAATTGAAAGTACCTTCAAGAAATAATGCTGAAGTTTGTACTTAGCCGTGATTTTTTAAATGTACTTAAAAGTATTTTACTTTCCTCGCATTCGAAATGAAAAGTACCATTCCATCCCTTGATTAACAATCTACTACCCGGACGAATTACAATTTCCAGACTCTTCAGAATTGTTAAACAAATGTTTTTCCTCACAAAATGATTTCTTCGTAAATCTGCCAAGTATCTTCTTGGGTGGCCTGTTATGGATGAATTAATAGGCTCGAAGCATAGTTTATGATGACAGTGACCGAACGCAAGAATGCTCGAGCAGGCATTTCGCAACCTGCTGTATTTGCATTGCTGCAGAAATACTATCGAGATGTATAATGTTACAATAGACAGCAAGTGAGTTGTCTAATTGAATACAAGATTATGTTTATAACTAAGAGGAATACAATCAAATCAAACTTATTTATTTCTTTTCATTTGGCCTTGGTGTTTTTTGCGTCGCATTTTCATGGCTCTGCTCTTAATTATTATGCGTTGCTTCTTTATCATCTTTTTTCGAACCTATAGATACCATTTTCAATCCGATTTTGAAACCTCTAATTTCTTTTTACCCATATTCATTATTTAGGATTAAACCTTCAACAGACGTGCTTTTATTTTTTGCGTGTATTCTTGAATGAAATTAGCAAGATTGCTTCTACAACAAATGAAACCATCAGCTCCTCTTATTGGGGGCTTTCCCACGTATTAGACAAAAGTTTGTCAACAGACTTGAGTTTAATACACCTAATGGCATTCCCCATTACACCCACTATCCACAAAATGGTGTATCATAATTATTAGAAGCACTTATTCATAATGACGTATTTCAATAGAGTCAGTCACCTGAAGTTTTGACACGGTTCGCGAACAATACGAGTATTTAGTGGGTCACGGCATGTCAACAATAAATACAAACGACAACAATACTTGCTTCCAAGATACCTATACCTACATGTTACGTTATACATTGTAACTCTAGTTGTGATACTGATAGGTAGGTAATGATAGTTTTGGTAAACACAGTTACGGTAGGTACTCTAGTTTCGACATGTTTTACGACAGAAGTGAAATTCCTTTAACTTATTAGGAAAGTTACTTGATATTGTGTAGTAGGTATGTAACAAAAACGTTTCAAAATAATACAAGCGTATTCTTGTCATACAAAATGCGTACTTTCTCTAAACATAGGTTTAAAAAGACGTCTATTTCGGTCAAACCAGTGACAGTTAAATTTAACTGCTTTCTTCCCACAGAAGCCGTCAGCGGTCCAAATATAGCTTCGTCCACACTGCCCATATTTCACTAGATGCGCGACCATAGGATAGTCGAGATCTTGACTAACTAGTTTAACGTGCAGACTCGAATTGTAGTCTTAAAACATTAATTCAGTAATTGAACTCAATGATCAAAGTAGCCAAGTAAACGAAGCAACGAAAGTTTCATAGTGTTCGATTCTGTGAATGATCGAACACATTGATAATTTCGTTGTCCTGTTATGGTAACATTTGACAGACGTTCGTCAGTTCGTGGAGCGGTGTTCGAGTCGCGAAGCGTTGTATACAACTCAATTTCCATCGGCTTACTTACTTTTTCGAGAATTGAGCAGCCTATTCTACAGATATGGCAGAGAAAACAGGCCAAGTTAGCCCTGATTTGTCAACAGGCATGTTTGACGCGCCGCCACTGCAAGCTAGTTCCGAGTTTTGGCTTACCCAGGCCTCGGTAAGCAGTTACAATGTTTACTGGAGTGACAGCGCCATAGACAACGTGTCTATTTCGGCGTCTGCGCAGCTTCGTTTTTGAACTAATGGCGTTGAGTCATGGCGGCAGGTCTTTGTTGTTTGGATTTGGATTGAAATTGAAAGTTTGGCGTTATCAGGCAACTGATTTTAAAAAGATTTCTCAGTTGGTCCCATTGTTTTCATGACGAGATCTGATGACTAGGTACTGGATAAATCGAGGGAACTCTTTAAATATTTGATGGTGTTTACAGTACGAGTAGCTCTGGTGTTTACTCTCAGAGAGCATAGTTTGGTGAACCGGAACTGCAGATGAAGACCATAAAATGGCATTTAAAAACCTGTACTGTGAAATTGGTTCATTTTTTGTCCAAAAATTAGACATATTTTAAAATGTTCGCCTTGCAGCCCCTTGTGGTAAACGGATTCTAACATGTGATGTGACTTTCCATTAAATTCCTCTGTAAGTGACCTAGGGTAAGCAGATTTATAGACTATAGGTTTTATTTTTTTTATATGTTTACATAAGCAATATTTATACCCTATTGTAGTTTTTGTTAAAGTCTAAAGTGGGGTATTGTTAACAAATAGACTAACAAGCTAACAAGAAAAATGATAACAAAGATCACTTTGTATGAAAATTGTCATTGCCTCTTCATGTTCTACATCATATCCATTAGATATGAATTAAGGTACACAAGATTGTATGTGTAATCAAACGGTTTTTTTTTTATTCACAAATATGGTACAATTTACCTACTACATACTTACAATACAAGTTATAAAATGCATTATGGACGTGGTAAGCGTAACATGACTAGTTCTTAGAAGGCTAAATCATCGTTTAAGCGTCGACTTTTATGATTACAAGGATAACGTTAAGTTTAACATAAAACAAGCGATTAGACATAATAATAAATCATCAGCGGCCGAAGACATAAAACAACTCTACTTATATGGTAAGGCATGTGGCCAAAAATTGGGACAGCCACATAAACCACAAAATTTAAAAAAAACACTGAACCTTCAAACAAAACACAATCACACACATCGATAAACTTCGTTGAAAATTCGTTATTCGAACGCGTCAATTCGTTAATTTGAATTTCGAAATAGCGCGCCGAAGCGACCACGGCGCGCGCGCTGCCGCCTGAGACTGGCTGGAGACAACAGGACAACACACCTCATTACAAGTTTAATCTCTCGTCCCGTTCACACTTACCAAGCTTTAGTTGATAAGAAAGGGTAAGTGAATCGGTTAATGAGTAGATGCCGCGGGGGCGTCAGTTTCGCAAGTCAAGGACGATTTACAAAACTATTACCTGAATAAATATTAATAAAAAAGTTAACGAAATACCACCTGCGTATATGGTGTTTATTGGTCCACATACCAGCCGTAGGCGCTATTTTTAGGTTTTTTATTGGGTTTAATTTAAGAAAATTGTCTTGCGGCCTATGGTTATGGCTACCGTTTGTGGTTGTAAAATGGAGGCAGTAACGGTTTATTAATGTTTTTATATGTTGTTTGTCGGCTTACTTAATATAACTTAAAATTGCAGGATTATTTTATTAAAATACTTAATAAAATTAATAATTGTTATTCCAAGCAAAATTAAGGTCATTTTGTCTCTTAAGTTTGTAAACTTTACCTACATACTCTATAACACGTCTAAAAAAACAACATAAATGTTATATATTGATAATCATTCAATCACATCTATGTATACGATCTACAAGTATTGCGATAAGGCAAAATAAATCAACATTTCTCGCAAAGGGCTTATTGAAAAAGATTCGACGTATAACATTGAGACATCAGCTCGCTCAGGTTTCTTTTCCCACGGCATTACTACAGACATTGAGTCTTAAATGTGAACTATATCCACGTTTTCTGGGGCTACATTCAAAATATAACAAATCTCCTTGATTTGATATTGACTTGACATATATCTGTCGTACGTTTTACGTATACTGCGTATATATTACCGAGTGCGAGATTCGCCCCTTATTAATAGTTGGATTAATGAATGACCCCTATAGTGCATTGGAAATATTAGGATAACTTCGAAAGCGGGATAATTTTGGAAATGGCAAGTTTCTATAAAACCAGACGCACTGTAAACTGGTAAGTTACCGGTATTTTTTATACTAAATATTTACCGGTTGCATTCCCTATTCCTGGGGTACTGAAGGCCTAGGATTACTTGAGTAATTTTTCTTTCATATATTATATTTATTGAAATTAATATAGTGTTACTTAAAATCTCATTTCATTTAAAGTAGATCAATAGAAATTACAAATGACTTAAACAAATATGTTTTTTTTTAGCATTGACATATAACCTAACATTATTAACCGG
Organism: Cydia pomonella; assembly: GCF_033807575.1. Taxonomy (NCBI): domain Eukaryota; kingdom Metazoa; phylum Arthropoda; class Insecta; order Lepidoptera; family Tortricidae; genus Cydia; species Cydia pomonella. Next base: position 8,932,291 of record NC_084724.1, read on the forward strand.
TGTGAAGTTAGCGGCCAAAGTTATCGGCCAACGATAACCCGACCAAATTAAGAAGTTAACAGTTTTAATACGTGTATTTCCATAAAAAAGAGCTTAAGTGGGATATTAATAGGTCAATGGTGAAGAAAAAAGTGGGGCTTTATACAATTAATAGCGTATCACGATAAATTTTACCAACTAGGTATCAAAAATGACTTGAACAGCCACCAACATTACGTACTACACAAGTTAACTATAAACGCATTAAAAGACATAAAGACGCTTCAAATCTATTATTCACAGAAGATGTTGATTAAATCCTCACATTTACTGTTTACAAAATACATTTACCATGATTATTAGAGTTTTTGTTAAAAAAATGAACGGCCATAAGATTCTAAGCATACAAAACTAAATTAAAACCTTTTCTAGACAGAAAGACATTTTCTAATTGATACCAACAATAAAGAGTTAATTTTTTAAAATAAAAATGCATTCAGAACCGACTTTCCTTGCTATATATAGATATTGCAACTGAATAATAGTAAGCGGCGCAACGATTCTGAACAATTTTTTTTAAAAGTTGACACAATTCTAGATTATGAAAAGTTATTATTACAACAATGAAAACCGTTAATCAAGAGCTATTGTCGAAATATTTAAAATCCAAAAAAAACGCTTTTCAAAGTCGATTCCCGAAAAATATCCATTGGCCGAGTTAGCGGCCGAAATCTTCCTGAAACAAATCACTACTTTTGACGAACTTCTAGACATTAAGACGCTTTCAAACTTACACCAACGTAGGCAGCTATCGTAGACTTTCATAAAAAGCTTTACAAACCGACTTTCCTCGCTGTCTATAGATATTGCAACACAATAATTGTTAGCGGCGGAACGATTCTGAAACAATTTTTTAAAATATTGATACAATTCCAGATTATGGAAAGTAATTATTACATCAAAGAAACCCGTAAATCCAGAGCTTTCGCCAAAGCTTTCGAAACCCAATCGTATCACTTTTCAAAGTTGTTTTCCGAAAAATATCCATTGGCCGAGTCAGCGGCTGAAAGTTTCTTGACAGAAATCAGTGATTTTGATAAGCTTCCAGAGATTAAGACGCTTAGAAACTTATACCAACGTAAGCCGCTATCATGGGCTTTCAGAAAACACTTTCAGAAACGACTTTCTTCGCTAACTATAGATTATGCACCTGAAAAATAGTTAGCGGCGGAACCATTCTGAAAATATTTTTTTAAATGTTGATATATTTCTCGATTATGGAAAGTAATAATTACGTCAATGAAAACCGTAAATCCAGAGCTTTTGTCAAAGCTTTCGAAACCCAATCATATCACTTTTAAAACAAATTTCCCGACAAATATCCATTGACCGAGTCAGCGGCCGAAAACTTCCTGACACAAATCACTACTTTGGACAAACTTCTAGACATTAAGACGCTTACAAACTTACACTAACGTAGGCCGCTATCATGGGCTTTCAGAAAAAGCTTTCAGAAACGACTTTCTTCGTTAACTATAGATATTGCAACTGAAAAATAGTTAGCGGCGGAACAATTCTGAAAATATTTTTTTAAACGTTGATATATTTCTAGGTTATGGAAAGTAATAATTACATTAATGAAAACCGTAAATCGAGAGCTTTTGTCAAAGCTTTCGAAACCCAATCATATCACTTTTAAAATTTGTTTCCCGAAAAATATCCATTGGCCACGTCAGCGGCCGAAAGCTTCTTGACACAAATCACAACCTTTGACGAACTTCTAGATATTAAGACGCTTTCAAACTTACACCAACGTAGGCAGCTATCATAGGCTTTCAGAAAAAGCTTTCAAAACCGACTTTCCTCGCTAACTACAGATATTACAACTGAAAAATAGTTAGCGGCGGAACAATTCTGAAAATATTTTTTTAAATGTTGATATATTTCTAGATTTTGCAAAGGTATAATTACACTAATGAAAACCGTAAATCAAGAGCTTTTGTTAAAGCTTTCGAAACCCAATCATATCACATTTACAATTTATCTCCCATAAAATATCCAATGGCCACGTTAGCGGCCGAAAGCTTCTTGACACAAATCACAACCTTTGACGAACTTCTAGATATTAAGACGCTTTCAAACTTACACCAACGTAGGCAGCTATCATAGGCTTTCAGAAAAAGCTTGCAAAACCGACTTTCCTCGCTAACTTTACATATTACAACTGAAAAATCATTAGCGGCGGAACAATTCTGAAAATATTTTTTTAAATGTTGATATATTTCTAGATTTTGCAAAGTAATAATTACATTAATGAAAACCGTAAATCGAGAGCTTTCGTCAAAGCTTTCGAAACCCAATCATATCACTTTACAAAGTTGTTTTCCGAAAAATATCCATTAGCCGAGTCAGCGGCTGAAAGTTTCTTGACAGAAATCAGTGATTTTGATAAGCTTCCAGACATTAAGACGCTAAGAAACTTACACCAACATAAGCCGCTATCATGGGCTTTCCGAAAAAGCTTTCAGAAACGACTTTCCTCGCTAACTATAGATATTACACCTGAAAAATAGTTAGCGGCGGAACAATTCAGAAAATATTTTTTTAAAAGTTGATATATTTCTAGATTTTGCAAAGTAATAATTACACTAATGAAAACCGTAAATCAAGAGCTTTTGTTAAAGCTTTCGAAACCCAATCATATCACATTTACAATTTATCTCCCAAAAAATATCCAATGGCCACGTTAGCGGCCGAAAGCTTCTTGACACAAATCACTACTTTTGACGAACTTGTAGACATTAAGACGCTTTCAAACTTACACCAACGTAGGCAGCTATCATAGGCTTTCAGAAAAAGCTTTCAAAACCGACTTTCCTCGCTAACTATAGATATTACAACTGAAAAATAGTAAGCGGGGGAACAATTCTGTTTTTTTTTTTTTTAAAGTTGACACAATTCTAGATTATGAAAAGTTATTATTACAACAATGAAAACCGTTAATCAAGAGATTTTGTCGAAATTTATAAAATCCAAAAAAATCGCTTTTCAAAGTCGATTCCCGAAAAATATCCATTGGCCGAGTCAGCGGCCGAAATCTTCCTCACACAAATCACTACTTTTGAGGAACGTCTAGACATTAAGAAGTTTATAAATTTACACTAAAGTAGGCCGCTATCATGGACTTTCAGAAAAAGCTTTCAGAAACGACTTTCTTCGCTAACTGTAAATATTGCAACTGAAAAATAGTTAGCGGCGGAACGATTCTGAAAATATTTTTTTAATGTTGATATATTTCTAGATTATGGAATAATAATTATTACATTAATGAAAACAGTAAATCGAGAGCTTTAGTCAAAGCTTTCGAAACCCAATCATATCATTTTTAAAATTTGTTTCCTGAAAAATGTCCATTAGCCGCGTCAGCAGCCGAAAGCTGCTTGACACAAATCACTACTTTTGACGAACTTCTAGACATTAAGACACTTTCAAACTTACACCAACGTAGGCAGCTATAATAGGCTTTCAGAAAAAGCTTTCAAACCCGACTTTCCTCGCTGTCTATAGATATTGCAACTCAATAATAGTTAGCGGCGGAACGATTCTGAAAATATTTTTTTAAAATTTTGATACAATGCCATATTATGGCAAGTAATTATTATATCAAAGGAAACCGTAAATCCAGAGCTTTCGTCAAAGCTTTCGAAACCCAATTATATCACCTTTAAAATTTGTTTCCCGAAAAATATCCATTGGCCGAGTCAGCGGCCGAAAGCTTCTTTAAACAAATCACTATTTTTGACGAACGTCTAGACATTAAGAAGTTTATAAATTTACACTAACGTAGGCCGCAATCATGGACTTTCAGAAAAAGCTTTCAGAAACGAGTTTCTTCGCTAACTATAAATATTGCAACTGAAAAATAGTTAGCGGCGGAACGATTCGGAAAATATTTTTTTAATGTTGATATATTTCTAGATTATGGAAACAAATAATTACATTAATGAACACAGTAAATCGAGAGCTTTAGTCAAAGCTTTCGAAACCCAATCATATCATTTTTTAAATTTGTTTCCTGAAAAATGTCCATTGGCCGCGTCAGCAGCCGAAAGCTGCTTGACACAAATCACTACTTTTGACGAACTTCTAGACATTAAGACACTTTCAAACTTACACCAACGTAGGCAGCTATAATAGGCTTTCAGAAAAAGCTTTCAAAACCGACTTTCCTCGCTATCTATAGATATTGCAACTCAATAATAGTTAGCGGCGGAACGATTCTGAAAATATATATTTTTTAAATTTTGATACAATTCCAGATTATGGCAAGTAATTATTATATTAAAGGAAACCGTAAATCCAGAGCTTTCGTCAAAGCTTTCGAAACCCAATTATATCACTTTTTAAAAAAAAATCCCGAAAAATATCCATTGCCCGAGTCAGCGGCCAAAAGCTTCTTGACACAAATCACTACTTTTGACGAACTTCTAGACATTAAGACGCTTTCAAACTTACACCAACGTAGCCAGATATCATAGGCTTTCAGAAAAATCTTTAAAAACCGACTTTCCTCGCTGTCTATAGATATTGCAACTATTATAATAGTTAGCGGCGGTGATTCTGAAAATATTTTTTAAATGTTGATATATTTCTAGATTTTGCAAAGTAATAATTACTTTAATGAAAACCGTAAATCGAGAGCTTTCGTCAAAGCTTTCGAAACCCAATCGTATCACTTTACAAAGTTGTTTTCCGAAAAATATCCATTGGCCGAGTCAGCGGCTGAAAGTTTCTTGACAGAAATCAGTGATTTTGATAAGCTTCCAGACATTAAGACGCTAAGAAACTTACACCAACATAAGCCGCTATCATGGGCTTTCAGAAAAAGCTTTCAGAAACGACTTTCTTCGCTAACTATAGATTATGCAACTGAAAAATAATTAGCGGCGGAACAATTCTGAAAATATTTTTTTAAATGTTGATATATTTCTCGATTATGGAAACTAATAATTACGTCAATGAAAACCGTTAATCGAGATCTTTTGTCAAAGCTTTCGAAACCCAATTATATCACTTTTAAAATTTGTTTCCAGAAAAATATCCTTTGGCCACGTCAGCGGCCGAAAGCTTCTTGACACAAATCACAACTTTTGACGAACTTCTAGACATTAAGACGCTTTCAAACTTACACCAACGTAGGCAGCTATCATAGGCTTTCAGAAAAAGCTTTCAAAACCGACTTTCCTCGCTAACTATAGATATTACAACTGAAAAATAGTAAGCGGGGGAACAATTCTGTTTTTTTTTTTTTAAAGTTGACACAATTCTAGATTATGAAAAGTTATTATTACAACAATGAAAACCGTTAATCAAGAGGTTTTGTCGAAATTTATAAATCCAAAAAAAACGCTTTTCAAAGTCGATTCCCGAAAAATATCCATTGGCCGAGTCAGCGGCCGAAATCTTCCTCACACAAATCACTACTTTTGAAGAACGTCTAGACATTAAGAAGTTTATAAATTTACACTAAAGTAGGCCGCTATCATGGACTTTCAGAAAAAGCTTTCAGAAACGACTTTCTTCGCTAACTGTAAATATTGCAACTGAAAAATAGTTAGCGGCGGAACGATTCTGATTTTTTTTTTATAATGTTGATATATTTCTAGATTATGGAATAATAATTATTACATTAATGAAAACAGTAAATCGAGAGCTTTAGTTAAAGCTTTCGAAACCCAATCATATCATTTTTAAAATTTGTTTCCTGAAAAATGTCCATTAGCCGCGTCAGCAGCCGAAAGCTGCTTGACACAAATCATTACTTTTGACGAACTTCTATACATTAAGACACTTTCAAACTTACACCAACGTAGGCAGCTATAATAGGCTTTCAGAAAAAGCTTTCAAACCCGAATTTCCTCGCTGTCTATAGATATTGCAACTCAATAATAGTTAGCGGCGGAACGATTCTGAAAATATTTTTTTAAAATTTTGATACAATGCCATATTATGGCAAGTAATTATTATATCAAAGGAAACCGTAAATCCAGAGCTTTCGTCAAAGCTTTCGAAACCCAATTATATCACCTTTAAAATTTGTTTCCCGAAAAATATCCATTGGCCGAGTCAGCGGCCGAAAGCTTCTTTACACAAATCACTATTTTTGACGAACGTCTAGACATTAAGAAGTTTATAAATTTACACTAACGTAGGCCGCAATCATGGACTTTCAGAAAAAGCTTTCAGAAACGACTTTCTTCGCTAACTATAAATATTGCAACTGAAAAATAGTTAGCGGCGGAACGATTCTGAAAATATTTTTTTAATGTTGATATATTTCTAGATTATGGAAAGTAATAATTACATTAATGAACACAGTAAATCGAGAGCTTTAGTCAAAGCTTTCGAAACCCAATCATATCATTTTTAAAATTTGATTCCTGAAAAATGTCCATTAGCCGCGTCAGCAGCCGAAAGCTGCTTGACACAAATCACTACTTTTGACGAACTTCTAGACATTAAGACACTTTCAAACTTACACCAACGTAGGCAGCTATAATAGGCTTTCAGAAAAAGCTTTCAAACCCGACTTTCCTCGCTGTCTATAGATATTGCAACTCAATAATAGTTAGCGGCGGAACGATTCTGAAAATATTTTTTTAAAATTTTGATACAATGCCATATTATGGCAAGTAATTATTATATCAAAGGAAACCGTAAATCCAGAGCTTTCGTCAAAGCTTTCGAAACCCAATTATGTCACCTTTAAAATTTGTTTCCCGAAAAATATCCATTGGCTGAGTCAGCGGCCGAAAGCTTCTTTACACAAATCACTATTTTTGACGAACGTCTAGACATTAAGAAGTTTAAAAATTTACACTAACGTAGGCCGCAATCATGGACTTTCAGAAAAAGCTTTCAGAAACGACTTTCTTCGCTAACTATAAATATTGCAACTGAAAAATAGTTAGCGGCGGAACGATTCTGAAAATATTTTTTTAATGTTGATATATTTCTAGATTATGGAAAGTAATAATAAAATTAATGAACACAGTAAATCGAGAGCTTTAGTCAAAGCTTTCGAAACCCAATCATATCATTTTTAAAATTTGTTTCCTGAAAAATGTCCATTGGCCGCGTCAGCAGCCGAAAGTTGCTTGACACAAATCACTACTTTTGACGAACTTCTAGACATTAAGACACTTTCAAACTTACACCAACGTAGGCAGCTATAATAGGCTTTCAGAAAAAGCTTTCAAAACCGACTTTCCTCGCTATCTATAGATGTTGCAACTCAATAATAGTTAGCGGCGGAACGATTCTGAAATTATATTTTTTTTTTTAATTTTGATACAATTCCAGATTATGGCAAGTAATTATTATATCAAAGGAAACCGTAAATCCAGAGCTTTCGTCAAAGCTTTCGAAACCCAATTATATCACTTTTAAAAAAAAAATCCCGAAAAATATCCATTGGCCGAGTCAGCGGCCAAAAGCTTCTTGACACAAATCACTACTTTTGACGAACTTCTAGACATTAAGACGCTTTCAAACTTACACCAACGTAGCCAGATATCATAGGCTTTCAGAAAAATCTTTAAAAACCGACTTTCCTCGCTGTCTATAGATATTGCAACTATTATAATAGTTAGCGGCGGAACGATTCTGAAAATATTTAATTAAATATTGACACAATTCTAGATTATGGAAAGTAATTATTACAATAATGAAAACCGTTAATCAAGAGCTTTTGTCGAAATTTATAAAATCCAAAAAAATCGCTTTTCAAAGTCGATTCCCGAAAAATATCCATTGCCCGAGTCAGCGGCCGAAATCTTCCTGACACAAATCACTACTTTTGACGAACGTCTAGACATTAAGAAGTTTATAAATTTACACTAACGTAGGCCGCAATCATGGACTTTCAGAAAAAGCTTTCAGAAACGACTTTCTTCGCTAACTATAAATATTGCAACTGAAAAATAGTTACCGGCGGAACGATTCTGAAAATATTTTTTTAATGTTGATATATTTCTAGATTATGGAAAGTAATAATTACATTAATGAACACAGTAAATCGAGAGCTTTAGTCAAAGCTTTCGAAACCCAATCATATCATTTTTTAAATTTTTTTCCTGAAAAATGTCCATTGGCCGCGTCAGCAGCCGAAAGCTGCTTGACACAAATCACTACTTTTGACGAACTTCTAGACATTAAGACACTTTCAAACTTACACCAACGTAGGCAGCTATAATAGGCTTTCAGAAAAAGCTTTCAAAACCGACTTTCCTCGCTATCTATAGATATTGCAACTCAATAATAGTTAGCGGCGGAACGATTCAGAAAATATATTTTTTTTAAATTTTGATACAATTCCAGATTATGGCAAGTAATTATTATATCAAAGGAAACCGTAAATCCAGAGCTTTCGTCAAAGCTTTCGAAACCCAATTATATCACTTTTAAAAAAAAATTCCCGAAAAATATCCATTGGCCGAGTCAGCGGCCAAAAGCTTCTTGACACAAATCACTACTTTTGACGAACTTCTAGACATTAAGACGTTTTCAAACTTACACCAACGTAGCCAGATATCATAGGCTTTCAGAAAAATCTTTAAAAACCGACTTTCCTCGCTGTCTATAGATATTGCAACTATTATAATAGTTAGCGGCGGAACGATTCTGAAAATATTTAATTAAATATTGACACAATTCTAGATTATGGAAAGTAATTATTTTAATAATGAAAACCGTTAATCAAGAGCTTTTGTCGAAATTTTTAAAATCCAAAAAAATCGCTTTTCAAAGTCGATTCCCGAAAAATATCCATTGCCCGAGTCAGCGGCCGAAATCTTCCTGACACAAATCACTACTTTTGAGGAACGTCTAGACATTAAGAAGTTTATAAATTTACACTAACGTAGGCCGCAATCATGGACTTTCAGAAAAAGCTTTCAGAAACGACTTTCTTCGCTAACTATAAATATTGCAACTGAAAAATAGTTAGCGGCGGAACGATTCTGGAAATATTTTTTTAATGTTGATATATTTCTAGATTATGGAAAGTAATAATTACATTAATGAACACAGTAAATCGAGAGCTTTAGTCAAAGCTTTCGAAACCCAATCATATCATTATTAAAATTTGTTTCCTGAAAAATGTCCATTGGCCGCGTCAGCAGCCGAAAGCTGCTTGACACAAATCACTACTTTTGACGAACTTGTAGACATTAAGACGCTTTCAAACTTACAACAACCTAGGCAGCTATCATAGGCTTTCAGAAAAAGCTTTCAAAACCGACTTTCCTCGCTAACTGTAGATATTACAACTGAAAAATAGTAAGCGGGGGAACAATTCTGTTTTTTTTTTTTTTAAAGTTGACACAATTCTAGATTATGAAAAGTTATTATTACAACAATGAAAACCGTTAATCAAGAGATTTTGTCGAAATTTATAAAATCCAAAAAAATCGCTTTTCAAAGTCGATTCCCGAAAAATATCCATTGGCCGAGTCAGCGGACGAAATCTTCCTCACACAAATCACTACTTTTGAGGAACGTCTAGACATTAAGAAGTTTATAAATTTACACTAAAGTAGGCCGCTATCATGGACTTTCAGAAAAAGCTTTCAGAAACGACTTTCTTCGCTAACTATAAATATTGCAACTGAAAAATAGTTAGCGGCGGAACGATTCGGAAAATATTTTTTTAATGTTGATATATTTCTAGATTATGGAAACAAATAATTACATTAATGAACACAGTAAATCGAGAGCTTTAGTCAAAGCTTTCGAAACCCAATCATATCATTTTTAAAATTTGTTTCCTGAAAAATGTCCATTGGCCGCGTCAGCAGCCGAAAGCTGCTTGACACAAATCACTACTTTTGACGAACTTCTAGACATTAAGACACTTTCAAACTTACACCAACGTAGGCAGCTATAATAGGCTTTCAGAAAAAGCTTTCAAAACCGACTTTCCTCGCTATCTATAGATATTGCAACTCAATAATAGTTAGCGGCGGAATGATTCTGAAAATATTTTTTTTTTTAAATTTTGATACAATTCCAGATTATGGCAAGTAATTATTATATCAAAGGAAACCGTAAATCCAGAGATTTCGTCAAAGCTTTCGAAACCCAATTATATCACTTTTAAAAAAAAATCCCGAAAAATATCCATTGGCCGAGTCAGCGGCCAAAAGCTTCTTGACACAAATCACTACTTTTGACGAACTTCTAGACATTAAGACGCTTTCAAACTTACACCAACGTAGCCAGATATCATAGGCTTTCAGAAAAATCTTTAAAAACCGACTTTCCTCGCTGTCTATAGATATTGCAACTATTATAATAGTTAGCGGCGGAACGATTCTGAAAATATTTTTTTATTGTTGATATATTTCTAGATTTTGCAAAGTAATAATTACATTAATGAAAACCGTAAATCGAGAGCTTTCGTCAAAGCTTTCGAAACCCAATCGTATCACTTTACAAAGTTGTTTTCCGAAAAATATCCATTGGCCGAGTCAGCGGCTGAAAGTTTCTTGACAGAAATCAGTGATTTTGATAAGCTTCCAGACATTAAGACGCTAAGAAACTTACACCAACATAAGCCGCTATCATGGGCTTTCAGAAAAAGCTTTTAGAAACGACTTTCTTCGCTAACTATAGATTATGCAACTGAAAAATAATTAGCGGCGGAACAATTCTGAAAATATTTTTTTAAATGTTGATATATTTCTCGATTATGGAAACTAATAATTACGTCAATGAAAACCGTAAATCGAGATCTTTTGTCAAAGCTTTCGAAACCCAATTATATCACTTTTAAAATTTGTTTCCAGAAAAATATCCTTTGGCCACGTCAGCGGCCGAAAGCTTCTTGACACAAATCACAACTTTTGACGAACTTCTAGACATTAAGACGCTTTCAAACTTACACCAACGTAGGCAGCTATCATAGGCTTTCAGAAAAAGCTTTCAAAACCGACTTTCCTCGCTAACTATAGATATTACAACTGAAAAATAGTAAGCGGGGGAACAATTCTGTTTTTTTTTTTTTTAAAGTTGACACAATTCTAGATTATGAAAAGTTATTATTACAACAATGAAAACCGTTAATCAAGAGGTTTTGTCGAAATTTATAAATCCAAAAAAAACGCTTTTCAAAGTCGATTCCCGAAAAATATCCATTGGCCGAGTCAGCGGCCGAAATCTTCCTCACACAAATCACTACTTTTGAAGAACGTCTAGACATTAAGAAGTTTATAAATTTACACTAAAGTAGGCCGCTATCATGGACTTTCAGAAAAAGCTTTCAGAAACGACTTTCTTCGCTAACTGTAAATATTGCAACTGAAAAATAGTTAGCGGCGGAACGATTCTGAAATTTTTTTTATAATGTTGATATATTTCTAGATTATGGAATAATAATTATTACATTAATGAAAACAGTAAATCGAGAGCTTTAGTTAAAGCTTTCGAAACCCAATCATATCATTTTTAAAATTTGTTTCCTGAAAAATGTCCATTAGCCGCGTCAGCAGCCGAAAGCTGCTTGACACAAATCACTACTTTTGACGAACTTCTATACATTAAGACACTTTCAAACTTACACCAACGTAGGCAGCTATAATAGGCTTTCAGAAAAAGCTTTCAAACCCGAATTTCCTCGCTGTCTATAGATATTGCAACTCAATAATAGTTAGCGGCGGAACGATTCTGAAAATATTTTTTTAAAATTTTGATACAATGCCATATTATGGCAAGTAATTATTATATCAAAGGAAACCGTAAATCCAGAGCTTTCGTCAAAGCTTTCGAAACCCAATTATATCACCTTTAAAATTTGTTTCCGAAAAATATCCATTGGCCGAGTCAGCGGCCGAAAGCTTCTTTACACAAATCACTATTTTTGACGAACGTCTAGACATTAAGAAGTTTATAAATTTACACTAACGTAGGCCGCAATCATGGACTTTCAGAAAAAGCTTTCAGAAACGACTTTCTTCGCTAACTATAAATATTGCAACTGAAAAATAGTTAGCGGCGGAACGATTCTGAAAATATTTTTTTAATGTTGATATATTTCTAGATTATGGAAAGTAATAATAACATTAATGAACAAAGTAAATCGAGAGCTTTAGTCAAAGCTTTCGAAACCCAATCATATCATTTTTAAAATTTGTTTCCTGAAAAATGTCCATTGGCCGCGTCAGCAGCCGAAAGTTGCTTGACACAAATCACTACTTTTGACGAACTTCTAGACATTAAGACACTTTCAAACTTACACCAACGTAGGCAGCTATAATAGGCTTTCAAAACAGACTTTCCTCGCTATCTATAGATATTGCAACTCAATAATAGTTAGCGGCGGAACGATTCTGAAAATATATTTTTTTTTAATTTTGATACAATTCCAGATTATGGCAAGTAATTATTATATCTAAGGAAACCGTTAATCCAGAGCTTTCGTCAAAGCTTTCGAAACCCAATTATATCACTTTTAAAAAAAAAATCCCGAAAAATATCCATTGGCCGAGTCAGCGGCCAAAAGCTTCTTGACACAAATCACTACTTTTGACGAACTTCTAGACATTAAGACGCTTTCAAACTTACACCAACGTAGCCAGATATCATAGGCTTTCAGAAAAATCTTTAAAAACCGACTTTCCTCGCTGTCTATAGATATTGCAACTATTATAATAGTTAGCGGCGGAACGATTCTGAAAATATTTAATTAAATATTGACACAATTCTAGATTATGGAAAGTAATTATTACAATAATGAAAACCGTTAATCAAGAGCTTTTGTCGAAATTTTTAAAATCCAATAAAAATCGCTTTTCAAAGTCGATTCCCGAAAAATATCCATTGCCCGAGTCAGCGGCCGAAATCTTCCTGACACAAATCACTACTTTTGAGGAACGTCTAGACATTAAGAAGTTTATAAATGTACACTAACGTAGGCCGCAATCATGGACTTTCAGAAAAAGCTTTCAGAAACGACTTTCTTCGCTAACTATAAATATTGCAACTGAAAAATAGTTAGCGGCGGAACGATTCGGAAAATATTTTTTTAATGTTGATATATTTCTAGATTATGGAAACAAATAATTACATTAATGAACACAGTAAATCGAGAGCTTTAGTCAAAGCTTTCGAAACCCAATCATATCATTTTTAAAATTTGTTTCCTGAAAAATGTCCATTGGCCGCGTCAGCAGCCGAAAGCTGCTTGACACAAATCACTACTTTTGACGAACTTCTAGACATTAAGACACTTTCAAACTTACACCAACGTAGGCAGCTATAATAGGCTTTCAGAAAAAGCTTTCAAAACCGACTTTCCTCGCTATCTATAGATATTGCAACTCAATAATAGTTAGCGGCGGAATGATTCTGAAAATATTTTTTTTTTTAAATTTTGATACAATTCCAGATTATGGCAAGTAATTATTATATCAAAGGAAACCGTAAATCCAGAGATTTCGTCAAAGCTTTCGAAACCCAATTATATCACTTTTAAAAAAAAATCCCGAAAAATATCCATTGGCCGAGTCAGCGGCCAAAAGCTTCTTGACACAAATCACTACTTTTGACGAACTTCTAGACATTAAGACGCTTTCAAACTTACACCAACGTAGCCAGATATCATAGGCTTTCAGAAAAATCTTTAAAAACCGACTTTCCTCGCTGTCTATAGATATTGCAACTATTATAATAGTTAGCGGCGGAACGATTCTGAAAATATTTTTTTATTGTTGATATATTTCTAGATTTTGCAAAGTAATAATTACATTAATGAAAACCGTAAATCGAGAGCTTTCGTCAAAGCTTTCGAAACCCAATCGTATCACTTTACAAAGTTGTTTTCCGAAAAATATCCATTGGCCGAGTCAGCGGCTGAAAGTTTCTTGACAGAAATCAGTGATTTTGATAAGCTTCCAGACATTAAGACGCTAAGAAACTTACACCAACATAAGCCGCTATCATGGGCTTTCAGAAAAAGCTTTTAGAAACGACTTTCTTCGCTAACTATAGATTATGCAACTGAAAAATAATTAGCGGCGGAACAATTCTGAAAATATTTTTTTAAATGTTGATATATTTCTCGATTATGGAAACTAATAATTACGTCAATGAAAACCGTAAATCGAGATCTTTTGTCAAAGCTTTCGAAACCCAATTATATCACTTTTAAAATTTGTTTCCAGAAAAATATCCTTTGGCCACGTCAGCGGCCGAAAGCTTCTTGACACAAATCACAACTTTTGACGAACTTCTAGACATTAAGACGCTTTCAAACTTACACCAACGTAGGCAGCTATCATAGGCTTTCAGAAAAAGCTTTCAAAACCGACTTTCCTCGCTAACTATAGATATTACAACTGAAAAATAGTAAGCGGGGGAACAATTCTGTTTTTTTTTTTTTTTAAAGTTGACACAATTCTAGATTATGAAAAGTTATTATTACAACAATGAAAACCGTTAATCAAGAGGTTTTGTCGAAATTTATAAATCCAAAAAAAACGCTTTTCAAAGTCGATTCCCGAAAAATATCCATTGGCCGAGTCAGCGGCCGAAATCTTCCTCACACAAATCACTACTTTTGAAGAACGTCTAGACATTAAGAAGTTTATAAATTTACACTAAAGTAGGCCGCTATCATGGACTTTCAGAAAAAGCTTTCAGAAACGACTTTCTTCGCTAACTGTAAATATTGCAACTGAAAAATAGTTAGCGGCGGAACGATTCTGAAATTTTTTTTATAATGTTGATATATTTCTAGATTATGGAATAATAATTATTACATTAATGAAAACAGTAAATCGAGAGCTTTAGTTAAAGCTTTCGAAACCCAATCATATCATTTTTAAAATTTGTTTCCTGAAAAATGTCCATTAGCCGCGTCAGCAGCCGAAAGCTGCTTGACACAAATCACTACTTTTGACGAACTTCTATACATTAAGACACTTTCAAACTTACACCAACGTAGGCAGCTATAATAGGCTTTCAGAAAAAGCTTTCAAACCCGAATTTCCTCGCTGTCTATAGATATTGCAACTCAATAATAGTTAGCGGCGGAACGATTCTGAAAATATTTTTTTAAAATTTTGATACAATGCCATATTATGGCAAGTAATTATTATATCAAAGGAAACCGTAAATCCAGAGCTTTCGTCAAAGCTTTCGAAACCCAATTATATCACCTTTAAAATTTGTTTCCGAAAAATATCCATTGGCCGAGTCAGCGGCCGAAAGCTTCTTTACACAAATCACTATTTTTGACGAACGTCTAGACATTAAGAAGTTTATAAATTTACACTAACGTAGGCCGCAATCATGGACTTTCAGAAAAAGCTTTCAGAAACGACTTTCTTCGCTAACTATAAATATTGCAACTGAAAAATAGTTAGCGGCGGAACGATTCTGAAAATATTTTTTTAATGTTGATATATTTCTAGATTATGGAAAGTAATAATAACATTAATGAACAAAGTAAATCGAGAGCTTTAGTCAAAGCTTTCGAAACCCAATCATATCATTTTTAAAATTTGTTTCCTGAAAAATGTCCATTGGCCGCGTCAGCAGCCGAAAGTTGCTTGACACAAATCACTACTTTTGACGAACTTCTAGACATTAAGACACTTTCAAACTTACACCAACGTAGGCAGCTATAATAGGCTTTCAAAACAGACTTTCCTCGCTATCTATAGATATTGCAACTCAATAATAGTTAGCGGCGGAACGATTCTGAAAATATATTTTTTTTTAATTTTGATACAATTCCAGATTATGGCAAGTAATTATTATATCTAAGGAAACCGTTAATCCAGAGCTTTCGTCAAAGCTTTCGAAACCCAATTATATCACTTTTAAAAAAAAAATCCCGAAAAATATCCATTGGCCGAGTCAGCGGCCAAAAGCTTCTTGACACAAATCACTACTTTTGACGAACTTCTAGACATTAAGACGCTTTCAAACTTACACCAACGTAGCCAGATATCATAGGCTTTCAGAAAAATCTTTAAAAACCGACTTTCCTCGCTGTCTATAGATATTGCAACTATTATAATAGTTAGCGGCGGAACGATTCTGAAAATATTTAATTAAATATTGACACAATTCTAGATTATGGAAAGTAATTATTACAATAATGAAAACCGTTAATCAAGAGCTTTTGTCGAAATTTTTAAAATCCAATAAAAATCGCTTTTCAAAGTCGATTCCCGAAAAATATCCATTGCCCGAGTCAGCGGCCGAAATCTTCCTGACACAAATCACTACTTTTGAGGAACGTCTAGACATTAAGAAGTTTATAAATGTACACTAACGTAGGCCGCAATCATGGACTTTCAGAAAAAGCTTTCAGAAACGACTTTCTTCGCTAACTATAAATATTGCAACTGAAAAATAGTTAGCGGCGGAACGATTCTGAAAATATTTTTTTAATGTTGATATATTTCTAGATTATGGAAAGTAATAATTACATTAATGAACACAGTAAATCGAGAGCTTTCGTCAAAGCTTTCGAAACCCAATCATATCATTTTTAAAATTTGTTTCCTGAAAAATGTCCATTGGCCGCGTCAGCAGCCGAAAGCTGCTTGACACAAATCACTACTTTTGACGAACTTCTAGACATTAAGACACTTTCAAACTTACACCAACGTAGGCAGCTATAATAGGCTTTCAGAAAAAGCTTTCAAAACCGACTTTTCTCGCTATCTATAGATATTGAAACTCAATAATAGTTAGCGGCGGAACGATTCTGAAAATATTTTTTTAAATGTTGATATATTTCTAGATTTTGCAAAGTAATAATTACATTAATGAAAACCGTAAATCGAGAGCTTTCGTCAAAGCTTTCGAAACCCAATCGTATCACTTTACAAAGTTGTTTTCCGAAAAATATCCATTGGCCGAGTCAGCGGCTGAAAGTTTCTTGACAGAAATCAGTGATTTTGATAAGCTTCCAGACATTAAGACGTTAAGAAACTTACACCAACATAAGCCGCTATCATGGGCTTTCAGAAAAAGCTTTCAGAAACGACTTTCTTCGCTAACTATAGATTATGCAACTGAAAAATAATTAGCGGCGGAACAATTCTGAAAATATTTTTTTAAATGTTGATATATTTCTCGATTATGGAAAGTAATAATTACGTCAATGAAAACCGTAAATCGAGATCTTTTGTCAAAGCTTTCGAAACCCAATTATATCACTTTTAAAATTTGTTTCCAGAAAAATATCCTTTGGCCACGTCAGCGGCCGAAAGCTTCTTGACACAAATCACAACTTTTGACGAACTTCTAGACATTAAGACGCTTTCAAACTTACACCAACGTAGGCAGCTATCATAGGCTTTCAGAAAAAGCTTTCAAAACCGACTTTCCTCGCTAACTATAGATATTACAACTGAAAAATAGTTAGCGGCGGAACAATTCTGAATATATTTTTTTTAAAGTTGATATATTTCTAGATTTTGCAAAGTAATAATTACACTTATGAAAACCGTAAATTAAGAGCTTTTGTTAAAGCTTTCGAAACCCAATCATATCACATTTACAATTTATCTCCCAAAAAATATCCAATGGCCACGTTAGCGGCCGAAAGCTTCTTGACACAAATCACTACTTTTGACGAACTTGTAGACATTAAGACGCTTTCAAACTTACACCAACGTAGGCAGCTATCATAGGCTTTCAGAAAAAGCTTTCAAAACCGACTTTCCTCGCTAACTATAGATATTACAACTGAAAAATAGTAAGCGGGGGAACAATTCTGTTTTTTTTTTTAAAGTTGACACAATTCTAGATTATGAAAAGTTATTATTACAACAATGAAAACCGTTAATCAAGAGGTTTTGTCGAAATTTATAAAATCCAAAAAAATCGCTTTTCAAAGTCGATTCTCGAAAAATATCCATTGGCCGAGTCAGCGGCCGAAATCTTCCTCACACAAATCACTACCTTTGAGGAACGTCTAGACATTAAGAAGTTTATAAATTTACACTAAAGTAGGCCGCTATCATGGACTTTCAGAAAAAGCTTTCAGAAACGACTTTCTTCGCTAACTGTAAATATTGCAACTGAAAAATAGTTAGCGGCGGAACGATTCTGAAAATATTTTTTTAATGTTGATATATTTCTAGATTATGGAAAGTAATAATAACATTAATGAACAAAGTAAATCGAGAGCTTTAGTCAAAGCTTTCGAAACCCAATCATATCATTTTTAAAATTTGTTTCCTGAAAAATGTCCATTGGCCGCGTCAGCAGCCGAAAGTTGCTTGACACAAATCACTACTTTTGACGAACTTCTAGACATTAAGACACTTTCAAACTTACACCAACGTAGGCAGCTATAATAGGCTTTCAAAACAGACTTTCCTCGCTATCTATAGATATTGCAACTCAATAATAGTTAGCGGCGGAACGATTCTGAAAATATATTTTTTTTTAATTTTGATACAATTCCAGATTATGGCAAGTAATTATTATATCTAAGGAAACCGTTAATCCAGAGCTTTCGTCAAAGCTTTCGAAACCCAATTATATCACTTTTAAAAAAAAAATCCCGAAAAATATCCATTGGCCGAGTCAGCGGCCAAAAGCTTCTTGACACAAATCACTACTTTTGACGAACTTCTAGACATTAAGACGCTTTCAAACTTACACCAACGTAGCCAGATATCATAGGCTTTCAGAAAAATCTTTAAAAACCGACTTTCCTCGCTGTCTATAGATATTGCAACTATTATAATAGTTAGCGGCGGAACGATTCTGAAAATATTTAATTAAATATTGACACAATTCTAGATTATGGAAAGTAATTATTACAATAATGAAAACCGTTAATCAAGAGCTTTTGTCGAAATTTTTAAAATCCAATAAAAATCGCTTTTCAAAGTCGATTCCCGAAAAATATCCATTGCCCGAGTCAGCGGCCGAAATCTTCCTGACACAAATCACTACTTTTGAGGAACGTCTAGACATTAAGAAGTTTATAAATGTACACTAACGTAGGCCGCAATCATGGACTTTCAGAAAAAGCTTTCAGAAACGACTTTCTTCGCTAACTATAAATATTGCAACTGAAAAATAGTTAGCGGCGGAACGATTCTGAAAATATTTTTTTAATGTTGATATATTTCTAGATTATGGAAAGTAATAATTACATTAATGAACACAGTAAATCGAGAGCTTTCGTCAAAGCTTTCGAAACCCAATCATATCATTTTTAAAATTTGTTTCCTGAAAAATGTCCATTGGCCGCGTCAGCAGCCGAAAGCTGCTTGACACAAATCACTACTTTTGACGAACTTCTAGACATTAAGACACTTTCAAACTTACACCAACGTAGGCAGCTATAATAGGCTTTCAGAAAAAGCTTTCAAAACCGACTTTTCTCGCTATCTATAGATATTGAAACTCAATAATAGTTAGCGGCGGAACGATTCTGAAAATATTTTTTTAAATGTTGATATATTTCTAGATTTTGCAAAGTAATAATTACATTAATGAAAACCGTAAATCGAGAGCTTTCGTCAAAGCTTTCGAAACCCAATCGTATCACTTTACAAAGTTGTTTTCCGAAAAATATCCATTGGCCGAGTCAGCGGCTGAAAGTTTCTTGACAGAAATCAGTGATTTTGATAAGCTTCCAGACATTAAGACGTTAAGAAACTTACACCAACATAAGCCGCTATCATGGGCTTTCAGAAAAAGCTTTCAGAAACGACTTTCTTCGCTAACTATAGATTATGCAACTGAAAAATAATTAGCGGCGGAACAATTCTGAAAATATTTTTTTAAATGTTGATATATTTCTCGATTATGGAAAGTAATAATTACGTCAATGAAAACCGTAAATCGAGATCTTTTGTCAAAGCTTTCGAAACCCAATTATATCACTTTTAAAATTTGTTTCCAGAAAAATATCCTTTGGCCACGTCAGCGGCCGAAAGCTTCTTGACACAAATCACAACTTTTGACGAACTTCTAGACATTAAGACGCTTTCAAACTTACACCAACGTAGGCAGCTATCATAGGCTTTCAGAAAAAGCTTTCAAAACCGACTTTCCTCGCTAACTATAGATATTACAACTGAAAAATAGTTAGCGGCGGAACAATTCTGAATATATTTTTTTTAAAGTTGATATATTTCTAGATTTTGCAAAGTAATAATTACACTTATGAAAACCGTAAATTAAGAGCTTTTGTTAAAGCTTTCGAAACCCAATCATATCACATTTACAATTTATCTCCCAAAAAATATCCAATGGCCACGTTAGCGGCCGAAAGCTTCTTGACACAAATCACTACTTTTGACGAACTTGTAGACATTAAGACGCTTTCAAACTTACACCAACGTAGGCAGCTATCATAGGCTTTCAGAAAAAGCTTTCAAAACCGACTTTCCTCGCTAACTATAGATATTACAACTGAAAAATAGTAAGCGGGGGAACAATTCTGTTTTTTTTTTTAAAGTTGACACAATTCTAGATTATGAAAAGTTATTATTACAACAATGAAAACCGTTAATCAAGAGGTTTTGTCGAAATTTATAAAATCCAAAAAAATCGCTTTTCAAAGTCGATTCTCGAAAAATATCCATTGGCCGAGTCAGCGGCCGAAATCTTCCTCACACAAATCACTACCTTTGAGGAACGTCTAGACATTAAGAAGTTTATAAATTTACACTAAAGTAGGCCGCTATCATGGACTTTCAGAAAAAGCTTTCAGAAACGACTTTCTTCGCTAACTGTAAATATTGCAACTGAAAAATAGTTAGCGGCGGAACGATTCTGAAAATATTTTTTTAATGTTGATATATTTCTAGATTATGGAATAATAATTATTACATTAATGAAAACAGTAAATCGAGAGCTTTAGTCAAAGCTTTCGAAACCCAATCATATCATTTTTAAAATTTGTTTCCTGAAAAATGTCCATTAGCCGCGTCAGCAGCCGAAAGCTGCTTGACACAAATCACTACTTTTGACGAACTTCTAGACATTAAGACACTTTCAAACTTACACCAACGTAGGCAGCTATAATAGGCTTTCAGAAAAAGCTTTCAAACCCGACTTTCCTCGCTGTCTATAGATATTGCAACTCAATAATAGTTAGCGGCGGAACGATTCTGAAAATATTTTTTTTAAATTTTGATACAATGCCATATTATGGCAAGTAATTATTATATCAAAGGAAACCGTAAATCCAGAGCTTTCGTCAAAGCTTTCGAAACCCAATTATATCACCTTTAAAATTTGTTTCCCGAAAAATATCCATTGGCCGAGTCAGCGGCCGAAAGCTTCTTTACACAAATCACTATTTTTGACGAACGTCTAGACATTAAGAAGTTTATAAATTTACACTAACGTAGGCCGCAATCATGGACTTTCAGAAAAAGCTTTCAGAAACGACTTTCTTCGCTAACTATAAATATTGCAACTGAAAAATAGTTAGCGGCGGAACGATTCTGAAAATATTTTTTTAATGTTGATATATTTCTAGATTATGGAAAGTAATAATAAAATTAATGAACACAGTAAATCGAGAGCTTTAGTCAAAGCTTTCGAAACCCAATCATATCATTTTTAAAATTTGTTTCCTGAAAAATGTCCATTGGCCGCGTCAGCAGCCGAAAGTTGCTTGACACAAATCACTACTTTTGACGAACTTCTAGACATTAAGACACTTTCAAACTTACACCAACGTAGGCAGCTATAATAGGCTTTCAGAAAAAGCTTTCAAAACCGACTTTCCTCGCTATCTATAGATATTGCAACTCAATAATAGTTAGCGGCGGAACGATTCTGAAAATATTTAATTAAATATTGATACAAGTAATTATTACATCATCGAAAACCGTTAATCTAGAGCTTTTGTCAAAGCTTTTGAAATCCAGTCAAATCACTTTTCACAGTCGTTTCCCGAATAATATCCATCAATAGTCAGCAGCTGAAAGCTTCTTGAAACAACTTAATGATTTTGAGAAACTTGTAGACATTCAGAATTTAAGACGCTTAGTAACTTACACCAACGTAGGCAGCTGTCAGCCTATCATGGGCGTTCAGAAAAAGATTTCAGAACCGACTTTCTTCGCTAACCATAGATCTTGAAACTGAAAAATATCTAGCGTCGGTACGAATCTGAAATTTTTTATTTAAGTATAGATACTTTGCTAGATATTGAAAGTAATTATTACCTCATCGACAACCGTAAATCCAGAGCTTTTGACAAAGCTTTTGGAACCCAGTCAAATCACTATTCAAAGTTGTTTTTTACATATAGTGAATTATGTATACATAATATTGTAAATGTTAAATGAAACCACGGAGTATATCAGCGTATTCATGGTGAGTGTATGTATCATTTATTACTTGTTTGGTTATCAATAATATTGATTTATTAAAATACATAGTTATTAAATATAATCAAAAAAGTATTGACTTTTAGATGAGCGTAGCACTAACATACAGCGCTCCTCAAAGAAAATGCATGTCTCGAAGACCAGGCTCATACACTGATGACTCCGGCAGAATAGTTCTAAAACATAAAAACACAAATAACATTGGAAATACCCGAAATAACAATAATCAAGGGAATAACAAAAATCGTGAGAATAAAAACAATAATGGGAATAAAAATTTCATGACCCTTGATAGGCTATCACGATTACAAAGTTCGTCAACCATGCGTCCAAGAAAAAGGTGTTGCCCGTATGATTTCGATAGCGAAAAGTGTATATTCGTGAATGACAGAAAGGTGTGTGGGTATGATTTGAACGGTGGAGGTCCAGAGGCGAACCCTGCGGAACTCACTTTAGATGTGGGCAACGGTTGCTTGTTTCGCCGTGGTCGACTCGAGTGTGGATACATAGAGGCGCCTTTTGAAGGTAAATTGTAGTTGTCTAGTGGCGCTTTTATAAACGAAATGATAAATTTAACCCTTAAGAGCAATTCCTAGCTGAGCAACTTTTCAAATTTCCAATTTTTGAAGCTATGTTTCTGTCGTGCTGCGTTAGGCGGAAGTGCGTGCGTGCGATAAGGACAAGTGCAGCTCGTACTAAAATTCCCACGCAAAAAACTCAAAAATCGAGGTTTTGCTCTCGACTGTTTCCTGCTCCAAAACGCAACCAATCATTATGAAATTTTGGAAACTGCAAGATTAAGAAATAATCTATGCTGCTATATTTTGATATTTTGGATATTTGTTGTAATATTTGTATACTGCGCCTTTTTTTTTTGTAGCCAAATCATTTGAGCCGTTTTTGCGATTTTCGAGGCGCTGTAAGTTTCTTCAAAATATAATAATCCAAAAAAGCAAAAAATAGCGGCACAGTTATTTATGATATTGATCTTATTTGCGGTCTCGACGATCTTGACTGCGTGAACATTTACGTATATGATTGGATAGTTTTCGTTGCTAAAAGAGTAATTATTACTTTCCATAATCTAGAAATATATCAACATTAAAAAAATATTTTCATAATCGTTCCGCCGCTAACTATTTTTCAGTTGCAATATTTACAGTTAGCGAAGAAAGTCGTTTCTGAAAGCTTTTTCTGAAAGTCCATGATAGCGGCCTACTTAAGTGTAAATTTATAAACTTCTTAATGTCTAGACGTTCCTCAAAAGTAGTGATTTGTGTCAGGAAGATTTCGGCCGCTGACTCGGCCAATGGATATTTTTCGGGAATCGACTTTGAAAAGCGATTTTTTTGGATTTTAAAAATTCCTACAAAAGCTCTTGATTAACGGTTTTCATTGTTGTAATAATTACTTTCCATAACCTAGAATTGTGTCAATATTTAATTAAATATTTTCAGAATCGTTCCGCCGTTAACTATTATAATAGTTGCAATATCTATAGACAGCGAGGAAAGTCGGTTTTTAAAGGTTTTTCTGAAAGCCTATGATATCTGGCTACGTTGGTGTAAGTTTGAAAGCGTCTTAATGTCTAGAAGTTCGTCAAAAGTAGTGATTTGTGTCAAGAAGCTTTCGGCCGCTGACTCGGCCGATGGATATTTTTCGGGAAACAAATTTTAAAGGTGATAAAATTGGGTTTCAAAAGCTTTGACGAAAGCTCTGGATTTACGGTTTCCTTTGATATAATAATTACTCGCCATAATCTGGAATTGTATCAAAATTAAAAAAAAAAAATTTTCAGAATCGTTCCGCCGCTAACTATTATTGAGTTGCAATATCTATAGATAGCGAGGAAAGTCGGTTTTGAAAGATTTTTCTGAAAGCCTATTATAGCTGCCTACGTTGGTGTAAGTTTGAAAGTGTCTTAATGTCTAGAAGTTCGTCAAAAGGAGTGATTTGTGTCAAGGAGCTTTCGGCTGCTGACGCGGCCAATGGATATTTTTCTGGAAACAAATTTTAAAAGTGATATGATTGGGTTTCGAAAGCTTTGACTAAAGCTCTTGATTTACTGTTTTCATTAATGTAATTATTACTTTCCATAATCTAGAAATATATCAACATTAAAAAAATATTTTCAGAATCGTTCCGCCGCTAACTATTTTTCAGTTGCAATATTTATAGTTAGCGAAGAAAGTCGTTTCTGAAAGCTTTTTCTGAAAGTCCATGATAGCGGCCTACGTTAGTGTAAATTTATAAACTTCTTAATGTCTAGACGTTCGTCAAAAGTAGTGATTTGTGTCAGGAAAACATCTGCCGCTGACTCGGCAAATAGATATTTTTCGGGAAACGACTTGGAAAAGCGATTTTTATGGATTTCAAAAGT
Organism: Cydia pomonella; assembly: GCF_033807575.1. Classification (NCBI taxonomy): domain Eukaryota; kingdom Metazoa; phylum Arthropoda; class Insecta; order Lepidoptera; family Tortricidae; genus Cydia; species Cydia pomonella. The sequence continues at coordinate 8,957,038 of NC_084724.1, forward strand.
TTCGACAAAAGCTCTCGATTAACGGTTTTCATTGTTGTAATAATTACTTTCCATAATCTAGAATTGTATCAACATTAAAAATATATTTTTAGAATCGTTCCGCCGCTAACTATGTCTCAATTGCAATATCTTTAGACAGCGAGGAAAGTCGGTTTTGAATGATTTTTCAGAAAGCTCATAATAGCTGCCTACGTTGGAGTAAGTTTGAATGCGTCTTAATGTCTAGAAGTTTGTCCAAAGTAGTGATTTGTGTCAGGAAGTTTTCGGCTGCTGACTCGGCCAATGGATAGTTTTCGGTTTTTTTTTTTAAAGTGATATGATTGGGTTTCGAAAGCTTTGACAAAAGCTCTAGATTTACGGTTTTTATTGACGTAATTATTACTTTCCATAATCTGGAAATATATCACCATTTAAAAAAAAAAACAGAATTGTTCCGCCGCTAACTATTTTTCAGTTGCATAATCTATAGTTAGCGAAGAAAGTCGTTTCTGAAAGCTTTTTCTGAAAGCCCATGATAGCGGCTAACGTTGGTGTAAGTTTCTAAGCGTCTTAATGTCTGAAAGCTTATTAAAATCACTGATTTCTGTCAAGAAACTTTCAGCCACTGACTCGGCCAATGGATATTTTTCGGAAAACAACTTTGAAAAGTGATACGATTGGGTTTCGAAAGGTTTGAAGAAAGCTCTGGATTTACGGTTTTCTTTGATGTAATAATTACTTTCCATAATCTGGAATTGTATCAATATTTAAAAAAATTGCTTCAGAATCGTTTCGCCGCTAACTATTATTGTGTTGCAATATCTACAGACAGCGAGGAAAGTCGGTTTTGAAAGCTTTATATGAAAGCCCATGATAGCTGCCTACGTTGGTGTAAGTTTGAAAGCGTCTTAATGTCTAGAAGTTCGTCAAAAGTAGTGATTTGTGTCAGGAAGATTTCGGCCGCTGACTCGGCCTATGGATATTTTTCGGGAATCGACTTTGAAAAGCGATTTTTTTGGATTTTAAAAATTTCGACAAATGCTCTTGATTAACGGTTTTCATTGTTGTAATCATAACTTTTTATAATCTAAAATTGTGTCAACTTTAAAAAAAAATATTTCAGAATCGTTGCGCCGCTTACTATTATTCAGTTGCAATATCTATATATAGCAAGGAAAGTCGGTTCTGAATGCATTTTTATTTAAAAAAAATAACTCTTTATTTTTGGTATCAATAAGGAAATGTCTTTCTGTCTAGAAAAGGGTTTAATTTAGTTTTGTATGCTTAGAATCTTATGGCCGTATATTTTATTAACAAAAACTCTAATAACCATGGTAAGTGTATTTTGTAAACAGTAAATGTGAGGACTTAATCGACATCTTCTGTGAATAATAGATTTGAAGCGTCTTTATGTCTTTAAATGCCTTTATAGTTAACTTGTGTAGTACGTAATGTTGGTGTCTGTTCAAGTCATTTTTGATTTCTAGAAAAAATCCCAATGTCTAGAAGTTCGTCAAAAGTAGTGATTTGTGTCACGAAGATTTCGGCCGCTGACTCGGCCAATGGATATTTTTCGGGAATCGACTTTGAAAAGCGATTTTTTTGGATTTTAAAAATTTCGACAAAAGCTCTTGATTAACGGTTTTCATTGTTGTAATAATTACTTTCCATAATCTAGAATTGTGTCAATATTTAATTAAATATTTTCAGAATCGTTCCGCCGCTAACTATTATAATAGTTGCAATATTTATAGACAGCGAGGAAAGTCGGTTTTTAAAGGTTTTTCTGAAAGCCTATGATATTTGGCTACGTTGGTGTAAGTTTGAAAGCGTCTTAATGACTAGAAGTTCGTCAAAAGTACTGATTTGTGTCAAGAAGCTTTTGGCCGATGACTCGGCCAATGGATATTTTTAGGGTTTTTTTTTTTAAAAGTGATATAATTGGGTTTCGAAAGCTTTGACGAAAGCTCTGGATTTACGGTTTCCTTTGATATAATAATTACTTGCCATAATCTGGAATTGTATCAAAATTAAAAAAAAAAAAAAATTTTCAGAATCGTTCCGCCGCTAACTATTATTGAGTTGCAATATCTATAGATAGCGAGGAAAGTCGGTTTTGAAAGCTTTTTCTGAAAGCCTATTATAGCTGCCTACGTTGGTGTAAGTTTGAAAGTGTCTTAATGTCTAGAAGTTCGTCAAAAGTAGTGATTTGTGTCAAGCAACTTTCGGCTGCTGACGCGGCCAATGGACATTTTTCAGGAAACAAAATTTAAAAATGATATGATTGGGTTTCGAAAGCTTTGACTAAAGCTCTCGATTTACTGTGTTCATTAATGTTAATATTACATTCCATAATCTAGAAATATATCAACATTAAAAAAATATTTTCAGAATCGTTCCGCCGCTAACTATTTTTCAGTTGCAATATTTATAGTTAGCGAAGAAAGTCGTTTCTGAAAGCTTTTTCTGAAAGTCCATGATTGCGGCCTACGTTAGTGTAAATTTATAAACTTCTTAATGTCTAGACGTTCGTCAAAAGTAGTGATTTGTGTCAGGAAAACATCGGCCGCTGACTCGGCAAATAGATATTTTTCGGGAAACGACTTGGAAAAGCGATTTTTATGGATTTCAAAAGTTTCGACAAAAGCTTTCGATTAACGGTTTTCATTGTTGTAATAATTACTTTCCATAATCTAGAATTGTATCAACATTAAAAATATATTTTTAGAATCCTTCCGCCGCTAACTATAATAATAGTTGCAATATCTATAGACAGCGAGGAAAGTCAGTTTTTAAAGCTTTTTCTGAAAGCCTATGATATCTGCCTACGTTGGTGTAAGTTTGAAAGCGTTTTAATGTCTAGAAGTTCGTCAAAAGTAGTGATTTGTGTAAAGACGCTTTTGGCCGCTGACTCGGCCAATGGATATTTTTCGGGATTTTTTTTTTTAAAGTGATATAATTGGGTTTCGAAAGCTTTGACGAAAGCTCTGGATTTACGGTTTCCTTTGATATAATAATTACTTGCCATAATCTGGAATTGTATCAAAATTAAATAAATATATATTTTCAGATTCGTTCCGCCGCTAACTATTATTGAGTTGCAATATCTATAGATAGCGAGCTTTTTCTGAAAGCCTATTATAGCTGCCTACGTTGGTGTAAGTTTGAAAGTGTCTTAATGTCTAGAAGTTCGTCAAAAGTAGTGATTTGTGTCAAGCAACTTTCGGCTGCTGACGCGGCCAATGGACATTTTTCAGGAAACAAATTTTAAAAATGATATGATTGGGTTTCGAAAGCTTTGACTAAAGCTCTCGATTTACTGTGTTCATTAATGTTATTATTACTTTCCATAATCTAGAAATATATCAACATTAAAAAAATATTTTCAGAATCGTTCCGCCGCTAACTATTTTTCAGTTGCAATATTTATAGTTAGCGAAGAAAGTCGTTTCTGAAAGCTTTTTCTGAAAGTCCATGATTGCGGCCTACGTTAGTGTAAATTTATAAACTTCTTAATGTCTAGACGTTCTTCAAAAGTAGTGATTTGTGTAAAGAAGCTTTCGGCCGCTGACTCGGCCAATGGATATTTTTCGGGAAACAAATTTTAAAGGTGATATAATTGGGTTTCGAAAGCTTTGACGAAAGCTCTGGATTTACGGTTTCCTTTGATATAATAATTACTTGCCATAATATGGCATTGTATCAAAATTTTAAAAAAATATTTTCAGAATCGTTCCGCCGCTAACTATTATTGAGTTGCAATATCTATAGACAGCGAGGAAAGTCGGGTTTGAAAGCTTTTTCTGAAAGCCTATTATAGCTGCCTACGTTGGTGTAAGTTTGAAAGTGTCTTAATGTCTAGAAGTTCGTCAAAAGTAGTGATTTGTGTCAAGCAGCTTTCGGCTGCTGACGCGGCTAATGGACATTTTCCAGGAAACAAATTTTAAAAATGATATGATTGGGTTTCGAAAGCTTTGACTAAAGCTCCCGATTTACTGTTTTCATTAATGTAATAATTATTATTCCATAATCTAGAAATATATCAACATTAAAAAAATATTTTCAGAATCGTTCCGCCGCTAACAATTTTTCAGTTGCAATATTTACAGTTAGCAAAGAAAGTCGTTTCTGAAAGCTTTTTCTGAAAGTCCATGATAGCGGCCTACTTTAGTGTAAATTTATAAACTTCTTAATGTCTAGACGTTCCTCAAAAGTAGTGATTTGTGTGAGGAAGATTTCGGCCGCTGACTCGGCCAATGGATATTTTTCGGGAACCGACTTTGAAAAGCGATTTTTTTGGATTTTATAAATTTCGACAAAACCTCTTGATTAACGGTTTTCATTGTTGTAATAATAACTTTTCATAATCTAGAATTGTGTCAACTTTAAAAAAAAAAAACAGAATTTTTCCCCCGCTTACTATTTTTCAGTTGTAATATCTATAGTTAGCGAGGAAAGTCGGTTTTGAAAGCTTTTTCTGAAAGCCTATGATAGCTGCCTATGTTGGTGTAAGTTTGAAAGCGTCTTAATGTCTACAAGTTCGTCAAAAGTAGTGATTTGTGTCAAGAAGCTTTCGGCCGCTAACGTGGCCATTGGATATTTTTTGGGAGATAAATTGTAAATGTGATATGATTGGGTTTCGAAAGCTTTAACAAAAGCTCTTAATTTACGGTTTTCATAAGTGTAATTATTACTTTGCAAAATCTAGAAATATATCAACTTTTAAAAAAATATATTCAGAATTGTTCCGCCGCTAACTATTTTTCAGTTGTAATATCTATAGTTAGCGAGGAAAGTCGGTTTTGAAAGCTTTTTCTGAAAGCCTATGATAGCTGCCTACGTTGGTGTAAGTTTGAAAGCGTCTTAATGTCTAGAAGTTCGTCAAAAGTTGTGATTTGTGTCAAGAAGCTTTCGGCCGCTGACGTGGCCAAAGGATATTTTTCTGGAAACAAATTTTAAAAGTGATATAATTGGGTTTCGAAGGCTTTGACAAAAGATCTCGATTTACGGTTTTCATTGACGTAATTATTACTTTCCATAATCGAATTGTTCGATCGAATCGTTTGGAATTGGTTCCAGTCATAACCAATGATTTAAACTAGCTGTTAAGACAAAAGATTCTGTCTCTGGCAATTTAGTTTTAAATAAATATAATGAAAAATACTGTAAACATGGAAAGTATATCCACCTGGTGCATCAAAACATTCAATGTATTAGAGGAAAAGATTTACAGATTGAACTTTTTATGAACGATTTTTATGTTGATATTTTATGTATTACTGAACATTGGTTAACAAATAATGAATTAATGCCTCAATTTAATAATCATCAGGTGGGAAGTTCGTTCACCAGAATTAGTTCCATACATGGTGGGTCGTTAATTATATTAAATAGTCAGTTAAAATTTAAGGAACGTAAGGATATTGTATCCATGTCTGTTGAACGGACTATAGAACTAAGTGCAGTAGAATTGGAGCAATTTATTGTTGTCTGTGTGTATAGGCCGCCATTAAGTAATTTTGAAATATTTGAAAGTGTAATGGATTCTGTGCTACTTAAAATATCATCTTCTAGTAAGAAATTATTTATATGCGGCGACTTTAATGTAAATATTTTGGAAAATTCAACAATGTCTTGTAGATTGTTGAATCTATTCAAATCTGGTAATCTCAACCACATGTTTATGGAGCCTACTAGAGTGACTGCTACTAGTGCAACCTGTATAGATAATATTTTCACTGATATTGTTCCTATTACTAAAAAAGTTATCAGTAATTTAGAATCAGACCACTTAGGTCAATTAATGGTATTTGAGACATTAAGAAAAAATACTTTGAGAAAACAAATAACTTTTGTACCAGTAACCTCGGACCGCGTAGAAAGAATGAAGCAAAGTTTAGTTCAGGCGCTACCCTTTTTGTCTTCCGATATGGGTCCAAATAGTATGTATAATTCATTCTTTCACACTTTTATGGATCATTATAATGCGATATTTACTTCAAAATCGGTCGTAGTTAGTGGTGAATCAGTTTTTAGTGAGTGGGCTACTGCGGACTTACATCAACGAAGACGTGCACTGTATGCCTTGTATGAGGAACGGCGGTTTAACACGAGTGATGAATTTAAAGAACATGTCAAGCAATATTCGAAAAAGTTTAAAATAGATTGTCATATAGCTAAGCGAAATTATCTAAGTCAAAGAATAAAAAATAGTACCAACATTATTAAAGCAACCTGGAAAGTAATCAATGTGGAGACTGGTCGCTCGAAACACAGAGTGAATGATTTTAAACTAAATATTGATAACAAAATTATAGATTCCAATTTAGAAGTAGCTACAGAATTTGAAATTTTTTTCACTGACGTACCAGTTTTCACAACTAAGGATTTAAATTCATCACCCTCATCTGCTGTTACTCTATTAAAAGATAACGCTCCAGAGTGTTGCGGAGATTTTCATTTTGAACGTGTTTGTACCTCCGATGTAGTAAAGGCGTTTAATTCGGTTAATGTCAAAAAAACGAATGACCTCTGGGGAGTCTCTGTCCATGCTGTCAAATCCTTAGTAGAAATTATAGCGCCTGACTTAGTAATTATATTTAACAACAGTGTTGATTGCGGCGAGTTTCCTGATTTAATGAAACATAGTTAAATAACTCCTTTATTTAAATCGGGTAGCAACTCTGACCCCACTAACTTTAGACCGATATCTGTGCTACCAACGTTCAGTAAGATTTTTGAAAAATTAATTCTTTCTCAATTAGTACGACATTTTAACGTCAATAATTTAATGCATAATAAGCAGTTTGGTTTTACACGGGGTCGCTCGACAACTGATGCTGGTGTAGAGCTAATTAAGCATATCTTCGATGCCTGGGAGGAGTCACGAGATGCTATAGGTATCTTCTGTGATTTGTCTAAGGCCTTCGACTGCGTTTGTCATGAAACATTAATCAGGAAACTACACTATTATGGAGTTAGAGGAGCGGCACTGGATTTACTTAAGTCCTACTTAAATGGTAGAATACAAAGGGTCGATGTGAATGGACAGCGATCACCGGGGTCATTGGTCTCTATGGGTGTACCACAGGGGTCAATATTGGGACCTTTCCTGTTCCTTATCTACATAAATGACTTGCCATTCCTTGTAAAGACCCACCATGATATAGTATTGTTTGCAGACGACACTTCACTTATTTTCAAAGTCAAACGACAGCAACAAGCTTACAATGATGTAAACGATGCTATTTCTAAAGTAGTAAATTGGTTCAATGTTAATAATTTATTGTTAAATGAGAATAAGACTAAATGTATTAAGTTTGTCACTAGTAATGTAAGGCATGTACAAACAAGTGTCATTGTGAAGGATGAGGAATTGGAACTAGTTGATAGTACAGTTTTTCTTGGTATAACTTTAGATTCTAAACTCCAGTGGGGTCCCCATATTGCTACTCTTTCGAATAGACTGAGTTCTGCAGCTTTTGCAGTAAGCAAAATCCGTCAGTTAACTGATGTCAAAACAGCTCGATTAGTATATTTTAGTTACTTCCATAGCATTATGTCATATGGTATTTTACTGTGGGGTGGTGCTTCAGAGATAAATACCATTTTTGTTCTGCAGAAGAGGGCTATTCGAGCTATATATAAAATGAACCATAGAGACTCACTGAGAGATAAATTTAAGGAAATTGACATCATGACAGTGCACTGTCAATACATTTATGAGAATATTCTGTATGTGCATAAAAATATTGCCGATTTTAAGAAAAATTGTGACATTCATAATATTAATACTAGAAATAAACATAAGCTCGCCGTGCCCTTCACTCGGCTCCATAAAATTAAAAAATCATTCATGGGTAATTGTGTGAGATTTTATAATAAACTTCCAAACCATATTACTGAGTTACCAATTAATAAATTTAAGAATCATGTAAAGCGTAAACTTATTTCTAAAGCTTATTATACCACACAAGACTACATGAATGATAAAACAACGTGGGATTAATTGTGATTCGAAATGATTAATTATTTATTATATTTGAATAATGATGATGAAATGGATATTCCAATGCATGTATTTCCTTTGTTGTTTTTATTATATTTGTTTGACATTTAGAATTTATTCTAGAAACAATCTAGACAAGTATTTTTTATACATTTTTTTTTGTATGACTGTATTTTGTGAAAGTTTTAGTATTAAATTTGATCTATGAATTATATTCATTAGTATTATATATGGAATAATATTTACAACATCAATAAATTGCTCTGATAATTAGATTAAGATAATTATATGTAATACTGTCTTACTATTCATAAGTGCTTGTTGCTAGGCCTACATGAATAAAGTATATTTGAATTGAATATATCAACATTTAAAAAAATATTTTCAGAATTGTTCCGCCGCTAATTATTTTTCAGTTGCATAATCTATAGTTAGCGAAGAAAGTCGTTTCTGAAAGCTTTTTCTGAAAGCCCATGATAGCGGCTTATGTTGGTTTAAGTTTCTTAGCGTCTTAATGTCTGGAAGCTTATCAAAATCACTGATTTCTGTCAAGAAACTTTCAGCCGCTGACTCGGCCAATGGATATTTTTCGGAAAACAACTTTGTAAAGTGATACGATTGGGTTTCGAAAGCTTTGACGAAAGCTCTCGATTTACGGTTTTCATTAATGTAATTATTACTTTGCAAAATCTAGAAATATATCAACATTTAAAAAAATATTTTCAGAATCGTTCCGCCGCTAACTATTATTGAGTTTCAATATCTATAGATAGCGAGGAAAGTCGGTTTTGAAAGCTTTTTCTGAAAGCCTATTATAGCTGCCTACGTTGGTGTAAGTTTGAAAGTGTCTTAATGTCTAGAAGTTCGTCAAAAGTAGTGATTTGTGTCAAGCAGCTTTCGGCTGCTGACGCGGCCAATGGACATTTTTCAGGAAACAAATTTTAAAAATGATATGATTGGGTTTCGAAAGCTTTGACTAAAGCTCTTGATTTACTGTTTTCATTAATGTAATTATTACTTTCCATAATCTAGAAATATATCAACATTAAAAAAATATTTTCAGAATCGTTCCGCCGCTAACTATTTTTCAGTTGCAATATTTATAGTTAGCGAAGAAAGTCGTTTCTGAAAGCTTTTTCTGAAAGTCCATGATTGCGGCCTACGTTAGTGTAAATTTATAAACTTCTTAATGTCTAGACGTTCCTCAAAAGTAGTGATTTGTGTCAGGAAGATTTCGGCCGCTGACTCGGGCAATGGATATTTTTCGGGAATCGACTTTGAAAAGCGATTTTTTTGGATTTTAAAAATTTCGACAAAAGCTCTTGATTAACGGTTTTCATTATTGTAATAATTACTTTCCATAATCTAGAATTGTGTCAATATTTAATTAAATATTTTCAGAATCGTTCCGCCGCTAACTATTATAATAGTTGCAATATCTATAGACAGCGAGGAAAGTCGGTTTTTAAAGATTTTTCTGAAAGCCTATGATATCTGGCTACGTTGGTGTAAGTTTGAAAGCGTCTTAATGTCTAGAAGTTCGTCAAAAGTAGTGATTTGTGTCAAGAAGCTTTTGGCCGCTGACTCGGCCAATGGATATTTTTCGGGATTTTTTTTTTAAAAGTGATATAATTGGGTTTCGAAAGCTTTCGTCAAAGCTCTGGATTAACGGTTTCCTTTGATATAATAATTACTTGCCATAATCTGGAATTGTATCAAAATTAAAAAAATATATATTTTCAGAATCGTTCCGCCGCTAACTATTATTGAGTTGCAATATCTATAGATAGCGAGGAAAGTCGGTTTTGAAAGCTTTTTCTGAAAGCCTATTATAGCTGCCTACGTTGGTGTAAGTTTGAAAGTGTCTTAATGTCTAGAAGTTCGTCAAAAGTAGTGATTTGTGTCAAGCAACTTTCGGCTGCTGACGCGGCCAATGGACATTTTTCAGGAAACAAATTTTAAAAATGATATGATTGGGTTTCGAAAGCTTTGACTAAAGCTCTCGATTTACTGTGTTCATTAATGTTATTATTACTTTCCATAATCTAGAAATATATCAACATTAAAAAAATATTTTCAGAATCGTTCCGCCGCTAACTATTTTTCAGTTGCAATATTTATAGTTAGCGAAGAAAGTCGTTTCTGAAAGCTTTTTCTGAAAGTCCATGATTGCGGCCTACGTTAGTGTAAATTTATAAACTTCTTAATGTCTAGACGTTCGTCAAAAATAGTGATTTGTGTAAAGAAGCTTTCGGCCGCTGACTCGGCCAATGGATATTTTTCGGGAAACAAATTTTAAAGGTGATATAATTGGGTTTCGAAAGCTTTGACGAAAGCTCTGGATTTACGGTTTCCTTTGATATAATAATTACTTGCCATAATATGGCATTGTATCAAAATTTTAAAAAAATATTTTCAGAATCGTTCCGCCGCTAACTATTATTGAGTTGTAATATCTATAGACAGCGAGGAAAGTCGGGTTTGAAAGCTTTTTCTGAAAGCCTATTATAGCTGCCTACGTTGGTGTAAGTTTGAAAGTGTCTTAATGTCTAGAAGTTCGTCAAAAGTAGTGATTTGTGTCAAGCAGCTTTCGGCTGCTGACGCGGCTAATGGACATTTTTCAGGAAACAAATTTTAAAAATGATATGATTGGGTTTCGAAAGCTTTGACTAAAGCTCTCGATTTACTGTTTTCATTAATGTAATAATTATTATTCCATAATCTAGAAATATATCAACATTAAAAAAATATTTTCAGAATCGTTCCGCCGCTAACTATTTTTCAGTTGCAATATTTACAGTTAGCGAAGAAAGTCGTTTCTGAAAGCTTTTTCTGAAAGTCCATGATAGCGGCCTACTTTAGTGTAAATTTATAAACTTCTTAATGTCTAGACGTTCTTCAAAAGTAGTGATTTGTGTGAGGAAGATTTCGGCCGCTGACTCGGCCAATGGATATTTTTCGGGAATCGACTTTGAAAAGCGATTTTTTTGGATTTTATAAATTTCGACAAAACCTCTTGATTAACGGTTTTCATTGTTGTAATAATAACTTTTCATAATCTAGAATTGTGTCAACTTTAAAAAAAAAAACAGAATTGTTCCCCCGCTTACTATTTTTCAGTTGTAATATCTATAGTTAGCGAGGAAAGTCGGTTTTGAAAGCTTTTTCTGAAAGCCTATGATAGCTGCCTACGTTGGTGTAAGTTTGAAAGCGTCTTAATGTCTACAAGTTCGTCAAAAGTAGTGATTTGTGTCAAGAAGCTTTCGGCCGCTAACGTGGCCATTGGATATTTTTTGGGAGATAAATTGTAAATGTGATATGATTGGGTTTCGAAAGCTTTAACAAAAGCTCTTAATTTACGGTTTTCATAAGTGTAATTATTACTTTGCAAAATCTAGAAATATATCAACTTTTAAAAAAATATATTCAGAATTGTTCCGCCGCTAACTATTTTTCAGTTGTAATATCTATAGTTAGCGAGGAAAGTCGGTTTTGAAAGCTTTTTCTGAAAGCCTATGATAGCTGCCTACGTTGGTGTAAGTTTGAAAGCGTCTTAATGTCTAGAAGTTCGTCAAAAGTTGTGATTTGTGTCAAGAAGCTTTCGGCCGCTGACGTGGCCAAAGGATATTTTTCTGGAAACAAATTTTAAAAGTGATATAATTGGGTTTCGAAAGCTTTGACAAAAGATCTCGATTTACGGTTTTCATTGACGTAATTATTACTTTCCATAATCGAGAAATATATCAACATTTAAAAAAATATTTTCAGAATTGTTCCGCCGCTAATTATTTTTCAGTTGCATAATCTATAGTTAGCGAAGAAAGTCGTTTCTAAAAGCTTTTTCTGAAAGCCCATGATAGCGGCTTATGTTGGTGTAAGTTTCTTAGCGTCTTAATGTCTGGAAGCTTATCAAAATCACTGATTTCTGTCAAGAAACTTTCAGCCGCTGACTCGGCCAATGGATATTTTTCGGAAAACAACTTTGAAAAGTGATACGATTGGGTTTCGAAAGGTTTGAAGAAAGCTCTGGATTTACGGTTTTCTTTGATGTAATAATTACTTTCCATAATCTGGAATTGTATCAATATTTAAAAAAATTGCTTCAGAATCGTTTCGCCGCTAACTATTATTGCAATATCTACAGACAGCGAGGAAAGTCGGTTTTGAAAGCTTTATATGAAAGCCCATGATAGCTGCCTACGTTGGTGTAAGTTTGAAAGCGTCTTAATGTCTAGAAGTTCGTCAAAAGTAGTGATTTGTGTCAGGAAGATTTCGGCCGCTGACTCGGCCTATGGATATTTTTCGGGAATCGACTTTGAAAAGCGATTTTTTTGGATTTTAAAAATTTCGACAAATGCTCTTGATTAACGGTTTTCATTGTTGTAATCATAACTTTTTATAATCTAAAATTGTGTCAACTTTAAAAAAAAATATTTCAGAATCGTTGCGCCGCTTACTATTATTCAGTTGCAATATCTATATATAGCAAGGAAAGTCGGTTCTGAATGCATTTTTATTTAAAAAAAATAACTCTTTATTGTTGGTATCAATAAGGAAATGTCTTTCTGTCTAGAAAAGGGTTTAATTTAGTTTTGTATGCTTAGAATCTTATGGCCGTATATGTTTTTAACAAAAACTCTAATAACCATGGTAAGTGTATTTTGTAAACAGTAAATGTGAGGACTTAATCGACATCTTCTGTGAATAATAGATTTGAAGCGTCTTTATGTCTTTAAATGCCTTTATAGTTAACTTGTGTAGTACGTAATGTTGGTGTCTGTTCAAGTCATTTTTGATTTCTAGAAAAAATCCCAATGTCTAGAAGTTCGTCAAAAGTAGTGATTTGTATCATGAAGATTTCGGCCGCTGACTCGGCCAATGGATATTTTTCGGGAATCGACTTTGAAAAGCGATTTTTTTGGATTTTATAATTTCGACAAAAGCTCTTGATTAACGGTTATCATTGTTGTAATAATTATTTTCCATAATCTAGAATTGTGTCATTATTTAATTAAATATTTTCAGAATCCTTAATAATTATTTTCCATAATCTAGAATTGTGTCATTATTTAATTAAATATTTTCAGAATCCTTCCGCCGCTAACTATTATAATAGTTGCAATATCTATAGAAAGCGAGGAAAGTCGGTTTTGAAAGCTTTTTCTGAAAGCCTATTATAGCTGCCTACGTTAGTGTAAGTTTGAAAGTGTCTTAATGTCTAGAAGTTCGTCAAAAGTAGTGATTTGTGTCAAGGAGCTTTCGGCTGCTGACGCGGCCAATGGATATTTTTCAGGAAACAAATTTTAATAATGATATGATTGTGTTTCGAAAGCTTTGATTTAAGCTCTTGATTTACTGTTTTCATTAATGTAATTATTACTTTCCATAATCTAAAATATATCAACATTAAAAAAATATTTTCAGAATCGTTCCGCCGCTAACTATTTTTCAGTTACAATATTTATAGTTAGCGAAGAAAGTCGTTTCTGAAAGCTTTTTCTGAAAGTCCATGATTGCGGCCTACGTTAGTGTAAATTTATAAACTTCTTAATGTCTAGACGTTCCTCAAAAGTAGTGATTTGTGTCAGGAAGATTTCGGCCGCTGACTCGGCCAATGGATATTTTCGGGAATCGACTTTGAAAAGCGATTTTTTTGGATTTTAAAAATTTCGACAAAAGCTCTTGATTAACGGTTTTCATTGTTGTAATAATTACTTTCCATAATCTAGAATTGTGTCAATATTTAATTAAATATTTTCAGAATCGTTCCGCCGCTAACTATTATAATAGTTGCAATATTTATAGACAGCGAGGAAAGTCGGTTTTTAAAGGTTTTTCTGAAAGCCTATGATATCTGGCTACGTTGGTGTAAGTTTGAAAGCGTCTTAATGTCTAGAAGTTCGTCAAAAGTAGTGATTTGTGTCAATAAGCTTTTGGCCGCTGACTCGGCCAATGGATATTTTTCGGGTTTTTTTTTTTAAAGTGATATAATTGGGTTTCAAAAGCTTTGACGATAGCTCTGGATTTACGGTTTCCTTTGATATAATAATTACTTGCCATAATCTGGAATTGTATCAAAATTAAAAAAAAAATATATTTTCAGAATCGTTCCGCCGCTAACTATTATTGAGTTGCAATATCTATAGATAGCGAGGAAAGTCGGTTTTGAAAGCTTTTTCTGAAAGCCTATTATAGCTGCCTACGTTGGTGTAAGTTTGAAAGTGTCTTAATATCTAGAAGTTCGTCAAAAGTAGTGATTTGTGTCAAGCAACTTTCGGCTGCTGACGCGGCCAATGGACATTTTTCAGGAAACAAATTTTAAAAATGATATGATTGGGTTTCGAAAGCTTTGACTAAAGCTCTCGATTTACTGTGTTCAATAATGTTAATATTACATTCCATAATCTAGAAATATATCAACATTAAAAAAATATTTTCAGAATCGTTCCGCCGCTAACTATTTTTCAGTTGCAATATTTATAGTTAGCGAAGAAAGTCGTTTCTGAAAGCTTTTTCTGAAAGTCCATGATTGCGGCCTACGTTAGTGTAAATTTATAAACTTCTTAATGTCTAGACGTTCGTCAAAAGTAGTGATTTGTGTCAGGAAAACATCGGCCGCTGACTCGGCAAATAGATATTTTTCGGGAAACGACTTGGAAAAGCGATTTTTATGGATTTCAAAAGTTTCGACAAAAGCTTTCGATTAACGGTTTTCAATGTTGTAATAATTACTTTCCATAATCTAGAATTGTATCAACATTAAAAATATATTTTTAGAATCCTTCCGCCGCTAACTATTATAATAGTTGCAATATCTATAGACAGCGAGGAAAGTCAGTTTTTAAAGCTTTTTCTGAAAGCCAATGATATCTGCCTACGTTGGTGTAAGTTTGAAAGTGTCTTAATGTCTAGAAGTTCGTCAAAAGTAGTGATTTGTGTCAAGCAGCTTTCGGCTGCTGACGCGGCCAATGGACATTTTTCAGGAAACAAATTTTAATAATGATATGATTGGGTTTCGAAAGCTTTGACTAAAGCTCTCGATTTACTGTGTTCATTAATGTAATTATTACTTTCCATAATCTAGAAATATATCAACATTAAAAAAATATTTCCAGAATCGTTCCGCCGCTAACTATTTTTCAGTTGCAATATTTATAGTTAGCGAAGAAAGTCGTTTCTGAAAGCTTTTTCTGAAAGTCCATGATTGCGGCCTACGTTAGTGTAAATTTATAAACTTCTTAATGTCTAGACGTTCCTCAAAAGTAGTGATTTGTGTCAGGAAGATTTCGGCCGCTGACTCGGGCAATGGATATTTTTCGGGAATCGACTTTGAAAAGCGATTTTTTTGGATTTTAAAAATTTCGACAAAAGCTCTTGATTAACGGTTTTCATTATTGTAATAATTACTTTCCATAATCTAGAATTGTGTCAATATTTAATTAAATATTTTCAGAATCGTTCCGCCGCTAACTATTATAATAGTTGCAATATCTATAGACAGCGAGGAAAGTCGGTTTTTAAAGATTTTTCTGAAAGCCTATGATATCTGGCTACGTTAGTGAAAGTTTGAAAGCGTCTTAATGTCTAGAAGTTCGTCAAAAGTAGTGATTTGTGTCAAGAAGCTTTTGGCCGCTGACTCGGCCAATGGATATTTTTCGGGAAATTTTTTTTAAAAGTGATATAATTGGGTTTCGAAAGCTTTGACGAAAGCTCTGGATTTACGGTTTCCTTTGATATAATAATTACTTGCCATATTCTGGAATTGTATCAAAATTTAAAAAAAAAAATATTTTCAGAATCGTTCCGCCGCTAACTAGTATTGAGTTGCAATATCTATAGATAGCGAGGAAAGTCGGTTTTGAAAGCTTTTTCTGAAAGCCTATCATAGCTGCCTACGTTGGTGTAAGTTTGAAAGTGTCTTAATGTCTAGAAGTTCGTCAAAAGTAGTGATTTGTGTCAAGCAGCTTTCGGCTGCTGACGCGGCCAATGGACATTTCTCAGGAAACAAATTTTAAAAATGATATGATTGGGTTTCGAAAGCTTTGACTAAAGCTCTCGATTTACTGTGTTCATTAATGTAATTATTTGTTTCCATAATCTAGAAATATATCAACATTAAAAAAATATTTTCCGAATCGTTCCGCCGCTAACTATTTTTCAGTTGCAATATTTACAGTTAGCGAAGAAAGTCGTTTCTGAAAGCTTTTTCTGAAAGTCCATGATTGCGGCCTACGTTAGTGTAAATTTTTAAACTTCTTAATGTCTAGACGTTCGTCAAAAATAGTGATTTGTTTAAAGAAGCTTTCGGCCGCTGACTCGGCCAATGGATATTTTTCGGGAAACAAATTTTAAAGGTGATATAATTGGGTTTCGAAAGCTTTGACGAAAGCTCTGGATTTACGGTTTCCTTTGATATAATAATTACTTGCCATAATATGGCATTGTATCAAAATTTTAAAAAAATATTTTCAGAATCGTTCCGCCGCTAACAATTATTGAGTTGCAATATCTATAGATAGCGAGGAAAGTCGGGTTTGAAAGCTTTTTCTGAAAGCCTATTATAGCTGCCTACGTTGGTGTAAGTTTGAAAGTGTCTTAATGTCTAGAAGTTCGTCAAAAGTAGTGATTTGTGTCAAGCAGCTTTCGGCTGCTGACGCGGCCAATGGACATTTCTCAGGAAACAAATTTTAAAAATGATATGATTGGGTTTCGAAAGCTTTGACTAAAGCTCTCGATTTACTGTGTTCATTAATGTAATTATTTGTTTCCATAATCTAGAAATATATCAACATTAAAAAAATATTTTCTGAATTGTTCCGCCGCTAACTATTTTTCAGGTGTAATATCTATAGTTAGCGAGGAAAGTCGTTTCTGAAAGCTTTTTCTGAAAGCCCATGATAGCGGCTTATGTTGGTGTAAGTTTCTTAGCGTCTTAATGTCCGGAAGCTTATCAAAATCACTGATTTCTGTCAAGAAACTTTCAGCCGCTGACTCGGCCAATGGATATTTTTCGGAAAACAACTTTGTAAAGTGATATGATTGGGTTTCGAAAGCTTTGACGAAAGCTCTCGATTTACGGTTTTCATTAATGTAATTATTACTTTGCAAAATCTAGAAATATATCAACATTTAAAAAAATATTTTCAGAATTGTTCCCCCGCTTACTATTTTTCAGTTGTAATATCTATAGTTAGCGAGGAAAGTCGGTTTTGAAAGCTTTTTCTGAAAGCCTATGATAGCTGCCTACGTTGGTGTAAGTTTGAAAGCGTCTTAATGTCTACAAGTTCGTCAAAAGTAGTGATTTGTGTCAAGAAGCTTTCGGCCGCTAACGTGGCTATTGGATATTTTTTGGGAGATAAATTGTAAATGTGATATGATTGGGTTTCGAAAGCTTTAACAAAAGCTCTTAATTTACGGTTTTCATAAGTGTAATTATTACTTTGCAAAATCTAGAAATATATCAACTTTTAAAAAAATATATTCAGAATTGTTCCGCCGCTAACTATTTTTCAGTTACAATATTTATAGTTAGCGAAGAAAGTCGTTTCTGAAAGCTTTTTCTGAAAGTCCATGATTGCGGCCTACGTTAGTGTAAATTTATAAACTTCTTAATGTCTAGACGTTCCTCAAAAGTAGTGATTTGTGTCAGGAAGATTTCGGCCGCTGACTCGGCCAATGGATATTTTTCGGGAATCGACTTTGAAAAGCGATTTTTTTGGATTTTAAAAATTTCGACAAAAGCTCTTGATTAACGGTTTTCATTGTTGTAATAATTACTTTCCATAATCTAGAATTGTGTCAATATTTAATTAAATATTTTCAGAATCGTTCCGCCGCTAACTATTATAATAGTTGCAATATTTATAGACAGCGAGGAAAGTCGGTTTTTAAAGGTTTTTCTGAAAGCCTATGATATCTGGCTACGTTGGTGTAAGTTTGAAAGCGTCTTAATGTCTAGAAGTTCGTCAAAAGTAGTGATTTGTGTCAATAAGCTTTTGGCCGCTGACTCGGCCAATGGATATTTTTCGGGTTTTTTTTTTTTTAAAGTGATATAATTGGGTTTCAAAAGCTTTGACGATAGCTCTGGATTTACGGTTTCCTTTGATATAATAATTACTTGCCATAATCTGGAATTGTATCAAAATTAAAAAAAAAATATATTTTCAGAATCGTTCCGCCGCTAACTATTATTGAGTTGCAATATCTATAGATAGCGAGGAAAGTCGGTTTTGAAAGCTTTTTCTGAAAGCCTATTATAGCTGCCTACGTTGGTGTAAGTTTGAAAGTGTCTTAATATCTAGAAGTTCGTCAAAAGTAGTGATTTGTGTCAAGCAACTTTCGGCTGCTGACGCGGCCAATGGACATTTTTCAGGAAACAAATTTTAAAAATGATATGATTGGGTTTCGAAAGCTTTGACTAAAGCTCTCGATTTACTGTGTTCAATAATGTTAATATTACATTCCATAATCTAGAAATATATCAACATTAAAAAAATATTTTCAGAATCGTTCCGCCGCTAACTATTTTTCAGTTGCAATATTTATAGTTAGCGAAGAAAGTCGTTTCTGAAAGCTTTTTCTGAAAGTCCATGATTGCGGCCTACGTTAGTGTAAATTTATAAACTTCTTAATGTCTAGACGTTCGTCAAAAGTAGTGATTTGTGTCAGGAAAACATCGGCCGCTGACTCGGCAAATAGATATTTTTCGGGAAACGACTTGGAAAAGTGATTTTTATGGATTTCAAAAGTTTCGACAAAAGCTTTCGATTAACGGTTTTCATTGTTGTAATAATTACTTTCCATAATCTAGAATTGTATCAACATTAAAAATATATTTTTAGAATCCTTCCGCCGCTAACTATTATAATAGTTGCAATATCTATAGACAGCGAGGAAAGTCAGTTTTTAAAGCTTTTTCTGAAAGCCAATGATATCTGCCTACGTTGGTGTAAGTTTGAAAGTGTCTTAATGTCTAGAAGTTCGTCAAAAGTAGTGATTTGTGTCAAGCAGCTTTCGGCTGCTGACGCGGCCAATGGACATTTTTCAGGAAACAAATTTTAATAATGATATGATTGGGTTTCGAAAGCTTTGACTAAAGCTCTCGATTTACTGTGTTCATTAATGTAATTATTACTTTCCATAATCTAGAAATATATCAACATTAAAAAAATATTTCCAGAATCGTTCCGCCGCTAAATATTTTTCAGTTGCAATATTTATAGTTAGCGAAGAAAGTCGTTTCTGAAAGCTTTTTCTGAAAGTCCATGATTGCGGCCTACGTTAGTGTAAATTTATAAACTTCTTAATGTCTAGACGTTCCTCAAAAGTAGTGATTTGTGTCAGGAAGATTTCGGCCGCTGACTCGGGCAATGGATATTTTTCGGGAATCGACTTTGAAAAGCGATTTTTTTGGATTTTAAAAATTTCGACAAAAGCTCTTGATTAACGGTTTTCATTATTGTAATAATTACTTTCCATAATCTAGAATTGTGTCAATATTTAATTAAATATTTTCAGAATCGTTCCGCCGCTAACTATTATAATAGTTGCAATATCTACTTATAGACAGCGAGGAAAGTCGGTTTTTAAAGATTTTTCTGAAAGCCTATGATATCTGGCTACGTTAGTGAAAGTTTGAAAGCGTCTTAATGTCTAGAAGTTCGTCAAAAGTAGTGATTTGTGTCAAGAAGCTTTTGGCCGCTGACTCGGCCAATGGATATTTTTCGGGAATTTTTTTTTTAAAGTGATATAATTGGGTTTCGAAAGCTTTGACGAAAGCTCTGGATTTACGGTTTCCTTTGATATAATAATTACTTGCCATATTCTGGAATTGTATCAAAATTTAAAAAAAAAAAATTTTCAGAATCGTTCCGCCGCTAACTATTATTGAGTTGCAATATCTATAGATAGCGAGGAAAGTCGGTTTTGAAAGCTTTTTCTGAAAGCCTATCATAGCTGCCTACGTTGGTGTAAGTTTGAAAGTGTCTTAATGTCTAGAAGTTCGTCAAAAGTAGTGATTTGTGTCAAGCAGCTTTCGGCTGCTGACGCGGCCAATGGACATTTCTCAGGAAACAAATTTTAAAAATGATATGATTGGGTTTCGAAAGCTTTGACTAAAGCTCTCGATTTACTGTGTTCATTAATGTAATTATTTGTTTCCATAATCTAGAAATATATCAACATTAAAAAAATATTTTCCGAATCGTTCCGCCGCTAACTATTTTTCAGTTGCAATATTTACAGTTAGCGAAGAAAGTCGTTTCTGAAAGCTTTTTCTGAAAGTCCATGATTGCGGCCTACGTTAGTGTAAATTTTTAAACTTCTTAATGTCTAGACGTTCGTCAAAAATAGTGATTTGTTTAAAGAAGCTTTCGGCCGCTGACTCGGCCAATGGATATTTTTCGGGAAACAAATTTTAAAGGTGATATAATTGGGTTTCGAAAGCTTTGACGAAAGCTCTGGATTTACGGTTTCCTTTGATATAATAATTACTTGCCATAATATGGCATTGTATCAAAATTTTAAAAAAATATTTTCAGAATCGTTCCGCCGCTAACAATTATTGAGTTGCAATATCTATAGACAGCGAGGAAAGTCGGTTTTGAAAGCTTTTTCTGAAAGCCTATTATAGCTGCCTACGTTGGTGTAAGTTTGAAAGTGTCTTAATGTCTAGAAGTTCGTCAAAAGTAGTGATTTGTGTCAAGCAGCTTTCGGCTGCTGACGCGGCCAATGGACATTTCTCAGGAAACAAATTTTAAAAATGATATGATTGGGTTTCGAAAGCTTTGACTAAAGCTCTCGATTTACTGTGTTCATTAATGTAATTATTTGTTTCCATAATCTAGAAATATATCAACATTAAAAAAATATTTTCCGAATCGTTCCGCCGCTAACTATTTTTCAGTTGCAATATTTACAGTTAGCGAAGAAAGTCGTTTCTGAAAGCTTTTTCTGAAAGTCCATGATTGCGGCCTACGTTAGTGTAAATTTTTAAACTTCTTAATGTCTAGACGTTCGTCAAAAATAGTGATTTGTTTAAAGAAGCTTTCGGCCGCTGACTCGGCCAATGGATATTTTTCGGGAAACAAATTTTAAAGGTGATATAATTGGGTTTCGAAAGCTTTGACGAAAGCTCTGGATTTACGGTTTCCTTTGATATAATAATTACTTGCCATAATATGGCATTGTATCAAAATTTTAAAAAAATATTTTCAGAATCGTTCCGCCGCTAACAATTATTGAGTTGCAATATCTATAGACAGCGAGGAAAGTCGGGTTTGAAAGCTTTTTCTGAAAGCCTATTATAGCTGCCTACGTTGGTGTAAGTTTGAAAGTGTCTTAATGTCTAGAAGTTCGTCAAAAGTAGTGATTTGTGTCAAGCAGCTTTCGGCTGCTGACGCGGCCAATGGACATTTCTCAGGAAACAAATTTTAAAAATGATATGATTGGGTTTCGAAAGCTTTGACTAAAGCTCTCGATTTACTGTGTTCATTAATGTAATTATTTGTTTCCATAATCTAGAAATATATCAACATTAAAAAAATATTTTCTGAATTGTTCCGCCGCTAACTATTTTTCAGGGGTAATATCTATAGTTAGCGAGGAAAGTCGTTTCTGAAAGCTTTTTCTGAAAGCCCATGATAGCGGCTTATGTTGGTGTAAGTTTCTTAGCGTCTTAATGTCCGGAAGCTTATCAAAATCACTGATTTCTGTCAAGAAACTTTCAGCCGCTGACTCGGCCAATGGATATTTTTCGGAAAACAACTTTGTAAAGTGATATGATTGGGTTTCGAAAGCTTTGACGAAAGCTCTCGATTTACGGTTTTCATTAATGTAATTATTACTTTGCAAAATCTAGAAATATATCAACATTTAAAAAAATATTTTCAGAATTGTTCCCCCGCTTACTATTTTTCAGTTGTAATATCTATAGTTAGCGAGGAAAGTCGGTTTTGAAAGCTTTTTCTGAAAGCCTATGATAGCTGCCTACGTTGGTGTAAGTTTGAAAGCGTCTTAATGTCTACAAGTTCGTCAAAAGTAGTGATTTGTGTCAAGAAGCTTTCGGCCGCTAACGTGGCTATTGGATATTTTTTGGGAGATAAATTGTAAATGTGATATGATTGGGTTTCGAAAGCTTTAACAAAAGCTCTTAATTTACGGTTTTCATAAGTGTAATTATTACTTTGCAAAATCTAGAAATATATCAACTTTTAAAAAAATATATTCAGAATTGTTCCGCCGCTAACTATTTTTCAGTTGTAATATCTATAGTTAGCGAGGAAAGTCGGTTTTGAAAGCTTTTTCTGAAAGCCTATGATAGCTGCCTACGTTGGTGTAAGTTTGAAAGCGTCTTAATGTCTAGAAGTTCGTCAAAAGTTGTGATTTGTGTCAAGAAGCTTTCGGCCGCTGACGTGGCCAAAGGATATTTTTCTGGAAACAAATTTTAAAAGTGATATAATTGGGTTTCGAAAGCTTTGACAAAAGATCTCGATTTACGGTTTTCATTGACGTAATTATTACTTTCCATAATCGAGAAATATATCAACATTTAAAAAAATATTTTCAGAATTGTTCCGCCGCTAATTATTTTTCAGTTGCATAATCTATAGTTAGCGAAGAAAGTCGTTTCTAAAAGCTTTTTCTGAAAGCCCATGATAGCGGCTTATGTTGGTATAAGTTTCTTAGCGTCTTAATGTCTGGAAGCTTATCAAAATCACTGATTTCTGTCAAGAAACTTTCAGCCGCTGACTCGGCCAATGGATATTTTTCGGAAAACAACTTTGTAAAGTGATACGATTGGGTTTCGAAAGCTTTGACGAAAGCTCTCGATTTACGGTTTTCATTAATGTAATTATTACTTTGCAAAATCTAGAAATATATCAACATTTAAAAAAATATTTTCAGAATCGTTCCGCCGCTAACTATTATTGAGTTTCAATATCTATAGATAGCGAGGAAAGTCGGTTTTGAAAGCTTTTTCTGAAAGCCTATTATAGCTGCCTACGTTGGTGTAAGTTTGAAAGTGTCTTAATGTCTAGAAGTTCGTCAAAAGTAGTGATTTGTGTCAAGCAGCTTTCGGCTGCTGACGCGGCCAATGGACATTTTTCAGGAAACAAATTTTAAAAATGATATGATTGGGTTTCGAAAGCTTTGACTAAAGCTCTTGATTTACTGTTTTCATTAATGTAATTATTACTTTCCATAATCTAGAAATATATCAACATTAAAAAAATATTTTCAGAATCGTTCCGCCGCTAACTATTTTTCAGTTGCAATATTTATAGTTAGCGAAGAAAGTCGTTTCTGAAAGCTTTTTCTAAAAGTCCATGATTGCGGCCTACGTTAGTGTAAATTTATAAACTTCTTAATGTCTAGACGTTCCTCAAAAGTAGTGATTTGTGTCAGGAAGATTTCGGCCGCTGACTCGGGCAATGGATATTTTTTGGGAATCGACTTTGAAAAGCGATTTTTTTGGATTTTAAAAATTTCGACAAAAGCTCTTGATTAACGGTTTTCATTATTGTAATAATTACTTTCCATAATCTAGAATTGTGTCAATATTTAATTAAATATTTTCAGATTCGTTCCGCCGCTAACTATTATAATAGTTGCAATATCTATAGACAGCGAGGAAAGTCGGTTTTTAAAGATTTTTCTGAAAGCCTATGATATCTGGCTACGTTAGTGTAAGTTTGAAAGCGTCTTAATGTCTAGAAGTTCGTCAAAAGTAGTGATTTGTGTCAAGAAGCTTTTGGCCGCTGACTCGGCCAATGGATATTTTTCGGGAATTTTTTTTTAAAAGTGATATAATTGGGTTTCGAAAGCTTTGACGAAAGCTCTGGATTTACGGTTTCCTTTGATATAATAATTACTTGCCATATTCTGGAATTGTATCAAAATTTTAAAAAAATATTTTCAGAATCGTTCCGCCGCTAACAATTATTGAGTTGCAATATCTATAGACAGCGAGGAAAGTCGGGTTTGAAAGCTTTTTCTGAAAGCCTATTATAGCTGCCTACGTTGGTGTAAGTTTGAAAGTGTCTTAATGTCTAGAAGTTCGTCAAAAGTAGTGATTTGTGTCAAGCAGCTTTCGGCTGCTGACGCGGCCAATGGACATTTCTCAGGAAACAAATTTTAAAAATGATATGATTGGGTTTCGAAAGCTTTGACTAAAGCTCTCGATTTACTGTGTTCATTAATGTAATTATTTGTTTCCATAATCTAGAAATATATCAACATTAAAAAAATATTTTCCGAATCGTTCCGCCGCTAACTATTTTTCAGTTGCAATATTTACAGTTAGCGAAGAAAGTCGTTTCTGAAAGCTTTTTCTGAAAGTCCATGATTGCGGCCTACGTTAGTGTAAATTTATAAACTTCTTAATGTCTAGACGTTCGTCAAAAATAGTGATTTGTTTAAAGAAGCTTTCGGCCGCTGACTCGGCCAATGGATATTTTTCGGGAAACAAATTTTAAAGGTGATATAATTGGGTTTCGAAAGCTTTGACGAAAGCTCTGGATTTACGGTTTCCTTTGATATAATAATTACTTGCCATAATATGGCATTGTATCAAAATTTTAAAAAAATATTTTCAGAATCGTTCCGCCGCTAACTATTATTGAGTTGCAATATCTATAGACAGCGAGGAAAGTCGGGTTTGAAAGCTTTTTCTGAAAGCCTATTATAGCTGCCTACGTTGGTGTAAGTTTGAAAGTGTCTTAATGTCTAGAAGTTCGTCAAAAGTAGTGATTTGTGTCAAGCAGCTTTCGGCTGCTGACGCGGCTAATGGACATTTTTCAGGAAACAAATTTTAAAAATGATATGATTGGGTTTCGAAAGCTTTGACTAAAGCTCTCGATTTACTGTTTTCATTAATGTAATAATTATTATTCCATAATCTAGAAATATATCAACATTAAAAAAATATTTTCAGAATCGTTCCGCCGCTAACTATTTTTCAGTTGCAATATTTACAGTTAGCGAAGAAAGTCGTTTCTGAAAGTTTTTTCTGAAAGTCCATGATAGCGGCCTACTTTAGTGTCCATTTATAAACTTCTTAATGTCTAGACGTTCCTCAAAAGTAGTGATTTGTGTGAGGAAGATTTCGGCCGCTGACTCGGCCAATGGATATTTTTCGGGAATCGACTTTGAAAAGCGATTTTTTTGGATTTTATAAATTGCGACAAAATCTCTTGATTAACGGTTTTCATTGTTGTAATAATAACTTTTCATAATCTAGAATTGTGTCAACTTTAAAAAAAAAAAACAGAATTGTTCCCCCGCTTACTATTTTTCAGTTGTAATATCTATAGTTAGCGAGGAAAGTCGGTTTTGAAAGCTTTTTCTGAAAGCCTATGATAGCTGCCTACGTTGGTGTAAGTTTGAAAGCGTCTTAATGTCTACAAGTTCGTCAAAAGTAGTGATTTGTGTCAAGAAGCTTTCGGCCGCTAACGTGGCCATTGGATATTTTTTGGGAGATAAATTGTAAATGTGATATGATTGGGTTTCGAAAGTTTTAACAAAAGCTCTTGATTTACGGTTTTCATTAGTGTAATTATTACTGTGCAAAATCTAGAAATATATCAACTTTTAAAAAATATTTTCTGAATTGTTCCGCCGCTAACTATTTTTCAGGTGTAATATCTATAGTTAGCGAGGAAAGTCGTTTCTGAAAGCTTTTTCTGAAAGCCCATGATAGCGGCTTATGTTGGTGTAAGTTTCTTAGCGTCTTAATGTCCGGAAGCTTATCAAAATCACTGATTTCTGTCAAGAAACTTTCAGCCGCTGACTCGGCCAATGGATATTTTTCGGAAAACAACTTTGTAAAGTGATATGATTGGGTTTCGAAAGCTTTGACGAAAGCTCTCGATTTACGGTTTTCATTAATGTAATTATTACTTTGCAAAATCTAGAAATATATCAACATTTAAAAAAATATTTTCAGAATTGTTCCGCCGCTAATGATTTTTCAGTTGTAATATGTAAAGTTAGCGAGGAAAGTCGGTTTTGCAAGCTTTTTCTGAAAGCCTATGATAGCTGCCTACGTTGGTGTAAGTTTGAAAGCGTCTTAATTTCTACAAGTTCGACAAAAGTAGTGATTTGTGTCAAGAAGCTTTCGGCCGCTAACGTGGCCAATGGATATTTTTGGGAAATAAATTGTAAAAGTGATATGATTGGGTTTCGAAAGCTTTAACAAAAGCTCTTGATTTACGGTTTTCATTAGTGTAATTATACCTTTGCAAAATCTAGAAATATATCAACATTTAAAAAAGTATTTTCAGAATTGTTTCGCCGCTAACTATTTTTCAGTTGTAATATCTGTAGTTAGCGAGGAAAGTCGGTTTTGAAAGCTTTTTCTGAAAGCCTATGATAGCTGCCTACGTTGGTGTAAGTTTGAAAGCGTCTTAATGTCTAGAAGTTCGTCAAAGGTTGTGATTTGTGTCAACAAGCTTTCGGCCGCTGACGTGGCCAATGGATATTTTTCGGGAAACAAATTTTAAAAGTGATATGATTGGGTTTCGAAAACTTTGACAAAAGCTCTGGATTTACGGTTTTCATTGACGTAATTATTACTTTCCATAATCGAGAAATATATCAACATTTAAAAAAATATTTTCAGAATGGTTCCGCCGCTAACTATTTTTCAGGTGCATAATCTATAGTTAGCGAAGAAAGTCGTTTCTGAAAGTGTTTTCTGAAAGCCCATGATAGCGGCTTACGTTGGTATAAGTTTCTAAGCGTCTTAATCTCTGGAAGCTTATTAAAATCACTGATTTCTGTCAAGAAACTTTCAGCCGCTGACTCGGCCAATGGATATTTTTCGGAAAACAACTTTGAAAAGTGATACGATTGGGTTTCGAAAGCTTTGGCGAAAGCTCTGGATGTACGGGTTTCTTTGATGTAATAATTACTTTCCATAATCTGGAATTGTATCAATATTTTAAAAAATTGTTTCAGAATCGTTCCGCCGCTAACAATTATTGTGTTGCAATATCTATAGACAGCGAGGAAAGTCGGTTTGTAAAGCTTTTTATGAAAGTCTACGATAGCTGCCTACGTTGGTGTAAGTTTGAAAGCGTCTTAATGTCTAGAAGTTCGTCAAAAGTAGTGATTTGTTTCAGGAAGATTTCGGCCGCTAACTCGGCCAATGGATATTTTTCGGGAATCGACTTTGAAAAGCGTTTTTTTTTGGATTTTAAATATTTCGACAATAGCTCTTGATTAACGGTTTTCATTGTTGTAATAATAACTTTTCATAATCTAGAATTGTGTCAACTTTTAAAAAAAATTGTTCAGAATCGTTGCGCCGCTTACTATTATTCAGTTGCAATATCTATATATAGCAAGGAAAGTCGGTTCTGAATGCATTTTTATTTTAAAAAATTAACTCTTTATTGTTGGTATCAATTAGAAAATGTCTTTCTGTCTAGAAAAGGTTTTAATTTAGTTTTGTATGCTTAGAATCTTATGGCCGTTCATTTTTTTAACAAAAACTCTAATAATCATGGTAAATGTATTTTGTAAACAGTAAATGTGAGGATTTAATCAACATCTTCTGTGAATAATAGATTTGAAGCGTCTTTATGTCTTTAAATGCGTTTATAGTTAACTTGTGTAGTACGTAATGTTGGTGGCTGTTCAAGTCATTTTTGATACCTAGTTGGTAAAATTTATCGTGATACGCTATTAATTGTATAAAGCCCCACTTTTTTCTTCACCATTGACCTATTAATATCCCACTTAAGCTCTTTTTTATGGAAATACACGTATTAAAACTGTTAACTTCTTAATTTGGTCGGGTTATCGTTGGCCGATAACTTTGGCCGCTAACTTCACACCGGTACATTATTACGAATATATTAAACTAAAGAGTATATCTTATACCTTTAAACGAGCAATTCTTGTATATATATATGTATATATATTTCTGTGATCTCGGAATCGGCTCTAACGATTTCGCTGAAATTTGGTATATGGGGGTTTTTGGGGGTATACAATCGATCTAGATTAGTCTTATGTTTGGGCAAACGCGTGTTTTCGAGTTTTTATGCGTTTTTCTTTCGACGCAGAATATGGTCGCTAATTTCGTGCTGCCGGCCACTGTCCGTCTGGTCCAGCGGGTTAAGACGCGGACGGCTAGAAACGAGTGTTACGGGTTCGAATCTCGCCCGGTGACTAACTTTTGTTTTATTTTATAAGTTCAAGTTTTTTTTTTTTTTTTTTATTGTTTTAGACAAGTTTAATTTAGTAAAAAAATTTATTTTATATTATCACCTATACACCACCATATTACAATAAATAGTTAGAACCGAGCAAAGCTCGGTCGCCCAGGTACTAATTGACTAAGCCCCACAGTAAGCTCAAGAAGACTTGTGTTGTGGGTACTCAGACAATAATATTTATAATATATAAATACTTAAATACATAGATAACACCCATGACTCAGAAACAAATATCCGTGCACATTACACAAATAAAGTCCTTTACCGGGATTTAAACCCAGAACCATCGGCTTCACTACCCACTAAGCCAGACCGGTCATCAAAATAAAAAAATAATAAACTGTTGACAAAATTATGGCTGTTCTTAAAAAGTGCGAGGATCGCAACAACTAGAGGTTCTAATCTAATGTAGTCCCAGAACTAAGCTACCTTCCACTATAGACAATCACCGCACAAATTCTTTACCGACCGCCTGAGATTCCCATCTCCATTAGATTTTCAAATGTCACTACAGTCACGCAGTCACTGAAGACTCAAATATTTAACTTCCATTCTAAAATGATGAAACTAGCCTTGTAAAGAAATATCATTGAGAGGGAAGAATAGCTTTGCGATCCTAGCAAAATAACGGTACTTTGTCTACGAAATTCCATTTCGGGAGAAAACGTTTTCGACTAACTAATTCTTAATAAACCACTTTGATTTTGATGTCGCTTCAGCATAATATATTCTAGGTTTATAAATTTCGCTTTTTTTAAATAATAATGATAAAAAAAATTTCATTGTGTCAATACAATGGAAACTATTTAGAAGTTGAAAAACGTTGTCTCTCTTTGTATAGGCGATCACGTAATATATTTTTCTCTTAAGGTGTGGTAAAAAGGAAAAAGAATTTCTCTTAGCACGAGTCATTCCACTCGGGACAAGAGAAAATTCTCGAAGGGATTGGATGCCAGTGGCGCTGCGGCATACAGAGCCATTGGGGAAGCAGGAACTAATTTAGTCTGTTTATTCTGACGACCGGTTTGGCCTAATAGTGAGTAGTGACCCTGCCTATGAAGCCGATGGTTCTGGGTTTGAATCCCGGTAAGGGCATTTATTTGTGTGATGAGCACAGATATCTGTTCCTGAGACATGGATGTTTTCTATGTATTTAAGTATTTGTATATTATATATATCGTTGTCTGAGTACCCCACAACACGAGCCTTCTTGACTTAGTCAATTTGTGTAAGAAGGTCCCTATAATATTTATTTATAATTTATTTATTATTCTTCCAAACTTGTAAATAGTTAGGTGGTTAGGCTCGGTTTTCTTTAATTAGGAAAACCGAGGCTTATAAAAATATGAACTGACTGTGATTTTGATTTTTATTACTCTATTGGGACCGTGCGAAGTGCATGGTGGGGGTAAGTAAAGCGATTCCAGCGCAAAAGGTGGTAAAAATTTGAACTAACTGCGGATAGCGTCTTTAACAATTCGTACAATTATATGGCTCGAAATATTCATTTAAATTGTATGGTGTCCCTTACACCATTGAAAGCTGTATGAAATGCTTAATATAACTAACGTATTTATTTTGATAATTGTTAATAATGTATCCATGTAAATAGCTTTGCATATGCCACATATTACGTGATCTTCTTCTAGAAGTTACGAATATGTATAGTAAGTTATCCTTAAAAGATAGACATTTAACATCGCGGACTTTTTTGTAGACCTATGAATGAGAAACAACCCCACCATACATTGTGTTGTTATAGCTCAAACGGATTAGGCAGCGTTTTCGATTAAAGCTCCTAGCCAGCGTGATTTTTTCCAAGAACATCGTTATATTTCAACCAATTTACACAAAACCTTAACAAGTTATATACTTAAGCCTTCCTCAAGAATCACTCTATTGATAGATGAAAGTCGCATGAAAATCCGTTCAGTAGTTTTTAGTTTTGGAGTAGTTTTAAAAGATGTAGTGAATTGACGTTTTCCCCTAGACTTGCGGACACTAGGTTGCGTGACAGTCGTGCACGCTCCCAATAGAGGCCTATAAAAAGGTATTCCATTCTATTCCAATCAGAGTCTTTATTTTCACAAATCAAAATTGGATTTGTGTTGGCAAGTGGTATGTCTAGGCATCTAGAGAGTATGGAATGGACATTCCACCACTGTTTAATACCTAAAATATAACGCTGTCATTACATGACGTCATTGGGGCGAAGAGTCAGAGATTTTAGCTGGTTAGTCAGAATAGTCTGGTAACAGTTTTGTCTCATCTCATCTCAGTATAGTCGAAAAAAGTGTGTGTATAGCGAGAAAAGTTTCTTACATGTATTACTTAGTTCCTTGAACTTATAGTCGCGCGTTTATATCTTTTGTACTACGTTTTTATCAACCGAGATACTTACCAATCTTCATTAATTATTTAGGTTTTATAGTAAAAAAAGTATTATTTTAAATGACTCGTAAAAAAAGTATTGTATACAATAGTGATATAATCAAGCTTCTCGCAAGCAATCTCGTACCTTACTTAGGCAACGAAGCGTTGCCTAAATACGGTACTCGACTGAAAAGCTCTCTATTATATCACGATTGTTAAAATACTAATTCAGATTTTTTTTAAGTCGCAGTAACATGTATTTCCAGCATTAAAAGGAGTAAAATGACTTACTGTCGCAAATGTATTCCTGAACCCAAATTACTATCCAAGTAATAAATACAAAACGGGACAAAATATTTCAGAAATCACGCGAACTCACCGATCGGGTCATTTTGGCGCTGATAGCCACGCTTCGTTGAACCGTTCATTGGTCAATTTAGATCGGGATGATACACACCTTTACCATGCAAATTGTTTTGTTTGGTGACCGGCATATTAGCCAGGACTAAATTGTAAATATAAACAATTTAGTCCTGGCTAATACAGTCCATTTTGACAAATGGACAAGCAAAGGCAGGTAATAGAACAAAATGTTGTGTTGAGAGGGCCTATGGCAAAAACATCGAAGTTTCGTTATCTATCTGTCTCTCTATCGCTTTTAAATATACGAGCAATATAGAGGCAAATGGACAAACGAACGAAGTATGTATGTATGTATATACTTTATTGTACATAGAAATAAAAACACGAAAAACAGCTGAAGCCGAAGTTTTCGGTAGCCCTCAGGAAATTCCATCAGTGAACTTATTGAATTAAATCTTTATATGAAAATGTATCATACAAAGGTTTTCAAACTGTAAACAATGGGTACTATACTGGATCTTTTAACATAAGTAAGAACTTAAGAAGGCTATGCCAAAAACTACTAAAAATAGAATTAAAATGTTAACCATGTTACAACATTATGTAGCCTCGGCGACGGTTCATTGTGAGCAGAGAACACAGATATTTAAAATTCAGTCGCAGTTGCAAGGCTAAAAATGGCTTTAATATTTAAATCGCATTGTTGACATGTCGGCGCGTTAGGCCGTTTGGGACAGAAGACTTACTTACTCGAATTTTAAAAATTCTAACTTGAATTGACAAGGGTTTGACATTAACATTAGCCTCAGTTCGCTTTTGTGGGTGCGCGCGAGATGAACTGCGAGTAATTTTAAATCAATATCAAATTAAGTTGACATTTTTAATGTTCGAAAAAGCTTCCAGGCCACCGGCCTAGCGCATGCAGTCTGTTTTCTAATGAGTAACGTTTGGATCTACATATATTATAGTATATTTAAAATTCACAACAGTACTTTACTCTATGGATTTATTGCAAAATAGGGAACGTTTTAAAATTAACTCGACACATTGTCATAAAGCTAGCCAAAACAGGAAAAACATAAGAAATCATTAAAATAGATCTCGCCGAATAGTTTTGTGCGGAGCTCTAAGGAAATAAATTAGAACACGGGAAAACGTTTTCAAAGCCGTGGTTTAAATATACACAGGCATTGTAAAAAGATTGTCTACGTATAGGCACGTCATAGATCTGGTAATATATGTGAACACTGCGATATAGAGAATTTGCACACGGATTGGAAAGATAGGAAAAGGTTGAGTCGCTATGGTAAAGTAAAACTGAATTCATAATAAGTTTTTCACCGCACCAACTGGTAAAGGCTCTCTTGATTGTACAAAAACGAATGAGAAAGTTGTATTTTATCCACATGTGGGGCAAAGTAATTAGATGCAAATTTTGAGTCGTTTCCTTATGTTAGCTAGTAGAATTGACTTTTAAATTATGATTTTGGATGATTTTTCTTTTATTACGTTAATTTGGATTTAATTTAATTTGAATTTTATCGGTACTTCATAATTAGTAGTTTCCTTGTGTTGGTGTGGTGAAAAATTTTGTGTTTCACTCGGAGGTAAAATTTGTATAACCCTCGTGGATTGAAATCCCCGCAATGCTCAAGATTGCACTTCTCGAACCACTCGCTACGCTCGTGGTTCAATTTTGGAATCTTTCACTTGCTCGGGTATCAATATTAGCACGAGCGGTTAAACAACAACTTTGTCCCCTTGTAAAACAAATAACTATTCTCGTGTTGACACGCGACACGCAATAGCCCACATGGTCTTCTCTGCAGATGTCTTGTTTTAGAAGTTAAAGTTCCAAATTTTTGGAAATTTTCTGCAACTCGCACATCTGTAAGTCTTCTACACAGATAAAAAATGACACATTGAGAATCATTGTTTCCTACAAAATGGCAAGACAATACTGAACGTATACGCACCTTGGTAGGTATCCAGTAGGTATATTGTATCGTACTAACAATTGAATGAATCACTGGGCAAGCCACAATAAAAACAAAATATCATTTTCATACTTATATTCGGGCAATAAAGATGAATATTGCGCGTTTGTTTTTGTCAAACTGCCTCAAGGAGAACCGCGCTAAATATGATGCTTATAGAGACATAATCCTTTTTTTGCAGCCGAGTAATTCCGATCGCTTCCCGAGTAGCAGATAGAGCAGACAATCTGGGGAAGTTCCTCCACCTTTCAGGAGAACAGAACGTTTCAACTTCCAGAAATAACTTCTCTTCTCGGCATCGCTAGCTTACAACCAATGCTAAGTATTGCTACTCTGATCTCCGCCACAGTGGAAAAGTAACCTGACGCGACTGTTTTAAGTATATATTTAGAAGATCTTATCGTATCCTCCTTCCTCTTTTAACCTCGAAAGGATGAGTGAAGACCGGGCAGTCAAAAGAGCATACTTTGGTCAACCAACTGAACGTTGGTCATCCTAAATATCGTTGAGCAGATAGAGTGGAGATAGTTCACCGTGAGCTCCGAAAGCTGGCGTAAATCCGCGCAGAACCGAGCAAAATGGCGTGCTCTTGTGTTGAAGGCCTAAACTCAGTCAGAGTCATCGCGTCAGCCAAGTAAGTAGGAGTAAGTCATTGTATGTATACTGGTCATACTTAGGCGAACGGTCGCCTATGTTCGATAAACCATTGGAATAATCTTGGGTGTTGGGTTTATACACCGTTCGGACAGGTCAAGGATTCTTCGAAACACTTCAACGATTCTATTAAAGTCGCGAATTTGCTTGTGTGATATTGAGTGTTATGACACTTGATACTGATCTAAATATAATGGCGCGTGTTAATTTTATGATACCAACTTAATGTGTTGTAAATACTTCCGGTTATCAAGGTTTGTATGGGTTTGACAAATTAGTTATCTAATTTGTCTATTCTGTTCCCAGAAGTTTGAGAATATTGGTGATAACTGGTATATGTAGCCGCAACGCAACTGAAATACCCGTATTATGCCCGGACTACCCGGAGTTTTGGACCACAGATAAGAAAAACAGATTTCTTTTTTGTGTTTTGGACGAAGTGACAACCAAACAATTAGGCTACAGTTCCAATTGCTTTGCCTTTGGCATCGGGTTTCTATTGAATCTCGTTTCAACAAGTTGGACCATACCCCCTTTTATTGTATAATGTACTATAACGTATAAGTAAAATAAATCACCTGTTGAAATAAACATACGCTCGCATACGAAAATATAGTCCCTAGTACGTACCAGCGACTTTGCCACCACGATATATGTAATTATGTCAACGGCAAAAAATCCATCATGGACGTCAGAAATTAATTGACTGTTAATTTAGCCCAGCACGAGCTTGCGTCACGTTTGGTCACATACCACTACCCACTAGACGGAGCTGTGTATTTTAAAAATGTAAGTTTGTGTTGATATTAATTTTACATAAATCTTAGTGCAGCTCTCTCACACCAATGTTTAACTGATTTATACAGTGAGTAGTACTTTTCAATATAACATTTAGATCAGATTGTTAAAGTTACAATAACACTCCAGAATCAATGTGATTCCTACTAACAATATAAAATTTATAAATGTAGGTAAAAGTTTGGTTGTTTGTTCTTCCTCCAAGCAAAAACCTTTTTTGATTTCAGAATTGATTCTAAAAAGGGGGTGCAATACGAGTTGCAATTTAGTACGACAATTCTAAGGCGAATTGAATAGGGGCAGTACAAGAGCACCTGTGCTTTATACGGAGTTTCCACCGATCATAATAAGGTGTCTATTGGAGGAGGTCCACGCATTTAATGTATAAGAAATGAGAACTAGCCATAATAAATCACTCATGCGTGTGGATGACTACTGATAGGTGTGTCATACATGGTGTACTGTTGTTATTTCTATTTGTTTGTGTGATAGTCTACTTGAACTATTTACAGCGTTGAGTTACAAATGTTTATTTGATTTTTCTGGAATATTTACATGTTAGAGTCAAATGCTCGTAATTTTAAAGGCGAAATTTAAGTTGGGGCGACCTATAAATTAGACAATCAAAAATTATGCCTATAAAACTTTCAGAGAACATTTATAAGTTACTCAAAATTACTTATTTTCTTATAAAACACTATCAATAAGAGGTACAGTCAACCAATTTGAATCCTAGGCCACTATAGAACCCTAGTCTATACATGACATGCATCACTCAATAAGCACTGTCGTAGAAGTCATTATGACATGGTTCTATAGTGGCCTAGGAATCAAATTGGTTGACCGTACATTAACTTGAAACCTAACATTAAATTTGATTAGGTAATAATTTGAATGAAATGATATGATAACTATTAAATTAACAATAAATAAATAAACCCTACGCTATATCTCAAAAATATCCATTTTATGCCAGATATGCCGTACATCATTTTGGAAAAGAGCTGATACTCTTCAAACTGCTGGATCGATTTTTATTAAACATGGCTAAGAACCACCGCAAGGACTTGGTTACACGTAAAAGACCGCATCGAAATCGGGAACCGTGGGAGAGCTACGATGCCACAGACAGACAGCAATGGCGTCAAACATATAACACCCCTCTTTTTGCGTCGGGGTTTAAAAAAGAGATTAAATTTGATTGTGTAGTGATTTGGACGAAATGATATTAAAAAGTTAAAAAACAAAGAAATGACAATATTATTCAAGTAATTCTTACTGATAGTGCCTTTATTATTATTCTCATAAGAACACATGGCGTAAAACCTTGTCGTGCCTTCCGCAACGTTCTCACTCGATACATAAATCATATCGTTTTGTCCGGACGTTGAAGGTTCGTGGCTATTTCCGTCTAATTATTAATATGTAGCAATGACATTATTACTCAAAGGTCGTTAATAATACAATACGTACTGATACTGTGTGTGTAAAACAATAATTACTATAGTCATAGTGTGCAAGTTGTAGAAACTTCCTAAAAGTTTGTGTGAGTTTCATAAAAATTAAACGAAATTCCTGTATGGATATGATGGTTGTTCTTGTCTGCGTGACAGCGTGATAAAACGGTGTCCGTCACTTTCTATCCTGCGGTGTTAAAAAGTGACAGTTATTTTATAACGTGGATAAAGTCATCTATAATATGCCCGCTGATAAGAAAATTTTCTAAATATTCCAGATCTTTCGTTATAGAAAGTTGCACAATTTGAAACTATCGGCTTATCAGATGTCTTGTTGTGTACCTATGTTAAATTAGACAATAAATCATTAGCGATTACTATATTCACTATTAAAATAAGGACTCAATCTAGTAACATTTTAAAACTTCAAATTTAAAAACAGGGGATTTATATTATTTACTAGGAAAATTTACTAGATAGGCATGAGGTTTTTTTAGAACGAATCAATCAAATTATATTCGCCTGACAATGTTCTAAGTAATATCCAATTATAAGAATTACCTACAAGAGACGCTTAAGGAAGAAAACAGTATGTAATTATAAATTCCATTAACACCACCATATTTGACCAGCGGGAATGGTAATTGATGTGTAATAGAGATAAGATTTACATAGCATCGCTAAGGGCAATAGCAAATAAATAAATAAATTACAAACTACTTCACCGATCAAATCGAGTACGGCGGTTATCAGCGGGAATGCGATATCCGGAATATCCGGATGCACCGCCAGTGTGAGAACCGCTTAAAGAAGTGTCGCGCAAAAAGATCCTCTCGTCGAGTTTGTTCGGATAACATTAGGTCCCAGCTTACCTCAGGTTCAAATTTATATCATCATCATCAAGGTACAGCCAGCAAGTAGAGTGGAGACCGGGATCTTATTTTAGATAAAAAAAATGACCGTAGATATACAAATATATAAAGATTAGGTAAACATTTTTAGATCACAAATTGAAACGAAGAAATATTAACGGTCTGCTGATTTAACATTACATTTAGAAATACAGAAATAATAATAATTCTGCCTATATACGTCCCACTGCTGGGCACAGGCCTCCTCTCATGTGGCTCGGGCTATAGTCCCCACGCTAGCCAAATGCCGATTGGGGACTTTGTAGTTGTGGATAACGGGAATTGACTCCAAAGGAAACAACTAATCACTTTCACAGCTGTATTAAAACAAGCGGTACATAGTCTCAAGCACAAGCGGAAGAAAGAAAATGTAAACACTACGTAAACGTAAGCGATAAGCGAGCGCGGGCGCAGCGCGGAGCGGCATGCATTCGCCGTCAGGTCGAGTGTCTGTCTGGTTTCTTGGTGTGACGTCACGGCTGCGTGTCCACCGCGGCGGAGATTGGATTTGTATCTATGTACGTGTTTATTTATGTATATATTGCATGTGCGTTATTATAGTGAATATTTATATATTTATTTGTGCATTTATATTTATATATGTAAGAGTTTTATATGATTTATATATTTAGTTATGTTAACTATGTAAGTAGGTATATATGTAATATTTATGTATATAAGTAATATGTATTTATAAATATATAGATGGGTGGCATTGCCACATCTTCACATACATGTTTGAATTTCTTCGCAGATGTATGCAGGTTTCCTCACGATGTTTCCCTTCACCGAAAAGCTAGTGGTAAATATCAAATGATATTTCGTACATAAGTTCCGAAAAACTCATTGGTACGAGCCAGGATTTGAACCCCGGATCGAAAGTCGGACGTCGATCCACTTGGCCACCACCGCTGAAATAGAAATACAATACTATGTCTAATTCCAATACAAGCAGGCACGAAATTTTGTAAAAGAATAACATAGATACTGACAAATAAATCAAGTCGTCTGTCTATAAAGAATGCAGCATCGTGCCAAAAAATTACGTTCAACAAGTTTTATTAGACAATAAACATGTGGGATAGTATGCGTTAGGGTTATCAACCGTTAGGATCGTGCCTGATCATTTTATTTTGTGAATATTAAATGTATTTCTTGAACTCCAGAGTTTCATTTTACAAATTTAGCTGTAAACACTTTCAGCAATTAAAGTTTGAATACATAAAGGAAATAAAATATAGATGACTTCACATTGCAGCTTTAAGTTGCAAGTGAAAAATATTTACTGTTAACTAGTTTACCGGTCGATGTCGGCCTGTAAGTTATTCGCGATTGTCAGCTTTTGCGAATAACTGACAGGCCGATATCGTCCGGCGAATTGGTAATCAGTGGGCCCCTTAATGATGGTCTACTTATGACCACCACTACAGCAAGTTCTAATTCTAGCGTACAACACATCTCCGACAAGATATCGGCGGCGACACAAGAAACTCTGCGGGGACGGGACTCTTTTTTTTTTTGTCAGCAACGACAAATCTTATACAGTAATGCGTAGTTCTTCCAGAAAACATCAAAATTTATATGGAAAAGTTACAGTTTATATAATAAAATAAATCAGTAATAATTAAGACCATAATTATCTGCCAACCCTATCCCGAGTTCAACAGCCCGACGACAATGTAAGATGCGTCACTAGCCCACTAGTAAATATTCAATGGTGTTTATATGCGTAATAACTGGCTTTCATGCACTTTATGCGGTGTCGCTGCATACGTTATGTTTTGCAGTGGGTAATGAGTACTAACTACTTGGAAACTTGTAAGGATTACAAGTGCTTTTTGCTAGGTTTTTTATGACACCTGTATGAGATGGGTTTAGATTGCCTTGTTTAGTATGTTTATTGATATCAGGCTATTTCATTTTTAGAGTTTTATCTTGTGATATTTTGATGGGATCATTACCGTTTTTGATAAATCTAATATAGTTTCGTAGAGAAGCGAAACACATGTCAAGTTTTGTACTTTTGGTGGTTTTCTATATCTATTTTCGCGGTGGGAGGATGTTGACATTAACTGCATGCAAAAAATACGTAAATAAGTATAACCACCACTGATTGACTAGCACATTATTGTTTAAGTTTCTATTGGCGTATTCTGTCAACGATTGTTATCTTGGCTAGGCCCCTTGTTCTACGTACCGACGTAACTGATAAATCGCAGTATCAGTAGTGTCCTGTAATTTTCATTTCACATTAATTTAGACTGCTATGGCTAGCAATTGCAACATTGGTGCTTCGCCAGTAGGCCAGTACTACCTTGCGCATTAAAAAAGATACGTACCTTATTGAAATTCACACCAATGTGTACCTTTTGAAGCAGGGGAATATCCAAAATATGTAAATGTACCGTTTAAATAACATGTCGCCTTTATCTAGTAGTTCTGCATCAGTTACGACTATTCGTTGTTTACTATGGTTTTGTTAAAAATTGTTATTAACATGTGTTGTTCATGTGTTATTAAGTTGCAGTTGCAACGTGGGTCAATTTGTTATAAACTATGGAAGCCAGATACCTAGGGGGTTTGTTGCGTGTATATTTTAGAACTAAACTAAGATGTTTGAGCTTACTATTTAAAATCTAGATTTTCGGTCGTCTTATGTTCCAGTAGATATTGACCTTGTTATGGGGCAAAAACAGTACAGAACAAGACTATTATACAAGGGGCCCATTTCTCGAACGGTATTAGTCTAATATTATTAGTGTGTGGCCATGACAACCCATCCTATTTGACAGTTCTTAGGCTAATAATATTAATCTAATACGGTTCGAGAAACGGGCCCCAGGTCTAATAGTCAAAGAGTGATATTTTATAAGAGACATCATTTAGCTATAGACATCATCTTTAATAGTATTTTATGCAACAGTTGTATAAGAAGGGTCAAAAAAGGCGAGTGGCGTGAGTTACAATGTGAGCCGGAGCCGAAGGCGTAGGCGAACATTGTAAAGGAATACGCCACGAGACGGCCCTGGTACTTGCTACTTGCTAAATTATTTTTTTGGACAGTTTTTTCTTGGCCACCGTAGCCTACGGAGACTAACAAGCAACGCTAAGCGGTCTTCGTAGTCTATGGGTGTTGCTATATTACGGGTGTCACATGCGTGTTTCTGACTTATGAAGTAATTATTTTTACTATGCAACCAAATGAATATTTTGTAAGTTGGCATCAATGCACTTAGTTTAAAACTGTATTCGTTTTGGTTTTGTTAGGTTGGTAGTCATTAATCGCAGTAACATTATAGCTTATAAAAGCACAAGAGCTTTTATGAGGAATAGACAATATAGACTTTTCTTGAAATCTTTTATATATGTTCTTATATTCGTGTTAATGAATGCATAAATGACAGATAACAGTAGAGGAGTAGGAAAACCAAATTAATCTTATATGCTTGACCGGCTTCATTACATCGATATTGCTCGTAAAACCTGACAGGCGTTTGATTTCTTCCAGTGCGTAATAAATGATACGTAGTAGTGTCTAACCAATAACGTTATTTTTTCCTAATCCGATGGTTCAGATTTGCTCTAGTTTCGGTTTAAGCGGAAACTGAAACTTCGGACTTTTTGACTGAAACTGAACCTTCAGCCGAATCATGACTTTAATGCCGAAACTGAAACCGAAATTTTGGTTGGACACTAGTAAGAAGTGGGAGAAACGAATTTTGACAAGAATTTAATCTAAGATTGAGGTAGGTGAACATTTTGAGAACTGTTCTTCAAATATACGTAAAAATAATTTGCATAAATTACTATCGTCTATTATGAACAAGAACTATAACCATACAAAACTCCCATAAAATAGCGGTTACTAAACGGAACCGGAGAAACTTGAAGTTAGAACTTAGCTCAAAACTTGGTCTTTACTCTCAGATATCAACTATTTACTCTCAACGTTAATTAAGTGTGTTATTTTAAAGTATACCTTGATGCTGGTGCATAAAGTGCATGTTTCATCAAACGTGTGTTTATGCATGAAAGATGTTTGTAGTGAGCGAGAGAAATGGTCAAGTTCGTTTATAGCGTAACTTTCATTTAATAGTTAAATAGTTTGAACAACTTGAGAGTTTATGAATAACTAGCTTCCGCCGCCATTTTACGAGTATTAGTCTTTATATTCATCATATTCGTCTTCAGGATATTGACGTCTGTATTTTTTTGTGACAAAGCCTTTTGCTGATTGTCAGTTTGTGTTAACCTGTAGGAGCCTGCGTTGCGGATGTATAATTATGGTCCCTGAATATAATTTAAATTACTTACCATCAAAATGATTCCCGCCTCTTTCCCAGATACTAGTGATGGGGGCGATCATGTGGGAAAAGCATGGATAATATACCAAAATATCAATTAACTTATAGGACACATGTCAAAAATTATGATAATAATAAGCAATATAAACCAACTAAATTAAATCTAATAAAATAAGAATATTAAAAAACCCCCTTCTAGGAAAAGTCCCCCAAAGAAAGCTCTTCTGTGCATGATGCCTAATATTCTTTGGCCTAGGTAATGAGCCGGCCCTAGGGTCACCCGTAGTTTCAAGCAGTTTTTTCTTTAATCGATAATTGAGATTATGTAGGAACTTCCTGCCTGTCATTTAATTTCGCCCCCTAAAATCCAATGGCTGCTCATACACTTACTGTCTATAAATAAAAATAAAATAAAACAAAAGTTGCGTTATTTTATACAACCAAGGCGTGGGCCACAATGGTGCTTGTCCAAATATTTATACCCACTTCCGAGAGCCCTCGAGTCAAGAGTGCTAACACTGACCATTCGTGAACCTTATTGTGATGACTTAAGGTCTACAGTTAGTTAAATGTTGCTGTTAGTAGAAATAACATTCGCGTTGAATGTCTTGACAATTGAGCTTGATCTAGGGCTGACGTGGGGGGTTTGAATCAAAACATTGCGTTATAGGTATATATTTCGAGGCATATTCTGTTAATTTAAATTTTATAAGAAATTGTTATGGTTTTATACAAACTGAAATACAAAGGACGTTTACTGACGCTGACTTTGTTAGAAAATTGTCTTTCAAAAATATTGCACTCATGTCTACAAATACTTAATAAAGCGACAAATTTCAAAACTTCACATAAAATTTATGAGGTTTATCACACTCTTGCGGCATCCACAATATCCACATTAACATCGCCATAGAACAACAGTATTTCGATGGCGAAAATTTTAATAAATCATAATTCATATATAGATAACTTGTATCAGCGTTTTTATTATTGGATCTTAGTCTTTTTGAGTGGTGTTCCAAAAGACTCCCACGTCACTAGTCTGCAATATTTTAAGCGCAGAGTACCGTAAAACTGTAACGTGTTCTTCGACATTAAACTCGAGTCAGCGGCGGTATCATAATCGCATTTTTATCACTTGTCATGTCACGCTTCACTTTCGCACTTACATACTTATCAGAACGTGACAGACATGATGACAGATGATAAAAAGCCAACCATCTTAGCCCTACTGTAGCGCTAAGATGGTCGGCTCTTTATCATTTGTCACCATGGCTGTCAAGTTCTAATAAGTATGTAAGCGCGGAAGTGACGGGTATAGTGATAAGTGATAAAAATGAAACCATGATGCCACCGCTGGAGTAGTTAGAAACTATAAATTGTGCATATGCATGGGCAAATGAACATGCATGGGTGAGCTAGAGCATTGTGTCGGGGCGATGAAAACCGGCGCCGATAGCAGCCATCGGCCGTTAATGGATGCAAATGGTGAATTGGATATTCCGAGCGTTATCTAAACTTAAAATGCGGGAACATACCCGATAGCTGCTTACACGGCGGTAGGTAGTCTTATGTCGTTTTTTAGGGTTCCGTAGCCAAATGGCATAAAACGGAACCCTTATAGTTTCGCCATGTCCGTCTGTCTGTCTGTCTGTCTGTCTGTCTGTCTGGCTGTCTGTCTGTCTGTCTGTCTGTCTGTCTGTCTGTCTGTCTGTCCGAGGCTTTGCTCCGTGGTCGTTAATTTTTTTTAGGGTACCTCCCCTACACGTAAAGTGGGGGTGATTTTTTTTTTCGCTTCATTCCTAGAGTGTGGGGTATCGTTGGAAAGGTCTTTCAAAACTAATAGGGGTTTTCAAGAAACATTTTTTGATAAAGTGAATATATTCTGAGATAATCGCTCCGAAAGAAAAATAAAATGTGTCCCCCCCCCTCTAACTTTTGAACCATAGGTCCAAAAAATATGAAAAAAATCGTGGAAGTAGAGCTTAAGAAAGACATTAAATGAAAACTATAGCGGACATGATCAGTTTAGCTGTTTTTGAGTTATCGCAAAAAGTTATCCCTTCATAGTAAAAAGACTTACTTTAATTAGGTACTGATTATGCAAAGCCTATTTGTTTAACTCGGGTGAAAGGTACCGTTTCATCCCTTGGTTAACAATTTACTATACTTTAAGCTCCAGTTTCGCTTATTGTGACGGAAGAGTAACTACGGAACCCTACACTGAGCGTGGCCCGACATGCTCTTGGCCGGTTATTTAGCATTAGATAAAAGGTAAAGGTTACTTACTCAGATGATGAAGTTAGTGAGTTATGAAAGTAAAATAATATAAAGATCGTACATGATTTATAATCGTTACATATTTGCCGTGATTTATTTTTCAAACGTGTTTTTCAATGAAACGACACGTCAAAATCGCTTACGTTCTTTCTAATGCTAAAAACAGCGGACTATAGAACAGTCGGTTAGTTACTTTAGTTAGTTAAGAATTCATTAGCACTGGTGCATTTCTGCCCCCGTCAATCCGGGGTATATAATGTATCTATAGTTGCTCTGTCTACAGCCTTTGAGTCTGTCTTTGTATAGCATAAAACTCACGCTAAAACAGAGACGCTTTGCACTCGCTCGGTTAATTAAAGTTATCGTGGATATTGGAGAACGGCTCCTAAATTTAAATACCTAGGGTTAAAACCCCATCGTAGTTAAATCTGTTCATCTGTTTGGGAGCTACGATGCCACAGACACGCTGATACACATGTTGAACTACCTTCTTTGCGTCGGGAGTTAGAAATCGCAATGCACCTAAAGATAAGAGTTATTGGCTCTAACTTTTTAAAATCTCATTTTCACAAATAAGAGACCAGAATTTTGCTTTGTTAACTATTGGCACAGAAGACAATGTAAAAAAAAAATCTAGATTGCCAGGAATTAGTATTTTCATTCAACAAACAGATGTAGATAGATTAAACACAAAAGAACAATTTCTCCTTGAATTATCTAATGATAAAATCAGTGTCCTCTAGCTACGCTTCCATCTTGGCATCTTGGCAGTGAACATCCTGCAGCTAAATTTGCATACAAAACGCACATAACTTAAGCCGCAGATACCATCCAGTTATAGCCAACATCAGCGGATCACAAATTCATAACATTACCCCGGCACGGACTAAGTTTTGACATCCCTACTTGTGATGTCATGTCAGCAGAAACGTCATATCTCGTAAAGCGCGATTTGAAATGTCAACCTTAATATCTAAAACTAAAGGTTCGCTTTTGTGTAAGCAACAAATTAGTATAACACATTGTGCAAGTTATCTATCGATGCAATGAACTCAGGTTATCATGCTAATAGTTTCGAGGGAAAGTAAACCTTCTCGTATTTGTAATAAAATGCGAACTTATTTGAGACAATTTTGACAGTTGGCATTTTGACGGTCCGTGATTTGGG
Organism: Cydia pomonella; assembly: GCF_033807575.1. NCBI lineage: Eukaryota > Metazoa > Arthropoda > Insecta > Lepidoptera > Tortricidae > Cydia > Cydia pomonella. The sequence goes on from NC_084724.1 coordinate 9,001,552, forward strand.
TGCAGTGTAGCAATTTGCGATTCCATAGTTGTTTAACGAAGTTTATTATTCTGTGTGTTTAAAATACAGGACCATTCATGAGACTTAAGCAACTCAGTGAATGTTAATCGATAGTTCATCATCGTAACTAAGTAAAATAATCCAAACATTTTTCCTTAATGTACAATGTTTTTGAATGACCTACTCGTAGTAACTAAACTTTGAAATTTTGGAATCTTTCGCTTATACTCGAATATTAGCACAAGGAGTTAAACAACAACTTTGTCCTTGTAAAACAAATAACTACTATCGTAACAGTATTTAATATAAATACCAATTCAATTTCCTCCCAGTAATTGCCCTATTCAAGTCATTCAACAACACGCAAAGTTGTCGCGGTCGCAATAACTTAATCCCGCAATCGATTCGCTGATTACCCGCGTCACGACACACGATGGATGTTTTGACGTTTGAGGCAATTTCTAACGCAATCGTGCTGTTAAGGCTGGAGCCATGAACAAAGTTTACAATAAAGAATGGGTAATTTTATTGAAAGTTGTAGTGACACTTTTTATAATGTAATGTTTATGTTACTTCTACTCAGAATCACGAGGTCTTTCGACCGGTGGAAAAATTGTCCCATAATGTACAAACATTTTCGTTCCTTCTATTCGGTTAAATAACGTCATACTAAGTCTATCAAAAATGATCACGGAATGGAAATAAAAATCTTGGAACACTTTTTTCTGCTGTCAGGAGCGAAAGAGCTTGTGATTCTTAGTAGAAATAATACAAAATACTTAAATCCGAAGAAAAAAGTGTAGTGTACAACTTTATGGCCACGCTGTATATTCTCGGAAATTGACTGAAACGGCTAAAGTTCAAAAATCTCCATTACTCTTTAGAATATTGCTTAAGTCAATGTCAGTGTCAAATTATGTAGGAGCACATATTTATATTAAATTTTTGGATTGAATAACTAACATTAAAAATACATGAACTGTAATCAAACAGAAATCACGTATTTATTTATGTAGTTCACTCACTAATGAGTAGTTTTATGATTTTGGTTTGAAAGAAAGAGGTGCAAACGACTTGGCTGCACTTTACCTATAAGAATTATATTCATATATTTATGTACTGTAATAAATCAATGTGTTTTTGTAATCAAGACGCTCTCCGCTCGGCTCTAACCGCAGCATTATTCCCGGAAGCATGCGTTCCCTTGTAAGGCTGACTTGGCAAGTCGCTCATAACTAACTCCACGCTTGCATACGATTATCAGTTATTAATATCTCCATGAGCACGACGCTTCCAAAAATGGATTGCTTTGCTCAACAAGTAATCGCCGCTAGTGAACCAGTGTAAGCTTTGAAGATGGTAGCTATACTAGCTATTTATATTATTGTTCACAAGATAATATCTCAAGCATTGACATAATTATATCTAAGGACGGGCCTTACGCGGGCAGTAAGAATGGTGCCAGTTCAGTAGTGTCACTCACGAATTCGAGCCAATCGTGCAGTTTAACGTTTAACGCAACTAGTTGCGACCAATCGCGTGCGTGATGCGAACTCATCAACCAATCGCGTTGTGGCATTAGACTGCACGACTGGCTCGTATTCGTGGGCGTGACACCGCTGTACTGGGCCCGGCCGCTGTACTTCGGATTTGACATGTAAACGAGCTGGCGCTATACAGCTCCATACATTTTACGGTAACTCTGATTGTCAAAGGTTGACGTTTGACAATTCAGTGATCACAGAACATATGACACAGACGACGCATTACAGAGCCATCTGTTCTGCAGTGGCAGCATGGTTCTATTTTTATCACTTGTCACTAAGCCCGTCACTTTCACGCTTATATACTTGTTAGAACGTGACAGGCATGGTGACATATGATAAAGAGCCTACCATCTTAGCCTTACTGGATGTCAAACTAAGGGGCACGTTTTTTTTCTTAGACTTTACCTCTCTATTACAATCAATTCTGTTTGGAGCAGCGTGTACCGGGTAGCCCATGTAACACGACTAACGAGAGCAAACAATAATACTTTTGTTTAACAAGTTTTAAAGACTTTAGATTTACTATTTTTCATCATCATTGTAATTGACGTTGCTTGAACGCTTTAAACAACAAATTCGCAATACATTGCGCCTAAGAATAAACTTTGAAGTGTACTATAAAAATCCAAACACAGGTTATTTATAAGAGTCGCTGGACAAGTGTTGGTCAGTTTGAGTACAGCCTACGGTTTATTTTATTGCTCCTTTTACAAAGCCCACCCGGTTTTAGGCTCCCTTCTTTAGGAACAAGTAAAAATCCAATGACCTATTTTTATACGCGAAACTCGTACAACACTGTCGCCATGTGGACGAAGGTTAAAACAGTGTGACCGAACATAAACCTTATTCCAACGATATAAGGTCTACATCAGCCATCTGTTGTTGTTAGTACATGTACATAGCGGGCCTGGCGTCCGTGGGCGGGCGGACGCCGATAACGTATCTCACGCGAGATGTCCGCAACTCCGTAGTGAGGCGATAAGCGCGTTGTACATTTTACACTACTGTTTGTGAACTCGAGTCTTTTAAGTCTAAATTTGAAAAACTCGTGTTTATGAGACTGCGCTAAAAAAGCTTCCGAGTCGCGAGTCCTTTATTAGGTAAGCCTTTTTTAAGCGCTGATAGAGAAGAAAATAAGCGTTATTGTATTGGTATTGAATACATTAATTTTACATGGACATGTTTTTTTTTTTTGTAAAAGGAAATAGAGTTTTCTGAAAAGGACTCAAGTCTCTACAGAATACTCCGTCTTAACAAATTGAAAAGAGATCGAGTTTTGACTAAATTATATGAGTCTGAAACTATAGTCTTAAAGCAGAGGACTCAAAGGACTCGAGTCTAAGCAAACACTAATTTTATACAAGTACTATTTAATTCATATCTTCGCCATGATGGAATTTTAATTTAAAAATATTGTAAGTACCTAACCTATAGGATGGACCCCAGGCTTTCTACATATTAAATCTCATATTAATTTATAATAAAATAAAGAGAAACTTACTGTCGCATTGACAACATAAGCATAGATTTAATTATTAGTATCGATATCCAAAATCCCATCCCTAGTCTCAACACTATCTCGACTATTGGAGCTGTATATCTCAATCTATTAAGCGAGCTACATCGATGACGATAAATCACTGCACTACTGCGCCCGCTAATTGACGACTTGTTTATCGATACTTTCTCATATCGATACGTGAAGATTTGCTGATTTTATTTAACCCATATATGCCCATTTGGTAGTGTTTGAGTCAGTGATTAAAACCCACTCCTATTTATTAGCCGAGCGAACGAAAGGGCGACGAGCGAAATATGTTTCGGCTTGGGAAAAAATGCTTCCGTATGTCTGTCCGACTGTCCAGCTGTTTACCTCTTCAGATCGCATTTCTGGGCCGATTCTCGCGAAATTTGGAGAGAGCAGTTTCGATAATTATATAGAATCATCATCATCTTCCTCGCTTTGTCCCGGCATTTTGCCACGGCTCATGGGAGCTTGGGGTCCGCTTGGTAACTTATATAGAATATTTTTTGCGCAAGGGAATTTTTGGGAGGTTTATAGCTCGCAGAGTTAGAGTACGAGGGAGATACTGTAGCCACGAGTTCTGGCCATGTATGGGTTAACACAACATTTATGTTATCGCTACGTACCTATCATGAGACATTTAAGAGAAAAATTGGAGTCTTTTTGAGATTTCACTGACGTATTTTTGACATTTCGATGAAAGATAGGTACTGCATCTCATAGTTCTCTAGCCATGCATGAGAAGTATGACGCCATTTATTTAAAAACAAACAAAAAATAATGAATCGTCAAGCTTAAGCTTATTTATGGTAAAATTTTGTCTGTGTGTTAAAAACTGATGGCAAATAATTATTTTACAGGATTTGTGGTACGAATACATCCCATTATTGGTGCCACGACCATCATAGGGTTGTTTACTATATGAGATTTTTACGAAAATATATGTTGTGGAATATACTGTAGGACGACATTTTCACAAGAGACTTCAAAACACTATACAGATTCAACCACGCGTATATTAATTATACCGGTCGAGGTCCAAGGGTCCAAAGGTTAAATTACTCAGGGAGTACAGTACACGTGTGTTGTTTATTAACAAAAAGCCAACAATACAACCACCACCACAAATAAATAATACCTTATGGGCAAGAAAACTTATAATGACGTTCAATTTTCTACATCCTACAAGCAGGATACTCTTTCGCCGTCGTTCTACACCTTTTATCATCTGTTCGTTCTACACTTATACACAGTCATGAACTTTGAAATCGGGTCCCTTAGACTCTAAAGGGTACGTATAGCCAACCTAAAAAAAATCTCTGAGACTTTTTAGAATTCCCAATAAATTTCCCAGAAGTTAAATTACCATTCCAAATATTTGTAAATTTTCTGCAACTACAACAAAATTTCACTATCATCGAGTGACTTAGTAGATGTATATTATACAAACACTAGTATTTGTGCCTTTTGGGCCCAGGGTCTGGTTATTGGTTAATGCTAGTAGGTATTCGTGCCCATAAGGTCAGATTAAGGTGGGGTCTTACCGAGGCGGTGCAAATGTGACGCGTCTACAAATCATGCATGCGGCTCTACGGTCCTTACCTGAAACAACAAATAAGTTATTAGTCTTCAATTTATTACATTTTAATATTGAAACGACAGCAGAAATGAGTAAGTGACTATTTGCTACACCCTAAGCAACCCATGTAATACCATAAGACATGTGTTACTACCCAAAAATGTACCATGGTAGCAAGAAATAAATAAATATACTAAGTCGGTCAAATTTCCAAAATCTCCGCACACTCTTTTTCCCTTAATAATAGTGTGTTTAGATTGTGTTGAACGTGTTGAACGCCTTACTAATGCTGTTTATTTTGACGACCGGTTTGGCCTAGTGGGTAGTGACCCTGCCTACGAAGCTGATGGTCCCGGGTTCAAATCCTGGTAAGGGCATTTATTCGTGTGATGAGCATGGATATTTGTTCCTGAGTCATGGGTGTTTTCTATGTATTTAAGTATTTATAAATATTTATATATTATATATATCGTTGTCTAAGTACCCTCAACACAAGCCTTATTGAGCTTACTGTGGGACTTAGTCAATTTGTGTAATAATGTCCTATAATATTTATTTTTATTTATTTATTTATTTTATGCATGGGTATACTCGTAGACAGATAACTTAGATTCTTTCATGCCAATTTAAAAAAGTCATCTTGATAGTAAATATGTATGTATCAAAGTAAATTAGAAGCAATTGTCTTTGATCTTTTCAATAAGAGGAACCTCAGCATTGGACCGATCTAAAACTACGAAAAATCCGCAAACATTAACAAATACTACTCTGCAAATCGTCAGCCTAAGCACATTAAATAAAACCTAGATGCCATATTCTTTTTCCCCAAACCAACAAAGGTAAAGGAACATCATTAACTCCAGTCTGTGTAATCGGATAGCACGGACGCGCGAGCCGTCAAAGGGGGCAGAACGGTGCTTAACCTGTGCAGAAAGCCCTCTTTGCTGGAGGAGACGGTAGGGTTACCGGGCGACAAATTGTTTAGGCATCTTCAATTTAGTTACTAAATTTTAGTAGAATGCGCGTTGCAGCGTAGTCGAGGCAAAGGAGGACGCTCGAGCCGTCAAAGGGCTCCTCGCTGGAGGTGATGTTAGGGTTAGGTTAGGTTAGACAAGGTGATAGGAATGTTTCTAGTAATAGTCTACTATCTACATAAAGGCGCAATTTCTTTTTCTCAATCTACAAATTCACAAAGACGTACAGGAACGTCATTAAACTCCAGTCTGTGTATAGCACGGTTGGGTGATTGAGCCGTCAAAGGGGCGGAAAGCTGCATAACCCGTGCAGAAAGGACTCTTTGCTGCAGGTTAAGTGAGGGTTACTAGGTGACAGGATTGTTCCTGATATGTTAGGGATTCCAGTAATATTAAACACATTGCTTAAATTTTAGTAACTAAGGCTTTATTAAGTTTTCAATTTTCATATGTCGGCGGTGAGAGAGTGGGGCGCCAGCCCGCTGCACGAGCGCTGGAAGGGCTACCACAAGCCTATCGTGACGGGCTCAGGGTAACCCGGGACGCAGGCCCTTATTTGAATTTTAATGTAATATAATATATTGTTATTTAAATTTTAGGATGTTATTTAATTTGATTTAATTTTATTTTAATTTAATTTAATTCTTTATGTGATGTAATTATGTGTAAATGTATAATGTATATGGAAATAATTTTCTGGATTAAATTTCATTCATTCATTCATTCATTCATATATTATTTTAACAAAATGGCACTACAAAACTAACTCGATTATAAAGTCACAAGAAATGCAGTCATTAAAACCGGTTAAGTTAAAAGATCTTATAACCTGCTTACTCCTTTTTTTTTAAATCAGTAAAAATGCGCTTACTTTACTCGAACCATAAAAAATAGTTTTGACGCTACAAGGAAATACGAACATATATGTATACAAAATTGACTGCTAACATCATCAAATCAGTGAATTTTCCGAATTTTTCAAATAAGTAGCTGTCAACCCTAAAGGTTAAGCTCAGTGATTTGCACTTCGCAAGGGTGCTTAAAGAGTCGGCTCTTTGCTAATTTATTAACTGAAAACAGGGAGTTTTGATGCATCAAAGAGAAAAGCTTTCGTAGGCCAATGAGTTGTTTCATCGGTGAATCAGAATTTCAGAACGGGCTGCATTGTTAATGGCTGTAATTCCTAATTATTTTACTTAAATTTTCGGTCGGATCGTTAATTATTGCTAATGATTTTTTTTCTGAGAAATAAGATGGCGTTTCTTTATCGGTTACATTCTAGACGCTAATAAAATGAGATATTAGCCTTAGAACGCACCGCGATTAATTTCTTGCGGTTTCAGTCTTGCAAGTGTGTGCGCTTATGAAGCATGCCGTACGTTACACTTTTTGCGGTTCTGAAACCGCAAAAAATTAATCTCAGTGCGTTCTAAGCCTAATATCGGGTAAAAAATCATCTTAACATAGAATATAGGATCCTTATAAGTTCTTAACTTAATAGCTAGCCTAGCCTAGATATTTTCCTGAGTTATAAATGTTTTGTGAGTATGTACGAGTACCTTATCTTTCTAATAAAGTGAGTACCGTCACCTCTGTACTATGTACTTATAAATACACATTATAAGCTTCTGCTAAATAATAAACAATGCCTCAGCTTCGATGAATACAGGACGCCAAGTTCAACATCGTCCACCTCTCGGGTCAGCGGCCGGCTAACGATATCTTGAGTTTCCCGGCTTAGTGCTTGATTTCCATTTGTTTTTTACTCTCGTGGTGCAAGAAACATCTCATTAATAGCTTTTATATACTTAACTGATGCTTTACTACTTGTTTATATTAAATTATCTTCAAAAGAACTTTGCGCACGTAATGAATAAAGGCCGTAAAGTTAAACATTGTCCACCCCTCGGGTCAGCGGCCAGCTAACGATACCTTGAGTTTCCCGGCCACTTGATTTCCATGTTTTTTTCTCGTGGTGCAAGAAACATCTCATTAATAGCTTTTATATACTTAACTGATGGTTTACTACTTGTTTATATTAAATTATCTTCAAAAGAACTTTGCGCACGTAATGAATAAAGGCCGTAAAGTTAAACATTGTCCAACCCTCGGGTCAGCGGCCAGCTAACGATATCTGGAGTTTCCCGGCCAAGTGCTTGCTTTCCATTTGTCTTGTCGCTGTCGTGGAGTATGAAATATCGCCGACAAGTATTACGCTGACGGTTTATTATTTGTCTACTTTAGATTCTTAAATTAATAATGTTTAGCGGGCGTATTATGTATTGTATTATCCAAGTATTACGTACCTATCTACCTAGTGTTTCTCCACAGTTGCTCCACCAAATATAACTGCGGTGTGGTTGCCAACTTATCACCACTTACAGGTTAACCCTGGGTGGGTGGGTTGTATTTTTTTTTACTGCACCATATTTGATGATAATTTAAGAAAAGACTATCATGTTGAAGATAATACGTTTTGTTTTAAACGCGTTATTCAAATAAGCACTGTTATAATCATGTTATTAGAGTCATACCAAGATAAGTTGGCAGGGATTTTGGCAGCGCAAGTGTAATTTTAATCGTCAAACTTTTATTAAATTATGACGTATACTTAACACTTGCACAGACTGAGCTGTCAAAGTCGCTACTAACTTCGCTTGGTCTGACTCTGTAGACAAAAGAGACAGTAAAATCCGCACGACATTCTGAGAGACCTCTGACTCTTCTCTTCTTTTTTCTGGTTACCTTATTGTTCTGGATCGCGACCACATATAATAAATATGTGCAGTCAATAAGCCATGTGGACTACACGGTGCAGACTGTCGCTAGCCGACCTCTTCATAGCGGTCCACCACCTCATACGTGCCCCACACCGAGCACGTGTGAAACTGAGACCTTTTATAGCGATTATCATAAGTTTATTCTGGTACTCATCAATGGTATTAAGTTCCGAAGATCACGTGATCAGGGAGGCGCTGACAATACCTTGGAAACCTTCACAGTCTCTTGATAGATAACTGGCAACGATTATTTGAATTCAGAACTATTACCCTGCTGAAGGAATAAAGATCTGCGGGCGATTTCATTCTGAAAGTAGCAAGCATCCGGGTTAGTCGATATAAATGTATTTCGTTTATGAAGAAAAAAGATTATCGAATAAAAAAAGAATCTACCAGGAGCATTTACATTTCCCACCTCAGCTAGACCGTATCTCTTTTACAATACCATGCACCAGAAAAGGCAGTGGAAAACCCAAAACCACGTGGTTGGCTACTATAACCCGTGACTTGGAGCGAGCCCAACTTACAGATCCGACAACCCAGGACAGACCGTCCTGGCGCCTTAGAACGAGGAGAGCTGACCCCCAGTAATGGGAAGTGGCAAGGAAGAAGAACGGTCTTAGGTTAATAACAATCAGTTCAGAAATGAGATGTTCTAAATAAACTTCAGTCTTGAGTCAAAACAGTTTTCAAACACATTTTTTGAGATTAAGACGCGAAGTCAATTAGCGTTCATAATACTACCCACATTTTTTTTAGTCGAATAATTTCAAAAAGGTTCGCACTAAATAATGTCGTAACACAGGCCGTAAAAAATGTCTGAAGGACGGCGAGCGCTCACAAATTGGCCACTTGAACTGCAGTCTCTCCTTGGAGGATGTTTATATAAGAATACGTTTGAAAATATGGAAAAATTATTACACGAGAATTGCCAAAGTAGCATGTTTTTGTACTTGGGTGAGGTCTTACCCACAATTTGCATAAAGATTTTCTTAAAAGCGAGTTTGTAGAAAATTTCTTGAAAAACACAAAGGATCTCTGCTCTGTAGAATTTAAAAAAAAGAAATAAATAAAAAAATTCGGTAGCTTAAAAATAAGTTAAAATATCTGCGCTAGTGCCTCTTTTTATTTTAAGTGGGAATACTCTTGTACTAAGAGAGTACCGCAAAATGTATTATGAGTTTACAGAGTGCCTATTTATTTTGTGGCCCTGGATAAACATTTTGTACGACTTCACTTTTTAGTGTAGACTAACTTCTCGTTAATACGCTTTAAAAATCATGTTACAGTACATATGGTGCTACTTTCCAGCACGCGTGCGGGAATGAGCACTTTCCGTGCATATGTCGAAACTTTAAAGATCCATATGTACTGTAAAACGTTGTACGATACACGAGCGAATAGGTAATTCGCTACTCGTGTGGATTTCAAACACTCCCTTCGGTCGTGTTTTAATTTATCACCACTCGTTGCGAATTTCCTATTTTCTGCACTTGTATCGTAAATAACTATTTATTATTACTTGTATAATAAATCCTGTTAAACATTTGTACGGTTCTTATATTAATTATCAATAAATAAACACTAGGCTATTGTAATTTAATGTTTTGCAAAGCCGTATCTCTATTGGGCGCGTGTGTACGCGTATCGCGTAGTCAATTTGTTGAAACAACTTATTTGAAACTCCTGTAATTACCTTTAATAGAAACCCATTCAATATGAAATCAAACCTTGGCCGTTGGCCAAGCCACGTAGGACCCTAGCCTTAAGGATAGTTGCCAAGTAAGAAACTGAATTGGAAAAGCAAAAACATTGAATATGCGTTACCTACTAGCTTTCTGATTTTCTTTACAAAGTAGATAATAACATCGACGTGAATTCAAAAAAATACAAAACCCCCTAGGCTATGTCTCAACGAAGCCAAAAAATCCTACTCTATGTTCCTTGTTGATAAAGGAATCCTAAAAAACAAAAAAGCACTTAAAACATCGCGGTCAACCCGCTAAGGACGCTAAGTTTTCTAATTACAACTTTTTCTCTGAACTTGAAGGTCGGTCGGTTCCACAATCAAGTCAAACACAGGCTTCAGTTTTGGATAACACAACATAAGAGTCACGAGTATTACAACACTAACATGCCAATTCGGGTAACATGACACTTTTTAAGGGTTATACTCTTAGTTTGATCATTTATTAACACAATTTGTCAATTTGACAATAAATTTATGCTCGTAAATTGCATGATCATTAAATTTAGAAGGAAGTGTCCATCACTGTTATTTCTTATTTAAATGTCCAACACTGGTGAAGCTTCTTACGAACCCAAAAATTAGCTTGCAAGACTTAAAAAGAAGCAGCGTTCTTACCATTATGACGAGATTAATCCTTAAAAGTCCGAACTTCCATTAATACTAAAAGGAATAATCACGCGAAGTTAGGCGACGGCGGCCTATCGGTTCAAACTTTTATATTGGACCGCCGACAGCTGTTCGAGCGTTGCCATTAGTCCGCGAGCTGTTGCCAGTCTAGTACTGTCGTCCATTATCTTAGGGCCGATTTTTGGAACGAAGTTTGACGACCGGTTTGGCCTAGTGGGTAGTGACCCTGCCTACGAAGCTGATGGTCCCGGGTTCAAATCCTGGTAAGGACATTTATTCGTGTGATGAGCATGGATATTTGTTCCTGAGTCATGGGTGTTTTCTATGTATTTAAGTATTTATAAATATTTATATATTATATATATCGTTGTCTAAGTACCCTCAACACAAGCCTTATGTAATAATGTCCTATAATATATAAAAAAAGTTCCTCATCAGACAGTACGGACTTGGGGGTTAGGTGAAAAAAAAGTGTAAGAGTTTTCCGTCGCGAAAACCCCGACACGACCCTTTCTTAACTTGATTCCAACCGAGTGAGAATGAGGATGAGGATGTTGGAACGAAGTTCCTCATAGTACGGTTTGGACTTGGCGGATGGGGGCTAGGCGAAAAAAAGTGTAGGACTTTTCCGTCACGAAAACCCGGCACGGCCCTTTCGTAACTTCGTTCCAACCGAATGAGAATGAGGATGTTGGAACGAAGTTCCTTATCGCACGGTTCGGATTCAGCGGATGGGGGCTAGGCGAAAAAAAGTGTAAGAGTTTTCCGTCACGAATACCCGGCACGGCCCTTTCTTAACTTCGTTCCAACCAAGTGAGAATGAGGATGTTGGACGAAGTTCCTTATCGCACGGTTCGGACTTGGCGGATGGGGGCTAGATGAAAAAAAGTGCAAGTTTTCCGTCACGAAAACCCGGCACGACCCTTTCTTAACTTCGTTCCCGGATGTTGCACCACTCACACAACTCTATCTATGCACCAAATTGTATGATAAAAAAAAATCGATAACTAAATAAAAATCGGCTTGTTAGGTCTTGGTCATACGTACATCACGTCATATAAAAAAGGATCAATGACAGGTCAAATAACAGCCAAAAATAACCTAATTTATCGTCAAGTTAGAACTGAACAAACAATTCGTAAATCTTTTTGCATTAACATAAAATCGAATGATAGTCAGTTAAGAATGTCGCTGTTAGTACAGTCGCAAACAGATATATCGGAACCGTCGAGGTGCTCAAAAATATCTGAACATGCATCGCCACTGACACGCCCTGACAATAAAGCTCAATTATTTGATAATTAGCTATCCAATACTTTACTCAGACTTTGTGAAACTGGCCCTAAGTAGGTATATCTGCTGACTGTTCATTTTCGTCTACTGTGTCAAGTAGCATCTGTCTCGAACGAGCACGGACTTTTATAACACACAAACCTACTCGTATTTCCCTCCGTAGCGCCATGTCTTGGCAATATTTTGTTTTCCAATGTTGTCTGTTTCAGTTGCTTGCTTGCATACGAATATTACTAAGACGTAAAACTTTACGGACAAAACTAGTACACGTAAAAGTTTCCAGTAAAGAAAAGGGATAAGTACGGTTCCGGTGCAAGTGCCTCTAATCCAGCATAATATTGTATTATATAATAGTTATAGCCGCAGTTGCCCCATGGGTTCACTTTTGCTTACAGACTTTAGGTGTTATAAACTATACTAATATCGGTTCCACTCATCAGTGACTTTCATTTAAGTAATAACTTTTTGGCAAAAAAACATCTTTGGTACTAAGCTATTATCGCTGACTGTACTTTTCTTACCACAGGCAACTAATACCCATCGAGACAATTCTAAAAACTCCAAACACCATTTACTTGAGTTGTTTCATCACAAAGTTCCTATGGGCACCTCACGCCTGTATCATCAGATCAGCTCGATGGTACCATAATATGGCACTGTCATCCGGCTTACACATGTATGTAAAGTGGGTCAAATTTAGCTGTTTATACTAACAGGGCAAGTTAAAAGCTTGTAAAAATAGGAGCCATCGCCATCCAATGACTGTAGTTAAAAGGGCCAATCATTACTGTGTTCACTGATAAAATGAATAAAAAAATGTTAGAATAATAAAAAGCAAAACGATCCTGTATAACATTTATTAGTAACTTATCCTCATCTTTTACTCCATCAATAAAGTTCAAAGGGAAAATAGTTATTGAAAGGAATACCAACAGAGTATTCAGATCATTGCATCTGATCCTACAGATAGCTTGCGCAATTCCTGTGTTTTAAAAAATATCCTGGGGCGTAGATAGAGCGATTTATTTAAATAAAAACTGTCCGCCTTTTAAAAGAACTTCAGCTCTAATCCTTTCTAATAAAGGCTTTAATAGCTTGGACAAGCACAGATATGTTTGAGAAAAAACTTGAAGAGTGACTAGAGTTAATGCGGAAATCGAGGTTAAAAACAAAAAGGCATAAGCAACTCGTTTTTCCAGTTAATATAAGCCCTTTGGTTAGTGAAATATAATGTTATCTCTGCTTTCTCGTTGTTTACTCCGCTCTTTTAATTAACTTGACAAATCTACGACGGAGTGGTACTGATGGAGAAAATAATTTAAATGAAGTCGTTGGGATTCGTAAAACTTCTGTCAAAGCCAAGAGTCATTAATTTCAATGCTAAATTCGTGCAAACTACTGTGAATGAGTATGGTGTGGATGAAGGTTTGATTATGAGACTTGATCACTAAGTAAACAAAGTAGACTTGAACTAGGCTTCCCTAATTTCCAACTAGAGCACCTTCCACTATTAGGGGACCGATTTAAAATCTCTCAAGCTGAAATCTCCTTTGCTGATAAAAGTGATTAACTGAATAATGCGGTCGAATAATAACATTGAAAAACTTGCCGAATACCTAATAAGTACCGAATGTTCGACCCATTTCTAATTCATTGTTCGATAGCAATGCGAGATCCTGTCAAAGTTAACAATGCCACACTCACCGCGCAACAATGTACACAAACACAAACAACTATTTTTCACTAAGCGGACACTTTAACGCGACACTAAAAGCACCAAAAAGAAACCAACGCCTAACGCTGGACAAACATTGGAAGTTTTCATTGTCACAGTCCCATTGTGGGCTCTCCTGGCCCATTGTGTCCGCTGATTTTAAACGGCGGACAATGGTTCGTGGTAAATTCGCTGTTTCAACATTGAACAAGCGTCGAAAAGGCAAGTTGGGTACTGAAAGTTTTGGAAAGTCTGGCTATATTTTTGGTGCTCAAAGTAATACTTGAGTTCTCTTTGCATTTTCAATTAATTTGTCATGTACTTTGAAGAAGATGCAGTTTATCAGAGAGGTGGGGTCAGCTGTCCCTGTCTTTCTATAGGGTTTTGTCTATGAGCTATAACAATAGCCTTTCATACTTTATCAAAAACTGAATATAAATCTCGGTACACTATAGAGTATCCAAAATGCGTCGACAATTTCTTTTACTGCGGTAAAAGTTGATAATTTAACTAACGTTTGTGTATCATAGCTAAAGGCTAAAACGTGTTGAAGATAACACGTTCTTTGGAACGAAGTTCCTTATCGGACGGTTGGCGGACTGGGGCTAGGCGAAAAAAGGGTAAGATTTCGCGGTCCTCTTTTGTTTAAATTATTTCTCGAGAACAAGTAGCCTTATTTCACCGACTTGCGTATATCATATTTTGGCGCAGTTGGCAAACAGGGTTCAGAGTGTATGCAGATATTACTTCTGGTATTATTTTGCACTTAATATCATATTTTTTATTATCTAAGGGAGTATGAAGCTCGAGCTAAGCGTATCCATTTCAGCTAGTACAAAAATGTTATGTTTAGTGGTTCTAACTGCCTGTAAGTCGCATTTCTGAACTTATTTGTGAAATTTTGTGAGCAGTTTCGATAATTCATTATTTTTTTTGTATTTGTTAATCAATATTACGATCTATACTATCGATACAACGTTTATCAATAATAATATACTTCGTTCCAAAAGAATGTTCCACGACACTCACACATTTTTTATTTGTTAATTCCTATTCCAATATCATCAAATCGAAACAGAGGTTTCATGCAAAATTTCAACTAAAAATGTTTTTCGACAGTTCGACATCTTCAGGTGGCGCATTGACATTGAAATTTAGGACAAAAAAATGAAAATTCAACTTTAAAAAATTATTTTTCAATCCCCATTGTATCTTAGTTTCTGGCAACGTTTAGAAAGCAACTGACGAATGCTGAACGAAGAAACACATTCTATAGGTGTATAAAACAGCTATCAACAGAGTGAATGCATAAAATGTTTTATCACTAGCAACGCCATGCAGTGGCGGGGATGAATGTCCGGGAGATATTACACACCACATGTACGTATACATTCATGTACCTACTTATTACTATGTAGCTGGAGTAAACTGTAATAAAACTCAAAAGCAGACTTTTATAGATACGAATTATCTTTTTTAATTGCTGGAAGAACTAACGGCGGCGAGTATTATCGATCTCTAGGCAGCACTGGTTTTGAGTAGATTTTGAATATATATGTATTACGCTCCACACCATCTACAAATTTACACTCCCACACAGCTGTGAAAATAAATGTATAAGTATATCTAATATGTCATCTCGTTGACAAGACAGACTCGTACCTACACTTCGTAACTAACTGTGTTGGTAGACGACCTTCTGTACACAAATCTTACATAAAATAAGGCTCATATCTTACCGAGGTACGATTGTTTTAGAAAGAAGCAGTCACTGGTGATTACAGCCGAAATCCTCTCGTAACTAACTACCCATTTTCTTTATACGCAGTGGTTTCATCCAAATTTTCCCCGTTGATTCCGCGAGGAAAACTTGAATCTATAAGAGATACCAAAATACGATCCTGAGAGTAATGAAGTCGATTTTAGAAAATAAATTTTATTATTTTCTAAAATCGACCGTATGCTTTCTACCGTAATGGTGTAAGGAAACATATCGTCATACTCGTAGTGTAGAAGCGTAATCTATGAAGCATAAACAAAGATAGCTGCGACCGCAGGTACAATCCGGTTACATTTTAACGAGGAAACCGAACACCGGCTGTACAGTCGGCTGCGTAAAAAGAAAACGTGGAAACTGTTGTTTGTTATTCCGATCCACGCTAGGCATTTTTAATGAATGTTTTATGAAAAGGGTTTTTAAACTAGATGAACTGAAACGTTAGGTCTAGAAATAAATAAAAAACCGGACAGGTGCGAGTCGGATTCGCCCACCGAGGGTTACGTACATTTTTTATTTTATTTATAAAATTCTGATTTTTCCCTGTAGATACTAGTAGTGTAAGACGACGAATTTAACCCTGTGTTAGTTTGCTAACCCTGGATCGCGCAAGTGGGCCTTAGGGAAAAGAATCTAACCCACAAATCTTTATTAGGAAAGTTTGTGATTTATCTGTCAAAAACAAAGGTAATGTATCCTTTTTCGCTAAACTACGGCCATTTGTTCTGCACCAAAAATCTCATTTATATCTAACCATATTCTAAATCTAGATAAAGCTGAACATAAAAAACAAATTAGGTAAATATCACAAAATCTATAGTCAGGCGAAAATATTCAAATAAATCTGATCCGTAATCTCGTCTCCGACTGACGTTGCTAGGCGATGCTTCCCAGCAATATTGGATTTTCAGTTAGCTACAACAAAGTTATAAGAGTTATGATTTGAGAAATGTATGTATTAGCTCCGTGCATAGGACTGCCATACGTCAGGATTTCCCCTGACATGTCAAGATTTTTGGTCCATTGTCAGGATTGCGGGAGGACTTGGCAAGTGTCAGGGTTACCACAAGCAAAGCGAAATTTATACAAAATTTTAAATGCTCCTAACTCTTATAATAATTAAAAATTCGATAAATCAAATGAACCCCTTCATTAATAACTGTGGTTGATATACATCGAATTCTGTCAAAATACTTTTTAATTATGATAATATCCCGAGAGTGAAGTAAGGACCACGTGTTTATGAGAAGGCGATTTCGCGCGGACGTCCTCTTTCGTCCTAATGACGCATTGGTCGCAGTGCTAATAACCATAAATTAGGTTTGTTTAAAAGCTAAGCTACTTACCTTCAATCAACATTTACGTACTGAGATTGCGGAGCAATAGCATTATACATACTTACCTATATATTATAGTAAATAAGAATCAAGAAAGGCAAACAAAGCACAAATTAGCGTAAAAAGCTTCTAGCTTTTAAAACTCAAGACTCGTCTCACGAAAATTAATTAAAGTATTCGCGTCAGAACCTCAGGCGATTTTCACATTACCCCAGTGTGCGAGCGGGACATCGCTATATACTTTCATAGCACTATCTCGCTCACACACCTCATCAGTGTGACCGCATCAGAAGCCGTAACACGAGAGCCAGTTTCATTAATGCGAGCATAAACAAAACGAGCGAAAAAAGCGTTAGGTACCTAAAGGGGGGGGCGTCTGAACCCCCCATCGATTTACATGGGGAGAGTGGTAAGATCACAGATCACTCTTGCCCACAAGACGGAGCATATTCAGATGAATTGCGCTCCTATCCTACGAATAAATTGAAACCGCAGGCACTTGGATCCATGTTAACGTTCCTTAAAATTCGAGCTTTGGGGACCACGAGCATCAGGCGCCATCATGAGAAGTATAAGTCTTTTTTGATTTTTCTATTTTCTCAGGATCTATAAGTTTTTATGTGAATATTGTGTATGGCGAAACGGAAGCTGATTTAATTCCACACAAAAATGATATATATGATAAAGTGCTGATATAAGTACAGTCAGCGATAAAAGCTTACACCAAAAATGAAATTTTTGCCTAAAACTTAATGTGGGTCCTCCTCTATAGGCTTCACGATGCGAAACCTATAGAGGTGTAATCTGTGGGCGAGATAGACGGTGAAATATTTAAATAGTCTGGCTTTGAACACTTTTGCGGACGTGGTCGTGTGGCGTTTAATTGAAATGCCTAGTTTCCTACCTACTCATTTTTAGGGTTCCGCACAACGCTCTATTTAGTCTGCGCCTATGTGGATTTATTTATTTATTGTTTATTTTTTTATACTACGTTGGTGGCAAACAAGCATACGGCCCGCCTGATGGTAAGCAGTCTCCGTAGCCTATGTACGCCTGCAACTCCAGAGGAGTTACATGCGCGTTGCCAACCCTTTATTTAAACTTTATCGCACAAAATACAAACATATGTAAATTAAACTTTGGTGAGACATATTCTAAAATATTTAGATACCACGTTTACACTGACTTGAATTATTCGTTTCGTCGTTATATGGTGACATGTTACAATAGCAACGAATAATTCAAGTGTGCACAAATGGGGGACTTAATGCTTAATGGCATTCTCTACTAGTCTACCATCGGGCTAAATAAAGACGTGAAAAATGGTGCAAGGAGAAAGAAGATATTTATCAAAACACATCAGGAAATACTTTCAGAGCTTAAGGATTGCAAAAAATAGACGTACATGTAAGTTACATCTATTTTTCTAGTGGAAATGCTCATGAAATAATGTGTACCGTAAACTTGTTCAACATTGTCTAAAATGCTTAATATTATATAAGGTCTAAAATGCTTAATATTTTATCAAAAACGCTGTTTATATATAATTTGTAATAATATTCACCTTTCTCCCGCTGTCTTAGGAATTAGTAGACATATACAACGTTTTGATAGGTAACAACTGTTTTTGCCAGGCAATGTTGTGCAAATTTTAGTAGCTCCTTCCTGAACAGTACGAATGTACGTACATACATTTTCTTTGAGACGTAATACATAAAGAGTTCAATATTTTTCCATTTTGCGGCAATTCTGCTGGAAGTAGATTCTGATTTCACGGATCTTATCTTGTTTTGATACGACCTCACGCTTATTGTGCTGGAAATGCAATAATTCATGTCGTGTCATTTAATTAGGCATGTCGCTCGCACGTATTGGTGGGCGTAGGTTGCATATTCACATACGCTGCACACGCCCTGCAAACGATGCTACAAATCTTAGAAGCAAAGGCAAAGCGGAAAACTCACACAGACATATACGCAGTGAGTTTTATAATTTTTTCTTTATTTCTAGGATTAACAAATAATTAAATCAGAATCTTGAAAAGTAAATCTCGAGCGGCGAATTGTCTGTCTCGTATTACCTATTTGTCTATAAATGAGAATGAAAGTTTATAAAATACCGACGAACAATGTAAACGAAATAGAATCCGTATTTTTAATTGGTTTTAAATGGAAAGATTATACTTTCCAGAGGTACAGTCAGTGACAAAGTACCTACGTGGAATATTTTTTATAAGGCTCGACAAAATAAAATGATTTGGACACTCACTTTGAACATGATTTCATAACGGCGTGCAGGCTGTGTGGCTACAAGTAAGCAAATAGCATCAGCAACGTTATTTTTTAACTGAAAACAATCCAATTCGAATTATGTACACTGTGTACAAAACAAGTCAAAAAAACACAGTACCTAAAAGTATATGTTCATTTTTTTATTTTTAATGCAACAAACTATAACTTGCCAATTAGTTGAAAATTATGTAATTTATAAGACTCCATAAAATGCATAAGGTGAAAACAGTATTTCAACAAAATAAATAAAACACCAATGTCCAATATGTCCATCCATCAAATTATTAAATTTGCATTTCTAGAACCTTCCTCGCTCTTTCCAAATATCTACAAGCTCATATTCTAAATGGATTGAAATATGAAATTTACAAAATCCACGGTCAAAAGTCGAAGCAAATAAAATGTAATATTTTCGCTTTGAGAAGAGGACGACAAGGCATTTAGAAATATGAGATGTTGATTTATTGAAGGCGTAAAATGGGACGTATTATTGTATACGAATATAAATTTTGCGTCTTGTTTTGTATTGCGAAAATGCTTTATGAAACGAACAAGAAAAAGTTGATAACATGAAAATAAGTAATCCAATTCTCAGATAAAAGTATGTCGCTGCTTATTTCTAGTGTGAAAACTAGTTACTCGTACCTATTGTTCAAACTATCATATCTGATCCGGAGCAATGATAACGGGTCACTTGTTATAGAAATTTCCGTACAAAGTTTTCATTACGCTTAAGTTTAAAATCTGTATGTTATTGATAGACAGTGTTCTTCGCATACTACATAACGATGTACGCAATACACAACAAGTAGTATATAGAAGATCAAAAGCTTTAGTTTACCTAAGAACCTATTAACCTATATCTTCTTTCAATAAGTTATGTGTCAAAACAACATTTATCGGCGACTGTACTTTTCTTATATGCCTTATTTCAACTGGATCGGTTTAAAATGGTTTGCATGAAGAGTGAAGACAATCTCTAACATGCATATATGTACCTACATACGAACATTGCAAGTTAAATAAAAGCTTATAAAAACAGTACCCCTAGTGTAAATTTGATCGACATCATAACGTGACGAACGCGTTTGCGTTAAGTCTCATTTTGTATAGGATTTTGAGTTTCCAAAACGTCCCGCTTGGCGCGCTCTTTCTAAATCCAATACAAAATGAGACTAAACGCAAACGCGTACGTCACGTTTCGAAATCGAATTTATTTACTCTAGGGGTACAGGTCTAAACCTCACAAACTCCCAAGTTCCCAGTGTGGAACGATTTTTTATGTGTTCAACATATTAGCCCGGCTGCGCCCGCGGCCACGGACAATGTAGATAGGTCCCGGCATGTTTGCCCACCAAGTTTGCGGAGAACGTTGTAAAGAGGCATTGAACACTAGTGACACAGTAGTTCAAGTAGGTACTTGCTTCATAATGGTGTAGGTAGAGAGTTTAGGAAGTCAGTCAGTCAGGTACGTATATGTAACAGATGAAATTTTTGATGATGTCAATAAAGATTTTGAATAACAATCATATATAATAACAATGTATATAACTTAAATAACCCCTTAAAAAATTAAAAACCCCCTACGCTTATCATGAGATTTTAAACCATTTTATGCCAGATATGCCGTACATCATTTTGGAAGAGAGCTGATATTCTTCAAACTGCTGGATCGATTTTTATCAAACATAGCCAAGAACCACCGCAAAGAATCTCGCTTTCACGTAAAAAAACTGCATCGAAATTGTTTCATTGGTTTGAGAGCTACGATGCCACAGACAGACAGACATTAGCGTCAAACGGATAACACCCCTCGTCAGGGGTTAAAAACATGAAGCATTCATAAATGGTTTTTAAGCGGGTTTCGCTTCATTTAACTCCCGAGACCCGACGATAGGGTATCGGCTACAATACCGGTAAACTGGGGTTACTTTGAATCACGGGTTGACATTGATCATCGATTTTTAAACATTAAGTAATTGTTTCCTGAATGCTTTCATCGTGTACTTATTACTGTTAACGTATCCAACTACATCAATAAAAATTATTAAGCTTGCGTTGAAAATTGATGTTCAATGATCAATGATTCCCCGTGATTCAAAGCACCCCAGTTTACTGTACTTTAATAAATTAGGGATAATTCACTAGTTTCCCAACCAAAACGTGTTCCAACTAGTCTTAATGGAAAAAGTTGGAGTTTGACATCGCACATTGTTCTCAACGAGTTGGTACTTGACAAACTCGAAGATATGAGTTGCTGTTTAAGTTTGAAATATAATTTCGAGAATATACCGAGAATGGTAGAGTAAATGTGATAAAAGTTGCGGTCTGCGGGTTTATAAGAAAAGTGGAACGAGACGTAGGAGGGATATAAAAATTAAAAACGTGAAAGTTACCTAAGTAGAAGCGATATAATTGTTCAGCTTATAAAGAAAGAATAAGTTAAGTTGAAAGCTTTTGCAGTATCGTCGCGAATAATAAAGACAAATTGGATTGACGAAAAGACTAATATGAATCCAAAATTTGACATTACTACACATTGGTAACATTATTTACAACAAGTAGCATAAAAAGATGATCGATATCAAACAATCAGCAACCGAAGCATCC
This sequence comes from Cydia pomonella, assembly GCF_033807575.1. Lineage (NCBI taxonomy): Eukaryota > Metazoa > Arthropoda > Insecta > Lepidoptera > Tortricidae > Cydia > Cydia pomonella. The sequence goes on from NC_084724.1 coordinate 9,023,356, forward strand.
TAAAATATCTGAATGATACCCACAAATGACACGACAGAAGGGGAGTGCAAATCCAGCTGAATCTTTTGTCAAAAACCAATCTACTTGCGGACGTTAAAGTTATTTGAGCCTTTATTGGATCTAGCAGAATTAATGAGGTTTTATTGTTAAAGGTATCTGCCAGATTCGGCAGATGCTAGCGAGATATGCTCCCGGTACCGAATTTGTATGGCGAGAACCGGGAATTCCCGTATCCGGTACTGTATTTGTATAGAAAATCAGTGCCAGAAGGACTCAGACTAAGATGTCAGTCACAAATAAATACTTATGGACACTGGAAGATACCCTATCTCTAAAAACTTCTTCAAAGCAAGTTTGGCTGAAGTTAGCTTTCCTTTAGCAAAAGATCGAATTCACTTGAATTTTATCGTTCTGCCGTATGGTGTACACGATGGATTTGCCGTCGCCAGACGAAGGGATATTAAATGTCTACTGTCTCGTTCCAAAATTGGAAAAACGGTATAGGGAGCGTGCATGAACTGTAGGAGGCAGCACAGGAGCCGTCAGATTTTTGGCGCGAGGCGTAAATGTGAAGTTTTTTGTTCCGATGTAGCCCACAAGATGGCAGAACCTACTATGCACAAGAAAACACGTGACGTGTACATGTGCATGTTTATGGTTCCGATTCAGGCCACAAGATGGCAGACCCTCCAACGCGCACGGTCCCTATACTTATGAGATTATCTTTTTATCTGTCAGTCCGTCTATGACAGGTGTTTTACCCGGCTGACCACAGCGTAGACTGGGTATGTTATTGACCCGTATCTGTGTTTTATCCCCTCGAGGAATGTATTTTAATGACAGCGATCGATTCTTTACCCATACTTCAATCATAAGTTCGTTTAACTTTAAAATTCAATGTAGAACTCAATAAATTTATTTTTTTCATATTCATAGATTAAATTTATATAATAACAAATAATTTTAGTATCATTTATGACAAAATCAACCTTGGACAAAACAACTCATACATGTAACAAAATAAAATCAATATTCTTATTCTAAACATAATCTTCCATCTCAGAATACTCAATAATTGTATGTTTCAGATAGGCAAGGATTTTATTATGATGTCAAAGGCAAAAGAGCCTGATAGTAACCAATTACCGTCGCCCAGCCCATGGACACCTGCAACACCAGAGAGGTTGCAAAGATGCGTTGCCAGCCTTTAATATGGTAGTAAGCTCATTTCTTGAAGGTTTGAAGGTCGTATCAGTCTGGTATTGTTTAACGTATTACATACTTCGGTATCGGAAGTCTAAAATACGACATTTAGACAGGACGTAGTCATCACTCTCAAGTCAGGTAAATGGCTGACTTTACCCAGCAATTTGAAAGCGAGTCGAGTGAAGCCTCGCGTGTCCTGCAGCTATCAGTCGACCTAAGACGGATTATAAATACTTGGGTTTGATACGTAGGTCTGACAGGACTAAGTACATATATTACATTCGCGGCTTGTTTTACTTGTGACATTAGTGCCGGTAGGGGCCAAAAGGGGGTTTAAACGTCATAATTTATAGAAATTTGGCGTTTAAAATAACACTTGCACAGTATGGGCTATCAAAATCGCTGCCAGCTTAGCTTGGTCTAACTCTAGGTTCGTATGACTCTTATTAAGGTTTAAATTCCACCTGCATAGCCACGCCGAATATTCGTATCGGAATGATCGGAACCATAACCTATCATTGATGATAACTCGATTTCCGCCAATGTGGGATTGAAATCTATATCTGAAGGGGTAACGCAACTATACAGCAACTTTAGCTTTTAAAACAATGGCTCTGCACCTGTGTTTTCTTGTATTTATTTATTCATTTCACAAATCTTTATTGCTAAAAACATCTTAGCGGTCATTGACATATATCTAGTTCGAGAAAATCATACAGTCCTAACGCAACTAGTTGCGAACAAACGCGCGCGTGATGCGAACTCATCAACCAATCGCGTTGTGGCGTTAGACTGCACGATTGGCTCGAATTCGTGTGCGTGACACCGCTGTACTGGGCTATAACCACGAAAATCGAAGTTCGTCAATTGCACGCATTTTTCTCTGTCACTCTAATTACGTCTCAGTAAGAGTAAAAGAGAAAAAATCGCGGTAGGCCCCCTGGCCCCATTCTTATTGCCCGTAAGGCCCGTCCTGAGGTATATGTCAATGTTATCGGCTTGCCAAAAATGTGGACTTCATGCCACAGGGTACTCTCTAACAAGTCTAACAGATGACTTTCTCATTACGTTTTTGTGTATATTTTAGCATATATTTACGCTAAATCTTACCTGTCCTATTTCACAATACCGCCGCCTCAGAAAGTACGAGCGTTCATAATTCCAGCTCCAGTTCCATTAACTGTCATCTCTGTCCAGTCGTTTCCGGTTTTAATGCAATTTCCGGGTTTTGCGGAAACTGCAACTTTGACTGCATTAACTAATAAAGTATTAAACGTTTCATATTGCTCGGTTTATTCGTTTTCTGCATCCGTCGTCGGAAAAGTGCAACAACATTTAGAAACATTTCGAAACGCGTTATATCGCTCCCTTCGATTTCTAGACTTTTTTTGCTAAATATGATGCTTATCTGTTTCTAAAAGTATTTCACCAAATGATATTTTGATTTGAATTATGTCTATAATAGCATTATCTATTCGATTTTGCGCTTGGATGTTTTCTAACTCAATAATGGCAAACAAAAATATATACATATAATATCACCGTATAAGAAAAAAAAACGTGCCTCGATAAATCAAGAAAAAATTATGCTCGAATAAATGGCGATATACTTTTGGCCTATACTATAGTAGATGGCGACACGGTTTCATATTTAACACATACCTATCAGTGAAAGAACATGGGTCAATCCATATGTCATTCTAAGAGTTTTAGTCCTGTATCGAAAGATGGCAGTAAATTTAGTTGACTACAAAATTTACTTTGTCAATACGCCTCTATACTCAATTCTCTTCGATGGTAAATACTTGATCGTGATGAGCAGTCCAAATTTTGAGCTAGACGTTTTGTTAAGTAGGAACTCACAAAGTATCGGAGCCTGTGAGAAAACACAATCACTTACCTGAAACAAACAAATATAATCATTAATACAGGTAGGCAAATAGGTATATAATACAGAAACTACCTTAAAAATTAAAATAATTCCATTTCAATATAATAAACCTGAAATGATTAATATTGAGGCAATAATAATATTTTTACAGATATCTCATTTGCTAATAAAACTCATCTTTTTGTGTGTTTGTGCGTTATTTAAGGTCTTTGAACGCATTATAGAGGGCTTATGTACAGTAAATAATTGCCATAAATGAGGGTGATTACGCCGTTCAAAAATCGGTTTATATAGCCACGAGCGGCGCTTTCGATAGATCATAGATGCTGCTTAAATCATCTGTAAAGATGTACAATGCCTGATGATGATGTACAGTAAGGTGCCCCCCCCCCCCCCCCACCCCCCCCCCCCCCCCCCCCCCCCCCGTATATAAACTTGTTTGCCGTTGGCCAGTTATCTCTGCAACTTACTGTACCTGTGATATTTGTATTAAGCTCGAAAAGAAGTAAAATGCGACTGCGCCTTCAATTCAGATGAGTAAGGTAATTACAACAATTAACCGCATCTTTGCTGGAATGTCACCACTATTTGGTCCAATGCCAGAACTGTTATCGTACATTGAAACAAACCAACATAAGCAAGAATCTATCTGCGTAGAATTCTTACAGGTTTGGAGTCCTAACTTGTATTGGTCAGTGTGCGATATGGAAATAGTCGTCCAGGTGCATTCGCTTAGTCCACCTTCCATTAAATGCTTAAGGCTTAACCGACTAATTTAATTTATAACCCATTTAAATTTACTAGCAAGGCGATTGCATTAAATTTTTTATGATATAAATTAAATAGAATTACCCAGTGCTTCCTTTGGTGGTAAACTCTAAGCTGAGTAAGTAGCACTCCTCTTTATCGCTGCAGTAAAACATTCGTAGCGTTCAACAGTATATACCAGAAAGAGATGAATGTTTTATGCCAGCGATAAACGATAGCGATATAACGTCACTGCGTTCGTCCTGCGCTTTATAATTATATTTCTCATTCTGTGAAAGTGGTTCATTATTATAGAATAATAATATTATTATAAATAGATAGGTAAGTAAGTTGAAAGTGGCACGTTTCGGTTTTAGTCTGTTTAACTACCCAAGTACGATATTTATTTTATTTACGATTAGCATCAATTAGGTTACATTGTTTCACAAAACAAAATGACAAAAAAAATCCTTAAGTATACATTACTGAATGAAAAATTAACAACGTCAAAGAAGTAAACAAATCTAACAAAAATACAACAAAATATGGGTCAAAAAACATAGACTTAAATTGATCCCAATCTAAATAATGACAGCAGCAGCGATAATACTATACCATTGGTATATACTAATACTAACCCCCTTATTCATAAAACTTTACGAACCTGCGGTGGCAGCATGGTTCCATTTTTATCACTTGTCACTATGCCTGTCACTTTCGCACTTACATACTTGTTAGAACGTGACAGGCATGGTGACAAATGATAAAGAACCGACCATCTTAGCCCTACTGATTTAGTTAAATTATGTTTTATCCCTTTCAAAATGACAGATAAAGATAAACTATTCATAGCTAATTCAGGCCTGTAACGCGTTTATGAATAACGCCATTAGTCATGTTTTGTGAAATACACATGAATTGCTTTATATTTTACTTTTCTCGTATTTGAAACGAAAAGTAGTGTTTAACTCGGGTAAGACGCACCTATTCTGACACGAATCTGACATGAGAGATAATAGCGCTCATGTATACCTTTCATTTATTTACTTGTTTAATATTTATTGCACGATATAAAATTGTACAAATGGCGGACCCAATCCCTTAAAGCATTCTCTACCAGTCAACCATTGGTTCAAACAGAAACTTGTAATTAGTGCAGGTAGACATCGAGATTTAATATGAAACACAAATCAAATTCATCCCTTGGTTTACAATCTACCATAACGTGCGTGCACATTCATAGGTTCGATTAACCGTGCTCTGTGCAATCACCCCTCGTAGGGGTTGCATTGATCCGCAAATGGCTCGATTCATGCTCTTAATGCACTTTAGAAAATGGAATCGAGTTTGCTTTCCGTAAAAAAGAGCAACTGAATACCGGTGTTATCAAATCAATATCATTCATTTAGTAACCACAGCAAAATTTACAACGCAGGTTTCGTAAAAAACTTCGTCCAATATTTCACAAAAAAAAATCACCCACAAGTAGTTAGTTAACCTAGTTGTTAAATTGGTTTTTCACCACGCCAGCTGGTAAAGAGTAAAGACACTCTTGATTATTGAAAAACTGATGAGAAAGTTGCATTTTATCCACGTGTGGGGCAAAGTAATATAATATCAAAGTAAATCTAATGCTAATTTTGAGTTGTTTCCTTTCTGGCTGGTAAAATTGATTTTGGTAATTGATTATTTTGAATGATAAATTTAATAATGTGGATTTGATTTGGTTTGATTTTGTTTCATATTTTGGAATCTTTCGCTTGCTCGGGTATCAAAATTAGCACGAGCGGTTGAACAATAGCTTTGCCCCCTTGTAAAAACAATAACAATTATCATCACAACATATTTTGATCACCAATCAAAAGAATTGCTTTGATGAGGAGTCAAAATCAATGACCCGCCCAGTCCAACATAAAATACTGGATCACACCCCATCTGTTGTTAAATTGTGTGAATTAATGGGGATTATTAATTAACCTTACGCACCCTAAACCCTATTTAATAGCATATCCATTAATTTGTAACTAAATTTTAAAATCGTAACTGATCATCGTAATTAATTGATGCAAGGACAATTAAATATGTCTGCCTGTTCCCTAGGCGTATTCTGATTGGCTGATTGCAGACAAGTTATGAATTTGATCAGGATTTGTTCTGGATTATGGATATGATACATCAGTGGCAGAAGTGACATTTTATCAACTAGAAACGTTACTTCATCCAGGCAAAATTCATAACCTGTGGTGGCAGCATGGTTCGTCTTTTATCGCGTATCACTTTGCCCGTCACTTTCGCACTTGTTAGAACGTGACAGGCATGGTGACAAATGATAGAGCCGACCATCTTAGCCCTACTGTCCTTTCAATCAGAATATGCCTCCCTGTCTCAAGCTACTTTATAACCGTATTAAAAACAGCTGCCTCATTAAGTACATACATATATTGGAGCTTTACTTAATTTACAATTTCTACAAAACGTAATTCGATTTAGTTGTAGTTTAATATTCCACCTTTTAATATCACTGCTTCACAATCCACAACCGATTTTTTTTTCGTACAAAATATTGTATTACCTTTTCTGGAATTCAAACAGACAATCTTACAAAATATTCAATTATATACGGTTTATGTTGAAATAAAATCAGTTTCGTTTAACATAATATTCTTAAAAAAAAATTAACACCTCGTCATCTAATATCTAATACCTAAATACAATAAGTAAGTACTACCTATGGATTTTTCATCAATAATCCGAGTGAGAAAGAGTATTTACGATACCTAGTATTTATGAAAGGGAAACATGATGAATGACTGCCATTAATTTTATTGAATAACACCCTGTTCGAGTGCATAATACATTTGAGTGCATTCATATCAATAAAGCCCTGCTTGTTACTAAAGGTCGTATTGTACAATAAAGCCGATATGTACTTACGACGTTACAATATTATGGATGAATGTGCAAGCCCCCTGCCAAGTGATTACGTACAGCATGATTAATTTAAAGTAATATGAGGAAGCATGAATATTTTATGATAAAACATGACGTGGTCTTAGTTGATTTAATAAAAGTGCAATTTATGGTAGGGAAATACCTAAATATGCTTTAGACAGATATAAGGCAAACGAGCAGACAAATTGCCTGATGGCAAGCCATTACCGTCGCTCATGGACACCTGCGATACGGACGACAGTTCATCCCACAGTTTAGCTGCGCGAGGCAGGGAGGTTAAGTACTCAATACTAAATGCACCTAAACAACAATTTACACTACAATGAAAACAAGTCTTGATTTAAATGTCTAATCGTTTTATGTGGAAATAAACGACCTTAGTCTCGTCTGAAAAATATTGTTTATTCCAAGATTCCTTCACACATATTTCACATTTCAATGATCACAGACACATACAATACACAGATTTATGTTCTTTCCACTTTGGTCAATATTAACCTTTTAAGTTTACCATATCGACCCCTTAGGTTATATATTCGCCCTGTACAGAGGGACTCAAGAATATGTTGACATTTTATTTGCTGCGGCATATTGTCAATAATATTAACATACGTTAGCGTTTGTGTATCAAAGCTAGACGAGTATATTTTGGAGATAGCACGTCTCATTTTAGTTAAATGATTGTGGTTTACATTTTTAATTATATAAGTAAATGTCGACGTATTTTTGAGCCAGCCTGTACATCCAGTATATTTGCACTTACGCCCTTCCCGCTAACAACGGGCCCCCTAAGTGAATAAACACGCACTGGGCACGCACGTGTTGAATTTCACGCTTCTTTACTCCAATGTTATGTTGCATAACTTACAATGTGGTTAAATTACGAAAATTGCTTCATTTTGAGACAGATGTCCACAGCGTCTAGAGTTACGATATGAAAAAATAGAATAACCTGACCGTCCAGGAAATGTCAAGATTTTTAGGGCGATGCCCGGGTCACTCAAAGGGCTTCCCAAGCACCTATCGACGCCGAATAGGTAATAGCTGATAGAAAAAAGCTTTATTTCTTGTCTACGCTTGGCTCAGCTCGTCCGACACCTTATTACGCTACGACGTGCTACTCACTCTTATTCCGTAGACGTGATAGTTCTTTGGTCTATCTGTCATTACTCCAAAAATCACCATCACCTCAATATCTTGAAGTTTTGTTAAAATCTAACTTAATTAAGCACATCGCCACCACACTTTTGCATCTCTAAATAGTTTTAGTATTTGTTGTACCTATCAGTGGCGGATCGTTCATAGAACTCGATTCCCACCGGCTTGTCTAATTTCAGTCCGTTGATACTTTCACGATCGGTTCATGGAGAAAAGGAAAGCAAAATTAGCTCCGGGTTCCCCACGAAGATTTGTGACGCGCCGCCACTGGTACCTATGTAATTTTTTATCCTAGTTTTTTTGTGTAATTCGACATTTAGAGACCCTAATAATAAATTATCTTGTATTTATAAATAAAGGAAATAATAATAATTTAATATTTCATTGATTCCATATTTTATTATGTAATTTTTATTGCTTGTATAATTATATTTTATCTCTGACACTTAGAGACTTATACATCTCTAAAGAATTTTAGTATTTTATGGTTTTATTTTTTTATCATAGTTTTTTTTTGTGTAATTTGACATTTAGAGACAGTATACATCTCTAATAAAGTATTTATTATTTCATAGATTCGATATTTGTAATTGTTTTTTTTTTATTTTTTTATTGTTTGTAAAAATGGACATGTAAAAGTGCCCCTGTGGCCTATTTGCTGAATAAATGTTTGATATTTGATATTTGTAAAAGTGCCCCTGTGGCCTATTTGCTGAATAAATGTTTGATGTATGGCAACCTTAACTTCGTCGAACGGCTTCCATACACCAGTGTTGGCCGAACGTGAATTAGAATTTACCATTAACCATTACGAATTGAACCGTAAACCTTAACGGACGGTTACAATTCACGGTTCAATTTGTAATGGTTTATGATCAATTCTAATTAACGTTAGGCCAACACTGATAGGTTAGGGTCGGCAATTCCTCTGAAGTTGCAGGCGTACATAGGCTACGGAGACTGCTTACCATCAGGCGGGCAGTATGCGCGACCGACGTAGTATTAAAAAAAAAGTAAAACGTAAGTAAATAGTTGAATACGGAACTCTTAAAAAAGTAAAGTATAAAATATTTATTAACAAAGAACAATTGTTTTAATACAGTTTGCAGATTATCGACGACTCCCACACTAGCTCAACTTCAAACTATCTTAACACGCACTCTAGTGTTACGCGCAGGGAAGAAGGCCGCAAGGAAAGAGGCAGTCAGGGCGATAGACCGACCAAGTGAAGGTTCTCACCGGGTCACGCTTAAATCTGTGCGTGCAGGATGCAATAAATAGAGAAGCATGGCGGGACACAACTAAAAAGGCCGTACTACGACCGCAATGACCACGACTCTGATACGAGTATACGACTGAGAAGAGAAGACTCTAGTGTTCAGATATTTGTGAGCACCTTGGCCGCTCCTATATATCTGATGGCGACTGTACATACAATTTGTATACTTGGTTAGGCATATGTGACTTATAAATATGAGGTCACAGTTCATTGTAGACAGAAATACCCACGACCTTATATAATATGTATATGCCTACGTGTCATACTACCTAAGGCGAAGTAAGGTTTCGTTTTTGTCGATTTTCTTTCGATGGTTTTGTCAAAGTTCCTTTGAAAATGTAAGTGCTTGTTTGATATATTCAGTGCCGGATTAACCATTAAGCAAAATAAGCACTTGCTTAGGGCACCACGTCTAGGGGGGCACCAAAATCATAGGAAAAAAAAAACGCGCAGGCTGCATCAGCATCGCAGTCGTAGTGTACTACACTTATGTACACGAAACTTTTTGATACGTGTGCAAGTACCCATCTAATAACGAAGGGTCGTAAGAGAGTGAGTACACGTAAGCACATCTCCAACCTTCATCAAAGCTCATGGCCAAAAAATCTTACCGTCGGGCTTGTGGCCAACCGATTTTCTCGACGTAGATTACCGATTTTGTAGCGTATTTTGGTCTCTTGCACACCAGATGTGTCGGCCAGGCCGAGTTGCTGCAGAGCCGCGATCCTGCGACCTAATTGTCAAAGTGTAATAAAGGGCCCTGCGAAGGCCGAAAAACAAAAGCATCTTATCAAGTTGCGCTTTCGAGTTAAGGCAAAGGCCGAGCAGTAGGAGGACCGTGATTACATAGGTTCGATTTCAAGCCACTCTTTTGCAGTTCGGTGTTAGGTCTCATGCGACGCCAGGCCTTCTACTTTATGCAAACTGCCTCACTTTCGCTTGGTCATGGATCCAAATCCATGCTGTCCTCTTTTGCAGCTGGGCTGCCTTGCTCACACCTCGCCATTAGTTGTATTATATGATAACGCGCCGCTATCTGACGCTGCGGACGTCCAGCTATTCATACCTCGCCATTGGTCAAATTCAAGCCTTGCTTTCTTCCAGCTCGACCTTTGGCCTCATCCGTAAGCGCTGATCGAACGCTCCGCGCATTCAGCCTTAGACTTTGCCTTTAAAAACACCTTCACGATTTAGGCCAATCAAATTACATCCAAAAATAGCGTTTTGAGGAATTAATTCCCAGCAAGCTGGAAATTGTTTTAATACATTTATTTGGTCCTAAATGCGTGTAATCCCAGTTTGCTCTATCCTAGGAGGTGTGCATACATTTTGGGATCCTTAGGAGATAATTTTTTCCTTTGGATTGCCAAACCACTCGATGTAGAAGGAACCCACTATCAATTACAATAGCACTTAGTGGATCAGACACTGGTAAGAAAGCGTTTTCGGATTATTAACATGATTTTACCAAAAATATAAAATGTCGACCTAATTTACAATTTAGGTACTACGAATACATATTAAGGTACCTTAAATCAATCAATCAATCAATATATTTTATTGCAAGAACATAGTTAAATTACATTTCGGATCCTCAGATATCAATTTTAATAATACTTGTAATTAGAACAAATTTTCCGTCGGCCGTACCGTTTTCGATTTACAAGCAAAAAAACTGAAAAAGAGGAAACATTTATGCACACCTCCTGGAGTGGAGCAAACTCGGATTACACGTATTTTTAGGTCGAAAAAATCTAATTGTATTGGCCTAATTGTGACACATTATTATTTAAGAAAACGGGACTTATTCGCGTTTGATTAAGTTCTAAAATTACCTCCAACGTCAAGATAATGATGTCGACTTTACACAGTCTTCTCCGAGACCATGGGGACAACGCCGTCCTTGAAACGTCGGGTCAGAGGTAATTTTAAAACTTACCCTATTAAGTCCCGTTTTCGTAAACAATAATTTGCTATTTTGGCGACCGGTTTGGCCTAGTGGGTAGTGACCCTGCCTACGAAGCTGATGGTCCCGGGTTCAAATCCTGGTAAGGGCATTTATTCTTGTAATGAGCATGGATATTTGTTTCTGAGTCATGGGTGTTTTCTATGTATTTAAGTATTTATAAATATTTATATATTATATATATCGTTGTCTAAGTACCCTCAACACAAGCCTTATTGAGCTTACTGTGGGACTTAGTCAATTTGTGTAATAATGTCCTAAAATATTTATTATTTATTAAATATTTATTTAAAACATTTGTGGCCATTGGTACTTGTTCTGACAAAAACCAATGGCCAATGGCTAAGCCCCTACTGAAGCTCGGCCTTTGCCCTCACATGAATGAGCTTCACAGGAAAGCTCTAGAGGTTCCAAAATCCTGTGCGGAATACTGCCTATGTCTTACGTCTTCGCTTACACTTGGACCATGGTTGGCTTGGCCTCCGGACTTATGCGAGCACGGTCTTCGAATTTGCTTACACTTGACCTTAATACTGCAGTTCTGTCAATTTCCGTGATAAAATGATGTGACGGATTGAAAATTCTATTCTCAGAAGTAATGCGGCAATAAACGTCACTCAATTTACCAAGAAAATTCAATGTAATCTTGATGAGGGGGCACCATGGTCTAGAAATGCTTAGGGCACCAAAATGTCTTAATCCGGCACTGGATATATTCGATGATTATTGCTATTAGTTTTGCACTAGGACACCGGAGAATGAATATATTTTATTAAGTGTCCATGCAATTGTGCAGCTGGGTGTACATCTACATTTATGCACTAAGTAAAACTGGCCAAAAGTACATAAATATATCAGGGACCTATTTTTATTTTCTCTCAACATTATTACTATAATATTTCATATCTAATAGGCAGCCATTTATTTTATTACTACACTTTGCGGGATACCATAAAATAATACACATAACGGTCATATTCAGTGGCACACGTTTTGCCGCCATATTACCTCGTCTAAAAGGGTTAAAGAGCGCATAGATCAAAGGAAATAATTTCGCCTTTTTAATCAAAGGCCTTTGATTAAAATAGGTTTTATTTTTTGTGTGTTTGAATTTCGCGTGGCTAAACGTCACGAGACATGGCACAGCAATCCGGGTATGTGCAAAATGCGTGCAGGGGGAAGTAAAGGTCTATGACCGCGAAAATAAGTTCGTAAATTTCGAGCAACTGTATCTGTCATTATAATTACGCCTTAATTGGAGTAAAAGAGAAAGATGCCCGAAATTTGCGTACTTCGATGTTCGCGGCAAATTTTCATACAATTCGGAACAAATAGGAACCCACTCAGATCTTTACCTCCTGGCCAATTAAGTTGTTTTTAACCCCCGACACAAAGGAGTGTTATAAGTTTAACTGAAAGCAAGTTTTCTAGCGCAGGTTATTAGACATGTTTCATCCGTTTTTATTACGTTGACGGTTTTTAATTTTTTTATTTATATCTTAGATACTAAAATTACAGTAAAATTGTCCCATTCATTAACTATCAATAAAATCATCCTGTTTCTTTGATAATTGTGAACTAAAATTGATATTTAATAATCATAATTTCATAACTGATCAGTTGGACAAATTAGGGCAATCTGTCGTTTCGTCAGGTGGAGGCTTACTCGCATTTCATAATCCCATTTCACCGTTAAACACATTCAAGACTTATACAAAATTCAATCCAATTCGCAAAGAATTTGAATAAAACTAGTTTTCCAACTGTCGCTCCCATACTCGCTCGTGACAAACAACGCTCAAGTAGAATTTAAGTGTGCCAATAAACTTTGAGATGCTCTTGCATATTTGCTACATAAGTAAAATTAATAAATTGTGATTCTTTAATATTATTAGGTCTGAACCTATACACACATATTCAAACTGCTGTCAATTATGGATCTGAACAGAGTTGCATAAGTCCATCCACTATCACTGTATAGAGTCAGTGATGGTATCGTCTATCGATTATTCGACTGGTGATAAATTATAGGGAGGTTTGCCGCTCTGCTGTCTTGCGATAGCCTACTGTTACAAAACGGGAAATGTACGATTACAATAATAAGTGTACAATAATAGGAAGAAATCTAGTATCTAAATGTGAGTTTAGTGTTGAATATTACCATGTCCTAGAAGTAGTACACAGAGTATGTTGAAACTAAAGACGTCACTATAGAGGCAGTATCGATTTCGATGATCTGTCTCATAAATCAACGATAGACATTAACGCCCTGCGGACCCTGCGATCTCGCGATAGCTTACTGTTACAGAATGAGGGAAATATACAATAATGGGAAGAAACGCAAGCATTTATTAGTATCAAATAAAAATTGTGCACATAACATAGAGTTGAAACTACTTATACGCTTTACAGCGTTCGTATTGATTATTCTTCTCGTCATAAATCAGAGGAAGACATTACTCGTAACACTGCAGGCTCGCGATAGCCTACTGTCATAGAATGAGAGTTAATGTATAATAGTAGGATTAAATACTAGAATTTAGTGTCAAATAGAAGTACTGCCCAGAGTAGGTATAGAGTTCAAACTATAAAGACAGCACTATGAATGTAGTATCGATTATTGGTCTCGTCTCATCATAAATCAACGGGAGACATTACCGCCCTGCTGTCTCGCGATAGCCTACTGTTACAGAACAGACGGAAATGTATAATAGAGGGAAGAAATACTAGCATTGGTATCAAACAGCAGTACTGCACAGGTCATACAGTTGAAACTATAGACGACACTATAAAGTTAGTATCGGTGATTCGTCTTATCATAAATTAACGGGAGGCATTATCGCCTTGCTGTCTCGCGATAGCCTACTGTTAACGAACGGAGGGAAATGTATAATAGAGGGAAGAAATACTAGCATTGGTATCACACAGCAGTACTGCAGTGCACAGAGCATAAAGTTGAAACTATAGACGGCACTATAAAGTTTGTGTCGAAAATACGTCTCATCATAAATCAACGGGAGGCATTAACGCCCTGCTGTCTCGCGATAGCTTACTGTTACAGAATAGAGGAACATGTATAATAGTGATAAGAAATACTAGCATTGGTATCACACAGCAGTACTGCAGTGCACAGAGCATACAGTTGAAACTATAGACGGCACTACAAAGGTTGTGTCGAAAATACTTCTCATCATAAATCAACGGGAGGCATTAACGCCCTGCTGTCTCGCGATAGCTTACTGTTACAGAATAGAGGAACATGTAAAATAGTGGTAAGAAATACTAGCATTGGTATCACACAGCAGTACTGCAGTGCACAGAGCATACAGTTTAAACTATAGACGGCACTATGAAGGTAGTATCGATTATTCGTCTCGTCTCATCATAAATAAACGGGAGGCATTAACGCCGTGCTGTCTCGCGATAGCCTACTGTTACAGAGATGGAAGAACATGTATAATAGTGGGAAGAAATACTAGCATTAGTATCAAACGGCAGTACTGCACAGAGCATACAGTTGAAACTATAGACGGCACTATAAAGATTGTGTCGAAAATACGTCTCATAATAAATCAAGGGGAGACATTAACGCCCTGCTGTCTCGCGATAGCCTACTGTTACAGAATAGAGGAACATGTATAATAGTGGAAAGAAATACTAGCATTTAGTGTCAAATAGAAGTAGTACACAGAGCATAGAGTTGAAACTACTTATACGCTCTACAACGTTGGTATCGATTATTTGTCACATCATAAATCAGCTGGAGTGACATAAAAGCTCTGCTGTCTCGCGATAGAAAATTGTTAAGGGAAAAGTGTTATGAGAAGAAAAAGCAGTATTTTATTTTCAGTGTCAAAAATACTTCCACGAAATAACTGCTGATAGAAAAGCATTTTTTTCCAAAGGACTACCCGTTCCCCTTTTAACAACTTATCGTTGTGCAACTGAGCATCCACCGCTTAAACACCAATGAAAGGCGGTCTTACCCGGTGTGTGAGCGAGAATGCGCTATACACGTATATGTCGGTGTCCCGCCCGCTCATTGAAGACCGGTTAAGCGGAAAACGTAAATAGGCGACTAAAAACGACCCATTACGAAGCCATGAAACCTGAGGGGTTTTCTCAAAGGCATTAAAATATTGCAGGAGAAAAATGTAAAAGCTAATTAGAGACTTCCAAAGTCCATTAGCGAAATTGCTGGCTCTATCTTGTCTATGCTTCGGAAATGTTTGCACAGACGGCACGGATGCACAGTATTGGGTCTAGTTACAGTAAACTATCTACATACACTGTTTGTATGCATATAGTGTGTACATTTGATTGCAAGTGTAGCGTTAAAAAACCGGAACAAATACGGGAAAATATCCACACGGCTCGTTTTTTTTTACAAATTTCTTTCGAAAAAAAAACATTGCAAATTTCAGTTACAACAATTCTATACTACACAGTACTTATAAAATAGCTAGTGTTATAGCCAAAGGATTTAACGAGCACAATTAATTTTTTTTTTTTTCAGAGTAAAAAAAGGCCATCCCGCGCGTTGTTTTCTTTTATCTCCATAGATAAAAGAAAACAACGCGCGGGATGGCCATATTTTCCGTCGCAATTTTCGCGCAGCACTCTTTATCTTTTGCTCCCTTCTAATTTCCTCGTTTTACATCCCGGCTTTACGCACTTAATAGTTAATACAAGCTTTTATTTAAATTGCAATGTATCAGATACTCTTCAAACTGCTGGATTGTTCTTTATCAAAATAGCTGAGCAGCACCGCAGGGAAAGTCGCTTACACGTAAAAAAACCGCATCGAAATAGGCCCATCCGTTGCAGAGCTACGATGCCACAGACCAGACATTGGCGTCAAACATATAACACCCCCCTTTTTGCGTCGGGGGTTAAATATAACTCATCCTAAAGGCTTGGGTTTGTTAGAATTGTCTCGATAATTATTAGTAGCGTGTTGAAAGAACAGTGCAGTCAGCGATAATAGCTTGTATCAAAATAGTACATTTCAATGCAAGTGTGCAAAGTGTGTCATTATTTATTAAGTTAATAGTGATACTTGCAAACGTACATTGAACGACGGTTTTTAATACATTTGCGAAAAAATCACAATAAAACAAATATTGGTTACTTACACACTTTACAGTTACAAATTTTCACTTGAACATGAATGCTATTGTCAATTTAGCACTATTCACTACGTTCAGCGATGATTTACATTGCAGAAATTAATCACAACTTATTTCATACAAAAATACTCTCACAGTTAAAATTGATACAACTAATTTCAAAGTGAAAATACTGAAAATAATAGGCGTCGATTTTACTTTTTCATTTATACTTTTTTCTGTTAATAAAAGGTGAATAAAAAAAAACATATTAAGTTATTAGACATACAAAATCTTTGGTGTAGAAGACAAAGACGTTGGATTACGGTCAGAAATTAATTTTAAAAAGTTCGCAAAAATCAAATTTGCGAATCTAAACAACTACGTAAAGTAGCACTTTTTGAGCAACTGTATTAAAAATGATTTTTTTGACATAAACCTTATTTCTTGGGAGATATACTACTCCAACTAACATGTCTGTCTGCTCTGATGTACGTCTCTTGTTATGTATGGAACTCACTGGCGATTGTCCACTTTTTCATGATTAAAAGTGACGATTTAATTGTTTTTGAAAGCGTCGTGTTTTTCGTGTCGCGTGGTTGGTAATTTAATGGAGTTTTTTTTTTAGTATTTCACCTTTGATGTTCCAGCCATTCTGTTTAAAATATTAGAAAAAGAATCTGTCTCGTATTTAAAACTATATGAAATCATATCATTTCGTTCGGGATGTCTTTCATGCACTAGAAAATTATCCTCGGTTTTAATCTAATTTGTTTTTTTTTTTTATAATCTAAATAATGTAGCATTTGATTTGTTTAACGCTGTTTTCTCAAACAAACTTATCTAAATTTACTGTTTATCTAGGTTCAAATAAAAAAGGGTAATTTTCGAATATACATTTATATCAGATACAAACGTATAATTATTCTGAAAGATTATGCAAGTCTGTGACATTACAAATGTTTAATGCGGTCGCCATGTAACTAAGTAACTGCTATTAAATTAATCATTTCTCTCTCAACCTATATTATCTTCAATATCTTACTTACTTACCGAGTTTTGATCAGGAAAACATAAAAACTAAAAAATGCGCGTTTACCTAGACATAAGACTAGCTAGATAGATTTTTCGCCATTACATATTATATACAAGAATTGCTCGTTTAAGGGTATAAAATAAGATACTTTAACATCTAATATTTTAACGATGAAACACTTCACACGCACTGTCATTCAGTCTCTTAAACTATAATTACACATTCCGAGGCAAGTCAAAAAAGCAATTACTTCTATTTTGACATACACACGTGTATGGATGAACCATAGACGTCCACCCATAGACTTCGCTTCCCGTGCATGAAGTGTTTAGAAAAATCAAAGTGACTCACTACATTATTAGTATTATTACTACTACAGTACTACTTAAACCAAAGATACATTGATTAAGATGCGTAAAATCTAAGACAATTTTGTGCTTCAAATTTGACAGGTAAACGAGATGTCGCTGTACAGCTCCATACATTTTGCAGTAACTCTGTACCCCTAGTGTAAATTTATTCGATGGCGTAACGTGACGTACGCGTTTGCGTTAAGTCTCATTTTGTACGGGATTTTGAGTTTCCAAAACGTTCCGCTTGGCGCGCTGTTTTTAAATCCCATGCTAAATGAGACTTAACGCAAACGCGTACATCACGTCACGAAATCGAATAAACTTACACTACAGGCTCTGATTGTCAAAAGTTGACGTTGGACAATTCAGTGACCGCAGAACATATGGCGCAGTACAGCGCCATCTGTTTTGGATGTCAAACTAAGTTTTTTCTAAGACTCAAACAAAGATTTAATACAATCTCAAATAAAGATTAAAGATTTAATAAATAAGTTTTATTACAATCAGTTATCTTCGGCTTAACACGGTGCCATCGTCTAAACTGTCAGCGGGAGCTGCGCGCTACGAGCGTAGCCGTAAACACGGTTTTTTCGTGTTTCCAGCGAAAAGCGCCTGCGAACAGAATACCCGCCTAGCCGGTCGCTTGCAGTGCAAGTGTTAACTGACATTTGTCAATGAACAATATGGACGATGATACATTGCATATGTCTTGTGCATGTAAAGTACGCCGCATCTGTTTATTCCTAGCCGCAAGTGCCCATTTCACAACTAGAACTCTTTTTTGTTCAACATCGGTCAAAATATCGTTCATGGTTCGTCGCTACTTTGTGTGAAATTGCAGCTTCCATTTTTATAAGGTCGTACAACGCCACTGAAATAAGCGACCGTGCTCTTATACTGACTAACATTGTTGAGCTACAATGTGTGATAACCGTGATTCGTAGTAGGTATATGAGCCAATTATTTAAAATTGTATATACACTACTTTTTTTGGGATTTTTATGTTATTTCTAGTCAAAATCACGAACTTTTTAGATCATAATAGGAAAAAAAAGTGTCCCAAAAATTCCTTATATTTCACCAAAAAATTGTGACGGGACGGAACTTTAAAATAATAAATATGCTCCATCTAGGACGTAGCCAAATGATCTGTGATGGAATCACAACAAACGAAGCACCTTTGAAAACACTTAGCTCCCCCTTTGATACGCTATATTTAAAACAGCGCAACGAAAACATTCTACCCTTTACTATGAATAACTCTGTACAGAGGTACAAACTGATGGCAGACTTCTATCGATTTGATCCGGGTTGGTTCGCTCTGATATATTATGTTGGTGACTGTACTATCCCAGTTTTGTGACATTTAAAAAATCAAAATCACTGTATGTGATGAGACTGATGAGTATCATATGTATGTGTTTTTTCTTTGCCTTTCGAAACGACAACCTAATAAGTCAAAATAAATTTGATAACTATGTTCACTCATAGTATTTTATAAAAAATTAAAATGCCATAAATCTAATTCATAATGTTGATTTAAAAAAAAAAACCTTGGGAAATCGTGAATATTTTAATGATACAGCTAAGCTCTTATCCCAATTTACTTCACTATGTAGTTGAGAGCTCAGGCAGAATCAGACGAAACAGTGTACCACTAGAGAAGTTTCTAGTGAACTGCAGACCTAGCAAAGATTAGAAAAAAAAAACAAGAAATGAAATGACGTAAAAAATATTTTTAATTATGGAGCCGGCTGACAAAATTTCACAAGAATCTGTTGAGAAATGCGGCTTGTAGAAGAGAACAGCCGGACATACAAAAGCATTTTAGCCCAAGCTGAAACGGAGATGTTACACGGTTCACACGCTCTCTCAGTAAATGAGGGGACGATCAGAGAGATAAGTTCTGCCTTATTACTAATTTCCCTGTCTTTAATTCGCCCATTTTCAGCAAGCAATCGTAACAACATACCTGAAATACCGAGTCCCGCACTATCGACTTGACAAGGAAAGCCGGGTTGAAAAATGTGTCTGATAAAATACTCACGCTGTGCATTTTGATGCTGAATGCATTATCGATTGAGACTACCGGCAGGTGGATTTGAGGTTTTCTTGATGTTGCCTTAGGCGAAATCTAGACGTAAATTAAATACTTTGATCAATCAATATGGTAAATATTGATGGATTACATTCTGTTAACGTAATACAATGGCAAGGCTACACGTGCAATATCACATCAGTGTTTCGTAAAGTTGAGTCGTCAGTCCCTATTGCTGTCACTATGCGTATTGTGTATTGACATTTCGCAGCCAATCTATTGGAATAAGGTGAAAAAATCTACCCAGAGGGCATATTTATAAACTCGACTACACGTGTCGGTTACTATATTGACGTATGGCAATATTTATCACAAATTATCATCCGAAATCCGGAAATCTAGATTTCCATGATAAATATTGTCATCCGTCAATATACTTGACGATAGTCACCAGACGATCAATAAATATCACAATATTTTATAAATTACAGGATTCATTGTAAGTCTAGCCTTCGCCTTAGGGTGTCCAGTTGTCCACTAGTTAACGAAAAATAGTATGAGCAATGCTAACTGGTGGACGCGAGCGACGATTTTTAGTTACAATGAGGTGCCATCTTAATTGACCATCGGCGGATCTTTTGTCTTGTTGTTGCAGGCGTCCATAGGCCACGGTGACTACTTACCATCAGGCGGGCCGTATGCTGCCACCGACGTGGTATTAAAAAAAGTGTCTTCACGAAACGCGCAACTGAATTGCTGCAAATCCTCCCTAATTCATTAAAACCTATTTAGTAGTTTTGACGCTACGGTGGCACACACGACACAATTACAAGCCCGAAATCGAATAACAATTTCACAATTTCCAACTTTCAAGATCTTCAAGAAAACTGCGTACTCCCATTTTAAATTCCGGTAACGCACTTGCAACTTCTCTGGTTTTACAGGTGTCCATGGGCGACGATAATTGTTTACCATCAGGTTTGCTTGTGTCTCCTTTTTAGAGCCTAGTTGTCTTCTAGTTTCAAGACATAGGAGCTTTCACGCTACAAATGCCTAGTACAATACTCTTTGACTGCCTGTACTATAATTACACAGTTCTACTGTGTAATTTTAGCACCAACTTAGTGCCAGCTACTGCAGACCATCGAGGAATGGCGGTGGAGTCTCCATCTACTCTGCAACCTCACTGCCTACACTGGAAAGAAAAGAAGTTGCAGCCCTGAGCGTGGAAATGACCCTGGAGGCGTGTGCGGCTGAATATATAGGTATAGGCGTGCTCGTTGTATGTATATACAGACCCCCTACTCAGTCAGGTGAGCCGAACAATTTTAATTTATTTGTATCAAAGTTAAATGAAATTATTGAACTCCCTGTTTTTAAACATAACAAAGTTATAGTTGTGGGAGATTTCAATATTGACTTACTAACTAAAACTAACGAAAAAAAGGCCCTACTTGACCTTTTTAAATCAGCTGGCATGACATCACTTGTGTCCTTTCCCACCAGAATTTGCAATACAACCAGTACTTGCATTGATCACGCCTATACCAATATTAAAAAAAACGAAGTGTTATGTGTAAAACCGTATGACATGCTTGTTTCTGACCACAAATGTGTATTAATTACTATAATTATATTAAGAGTGTTACAGCTAAATATTGTTATGTGGAAAAGACTGTTTTCGGATATGAACAAATACAACTTTAATTACTGTTTATATAACTATGACTGGGCATTTGTCCTAAATAATCAGATTAGTCCTGACATTATATTTAATTCTGTTATAAACATAATAATTAATTTTCATAATATCAACTTTCCATTAAGAAAGTATCCGATAAAAAATTATAGCAAGGCATGGGTGAGCGAACCTGTTATTCAATTGCGAAACCGCCTCAGACATGTAAAAACAGCGCTGCACAATAACGCGCCGCGTAGTCAACTATCTACTGATACAGTGTTGGATCTCGAAATTAGGTACTCGAAGGAACTTTACGCTGCTCGGAAGCAACATTTTAATGACATGATTTCAAATAGCAATAACATCTGTCGGACGGCTTGGCATATAATTGCATCTGAAACAAATAGCAATAATAGTAAACAAGATTCGCTGGAGGTGTTGATAAGTGAATCAGCCGGTACGAGCGTCGAGCATCGGACGGCGGCCGCCGCCGCGGCGCTAAACCGGTTCTACGTCGACGCAAACAAGACCACCTGCGCCCGCCCCGATTTTCCCGCTGCGCTTTGTTATCTTAGTAAGTATGTAAACAAACACAATAAGCATATTAAAAATGAACCGTTTCTGGTTCAATATATCGTTAAATCAATAAAATCGATCAAACGTAAAGACTCGAAGGATATCTACGACATGTCGTCCCATCTGCTAGATATATTACCCACTTTCATTATAGATATATTTTGTGACCTAATAAATAGATGTATAGATGCAGGTACCTATCCCAGCACGTTGAAAAATATTAAGGTACAGCCGATATATAAAGGTAAAGGTGACCTTAATAATTTGAAGAACTATCGACCCATATCGTTGATACCACTGTTCTCGAAGGTCTTCGAGCGACTACTTAGCGACAAGTTAATGTCTCATTTCTACTCAAATAACTTATTAAACACTCAGCAGTATGCTTACCAACCCGGGAGATCGACGATCGACGCGGTGCGCGACGTTGTGACCAGGGTGACTAGCCACCTCGACGCCGGGCGACGGGTGGCAGCCATATTCTGCGACTTGTCGCGCGCCTTCGAGCTGGTTGGTCACTCTCTCATTTTATCCAAATTAGATCACTATGGAATCACGGGCAGCTTCCTACAAACCATAGCCTCCTTCCTAAAGGGCCGGAAACAATTAACATCCGTTCGTGGTGTACGATCTGATCTCCTGGAATTGGGGGATACTGCTGTTCCTCAAGGGTCTGTGATCGGAAATAACCTTTTTTCAATATTAATGAACGATTTCACAACCGCCACCGACGATGCGGAAATTGTGATGTTTGCTGATGACTGTTGTGTAATCGTCGCGGCAGAAAATCACATCATACTCAAATACAAATTGGCTAAAGTAATGGACGAGGTAGCGAAGTGGTTTTCAGCCAACGGAATGATATTGAACGTTGAAAAAACTAATATAATACGCTTCTGCTTGCGAGGTAAAAGAGTGCACGATTTACATATAAGTTGCAATGGCCAGCGTGTCCCTCAGGTGGATCAAGTGAAATACCTAGGTCTGATAATTGACTCTGGGCTTACGTGGAGTCCGCATATTGATCAGCTATGTGACCGCCTGTCATCCGCTTGCTTCGCCCTGGGCAGACTTCGCCCCAGTCTAAATATAAATAATGTTAAGAAAGCTTATTACGGCTACTTTCATTCAATACTAACATACGGTATTGACCTATGGGGCGACGCTGCGGACCGACTGAGGCCATTCAAACTCCAAAAACGAGCGATTCGGTGCATATCTGGGGTCCCATGGGACCATCCAGCACAGGAACTGTTTAAACAAACAGGAATTCTCACCCTACCGTGTTTATATATCTTCGAAGTGGCAAAATACGTAAGACGTAACCTAACGCAATTTCCGACTCGCGGCAACGCACGCGGTGCGAGTTCCAGAAGGCAAAATGAACTTTATCCCCCTAAAACGCGACTTGCCAAGTCTAGAAAGTGTATGCACACGGTAGGGCCTAAAGTATATAATAAAATACTACTCGAGTTAAAACAAACTGCGAGCGACGAAAATTTCAATAAAAAACTTAAATCTAAACTGGTGTCTGATGCATACTATTCTGTCGATGCCTTTTTCGAGACCTAGCACTGTATCTGGTGAGTAAAACTATGTACATATGTGTATATATATACATACAAAACAACTGGTTCGTTAACTCAGCCTTGCCTCTCAACTATGAGCAATATTAAATAATAAGACTTAGCTATAAGCACAATGGTACCTGACATGTAAAATTTTATTTTATCAATAAAGTATTGAATTGAATTGAATTGAAAAACTGCCAAATGTAGGGTTCGTCAAAATTGCTCACAAAAACCACAGGCGTGTGATGCCAAAAATTTACGAGAACTAATTTGCAAATTTCATAAATTATTATTAAGCCAATATATCATGGATCAATTTACCAATTTATGTTATATTAATGATTACAATTAAGCCCTGAAATCAAATTCGCCTCTGTTTTCCTTCATATATTATTAACATGCAATGACCGAGAGTGAGCATGCTAGTCCGAGCACATTAAAAATGGACGCCATCGCCGTGAGAGTAGTGTAACCAACAGATTTTAGAAATCTAGTCCTGATGAAGTATTCTTATTTAAAGATTATTATAATATTTTTAAAGTAGGAAGTGGTTCGTATTATGATCTTGGGTGTTATTTTGTTTTAAATACCATCGCTTTTCTTATGTCAGTAATAATAAAAAGGGAATTACTTGTAATAGACAGGTACAGTCTAAGAAAAAACGTGCCCCTTAGTTTGATATCTAAAACACACGGCGCTGTACTGTCAACTTTTGACAATCAGAGTTACCCGTTACCGCAAAATGTAAAGAGATGTACAGCGCCATCTCGTTAACCTCTCAAATTCGAAGCACGAAATTGTCTTACATTTTACGCATCTTACTCAATCAATGTATCTTTGGTAACAACAAGAAGAAATTGCTATTGTTTTATTTTCAGGGTAAGAAATCCTGTCAACTCTCTCCAAAGGAATATGCGTAACATGTGTTTTAAAATGAGAGCGTAACTACAGTGCCAGCCAATAATATATCCCATGTTTTTCCGGTATAACTTTTTTAAATGTTTGTGAGTGCCTTCCACCTCGCTACTTTAGGTAGTCTAGAAGTATTCCTTTATAGGAGAGATGAGAAAAATTAGTCTCATGAAATGGTTTTTCATAGAGGTTGTTTTATTTATTTATGGCCAACTTCATTTATTTTTTTTATTTTTTTTTTTAGTAATATGCTGAGTCTCCTATTGTAATTCAAAGTATTTCATAGCACTATTCATCATCATATATTTGTATAAAATGACTTATAAAATATGCAATCTACAAATTAACCTTAATTATACAAGTTCATACAAATTCACACAAAGGTGATATATTATTGGCCGGTTCTGCATACAAACGTACAGTGTTTGTATGCAGAACCGAGCTTTCTGAGAACTCAGACTATAAATAAACCTGGCATAGCTGTATTTGCGTCCCGAAAATCCAGAAATTATCCGTGAAAATCCTGACACATGGCAACCCTATATGAGCCGCGAACCTCATAAAATTTGCAGAGCTCAGTCCGCTGTCATGTCCACTTGGCTGCCTTCAGACACAATGTTCTATGGATAATAGCTAATAATCAGAGGTATTAATAGATAGTATAGATACTCGCACTTTATTGTGTGTGACAGGAAACCCAGAACACTAGGGTACAGGATAATAGGTAGTTTCGTCGTAGTGCAAAGCAAGTCAGTATTTAGACTTGCATGTATGGGAATGTGACAAAAGAAATATTTTGTTTAATATTATCTGAAATGTTTTCATACTACAAGCATTAGTTTTATGAGAGCTTGTAACTTTTTTAGTACTAGTTGTGCTAGCCGTAAACACTCTTCTGCTAGTTGGAAGCCGATTATTAATTCCTCTTAGAAAACGAAACTCACTTGCGTTACAAGCCTGATCTTTAAAGTCTCTCTTCTTCTTCTTCCTTGGGGGGTTCCTATCCCTTCATTTGGGGTCGGCTCTCCTCGTCTTTAGGGTTATTAAAGTAAAGAAAATAAAAGCCTTTAAAGTAAGGCCTTGGTAACTTTCTGTAACTAAGAGATTTTTTTATAATTATCCAAATATAATAGTCATTTTGCAAATTCCGTTAAGTTTAATACCCGATTCGATTTTTTTTTGTCTTGTGCCACTCTGTCACGCTTCTGTATTTGGATAGATAGATAGATTCATTTATTTCTCATTGAAAATTACATGATATTTTACGTCACAATGTTTCTAAATAACATGAATTCACAAAAATAAATAAATAAATCAAATAATCATACAAAATACTTTTGTCAAATTAGTTAAAAAAAGACGAGTGACATGTGTTTTTAGCTGTAGATTACATTTACCATGACAAAAATTAAAAACTTAATTTAATCTCATACAAAAAAGTACACTGTTAGATTTTTTGTGGACATAAAACAAGACAACGAAATTAATTTTTCACCACACCAACTGGTAAAGGCCCTCTTGATTGTTGCATTTTATCCACATGTGGGGCAAAGTAATCAGATGCAAATTTTGAGCTGTTTCCTTATGTTATCTAGTACAATTGACTTTTAAATGATGATTTTGACTGATTATTTTTTTATTACGTTCATTTGTATTTGATTTCATTTGAATTTTTTTGGTATTTCATAGTTAGTAGTTTCCTCGTGTTGGTGTGGTGAATAATTTTGTGTTTCACTCGGAGGCAAAGTTTGTTTAACCCTCGTGCATTGAAACCCTCGCAACGCTCAAGATTCCACTTCTCGAACCACTCGCTGCGCTCGTGGTTGAATTTGGGAATCTTTCGCTTGCTCGAATATCAATATTAGCTCGAGCGGTTAAACAACAACTTTGCCCCCTTGTAAAACAAATAAGTAACTATTGACCCACCCGCTCGAGTTATGTACTTATTACATTTGTGTTAATTTTAAAGCAGACGTTTCTCTATGATACATATATTAACCCCCTTATTCATAAACGTCTACTTAAGTTACGATGCCGCTAATAACCGTTTGTCCCTTTCCATCATACCAATACGTCGGAAAGGAACAGACGATTATTAGCGGCATCGTAACTTTATAGACGTTTATATGAATAAGAGGGTTAATGAAGAACTAATAAAGATGACTATTTTTATATTCTAGAGGTAAATATGAAGTGTTTCAACACTTCTAATATGTCACAACGACGGTCATATAACACTGTAGTAACAAGTCAAAACACTGCATGTATAAGTTACTGTTTGGTGCTATGGGAATTACTCAGAACAATGGCGTGGGTATATGTTACCAGTGCAATAATGTAAGTACACATGTAGCCTTACTGCGAAGATGTGTAAGCATTGTCTGTAGATAATTGAGTCATTTTACTATAGGCACGTTAATCATACTACGTTGGACTTGGTTATGTTCTTAAACTACATCCAAAAGAGAGGCATGGGCACTGTGAATGTCATCTCGCTTTGTGTGGTAGGGCACAGCACAGCGGATGTCATTCCAGATCTATAGCAGAGTCCAACTGGGGAAGTACTTCCAGCTTACAGAAAACCGCAGCCAAATAACACGAGAACCTACTCATAGCGTTGTGTTTCTGCCGGTGAGTAAGGTTGCCAGAGCGAAACGAGGGTACGGACTGTTAGGGTCGGCAACGCGCATGTCTCCTCTGGAACTGCAGGCATACATAGTCTGCGGAGACTGCTTACCATCAGGCAGGCCGTATGCTTGTTTGCCACCCACGTAGTATTAAAAAAACATACCAGTTTCAAAAATACCCAAATCACATAAGGTAGAAGTACTAGTGTTCGACGCTGCACTAGTCACCGACATGGGCACTTTATTTCATGGAAATATAGGTTAAATTTGAACAACGAAGATTTTTCTGTATTCGAACTTAATCCTTGTCACTTTGACATAAAGTGCCCATGTCGAATATTAGTGCAGCGTCGAGCACTAGTACTTTTACCTTAGTCTGTAATATGCAACGTCAGAACTAACGTGAATAGACAGCGGCATGCATTAACTGTACCTACACGCTGGGTGATTTTTTTAAGATGAAAGTGGGACCCGTGCGAAATCACCTTTTCATACAAACGAAGTCCTCATTTTCCTCTCTGGATATTAATATTATTGAAAATATTTTTACATAAGTTGATGTATATTGACCACAGGAGTAAGAAGTCCTTTCGTTCCTATTTTTTATAATAATAAGAAAATCTAAAAAAGTCAAACGCAGGGGGTTTGATTTTTCGCAGGTCCTCCTTTTTCGTTATAAAAAAATCACCCAGCGTGTACAGTTATGCATGCCGCTGTCTATTCAGTCGGGCTATAAGTAGTCGTTGTATGAAGTGCTTGGTAGCTCATGTAGCGCCGGTAGGGTAATGCCAGTGTTCAGTTACTTCTGCATCGACGTGCGTGTCGGCAACTGACACCACCGGAATGTGTATCATTATTACGTGACTAGAGCAAAAGCAAAAGATATCAAATTTAGCAGTTCTTTTTTCGACTACGGATTTTACGGGTCCAAATTTTTCAAATGTTTCGCTAGTTCAATTATTAATACTAAAGAGAATTTGAAATAGAGGTGGATTTTCAAAGTAAACATTGTAGCGTTTACTGACATCTTTCGACGCATGATTAAAACTTTTAGAACGCCATTTGACTTTGATCCTTATTCTTTCACTGATTTATTAAATTAATATTTAAAATCAAATAGATACCTATGTGTTAAATTTATTAAATATCAACAAGTGGCGCCATATAATAGAGCATAGGCCAAGGGAATGGCGGCTTCGTTTCGAGTTCGGCATCGAATCGTTTCGGAAAGTTTTAATAATGTGTCGAAAGATGGCAGTAAATTTACTATGGCTCCAAAGTTTTCTTTGACATTCCACCTCTATTTTAAATTCTTTTTGTTAATAGTAATGTGTGTTCAAGCGTAATTAATAATAATTGTGTGTTCAAGTGAGGAGTTAATTGTTCATTAACTATACACAAAGAACATCAGTAGTCAGTTCAAGTTTTGTAACTAGCTTGTTATTAACAAGTTACACGTTATATTTTCACAATTCTAAAACGACAGTATAAACAGCTCGCGACATATAAAATTAAATGTTTCAGACATAAGTAACTGTATATTCCCCATGTAACGAAATATACTTAAATAAAACGGAATAGAAAAACTTTTCCAATCGATTTAACAAACAAAGAAAACAAACAATACTCACGTGTCCAAATACTGGAACACCCTGTATACCGGCTTCCGGTAAACCAGGAATCCGTCGCACCTCTCCATGGCTCAGATAACGAGGTTTCACCACTCAAAAACCCTCGCCACCACTCGAGCTCCCGCAACGGCCCTCTCCAGCGATCATCATTCAATGATACTTGACACTTACAAACACTACAAAAATTAAGGCGTTCTTAAACTACTAAAATGGATACAAATTTTGGTCCTTTTAGGTGATTTTTAGATTTAAGGCTGAATTTGATTACATAAGATATATTTTGGTAAGCACTTAGTTTTACACTACGGTTTTAACGCCGGGAAGGCGATCACAGTCCACTTTTATATTTGGCAGACCAGCTGAAAAAAAAACGCACGTGTAAGTACCTTAAAAACATTAGACATATCAAACGTGATGATGTGGCGATGGCATATATTTTTGCACACTTATTATCCAAAGCATTGCTTTTTACCTTAATTTTTTTCACGCACTTAAATTTTTTTTCAATTTCGGCCACGTGATGAAAAAATATTACGGCTTATTATTACACAAACAGGCAGTGTTGGCCGAACGTTAATTGCAATTGACCATTTACCATTACAAATTGAACCGTAAACCGTAACGGACGGTTACAGTTTACGGTTCAATTTGTAATGGTTATTTGTCAATTGCATTAACGTTTCGACCAACACTGCAAACAGGTATAAGACCCCTAAAAATACGCAAGCTGGATCACTACATAGTCTTATGTCGCAAAAACTTTAATAAAAAATCAGCCGCTGCAATTAATATGACCTATTTTAAGCCTAAATAACAAATACTAGGATCTCAAAGGGCCATAAATATTGAATTGGTCTAACTAACAGCATTTTTGGAACAATAGAATAGCTGAACTATTAAAGCGTAAGTTATAAGTCGCATACAGAATATTAGTACATATAACTGTCAATTTCCGTGATATCCTTCCAAGGGTTTGGCCTCTTACCGACATCATTAGGCACATGTCAATAACCCTTGTACCCTTTTCTTGGAGCCCAAACTGTCGCCGACATGATTGACAGCCGAAGAATAATGATGCGTTTGGCTAAGCAGGGTTCGTAAGTATGAAGTTGTCTACTTGGAAGTTACAACTCGTAACACGTATACTTAAAAGTCAGAAGTATACTCGTACTTACTAAAGTACTAGAAGTTTTGACACAATTTTTTAATTCGATAATATTATTTTTGACAAGTTTCGTAAAACGATTGTGATCTCTTTAAACTGGTTATTCTCATTAGTTACCACCAAGCTGTTCACATGCAGTGGTATCAACTGAGAAAAAAAATACTAGATTGTACACTACGAGTACTATCGAGTTCAAAGTGATCAGATATAGCCAGTTACTAGTTTATTACTGTATCTATGTGTAACTTGAATATACACATATATAGTACTTAAATAGTACAAAAATAAGTATGGTAGATACAGTCACGAAGTTTAAACGTTGAGCTATTTATGGTTTTCCTTACACCAGTAACATTGGTTGGTAATTTCATAGTGTAAGTATTGTACTACCAAATTAGCCTTATCCAATTTGAAATCCTATTAACACTCGCCTCCTGGATACTGAAAAATTAAAGCCCGTCACCGTATCTCAACAAAAGTATCTTCCTGGCATACCACAATGCACGCTAGGCTACTAAAAATAAAATTATAAAACTAGCAACATATGCAAAATAGTCCCGCACATGTTTACATACTTTTACACAACTACAAAACAAGAAGTCAACGACCTGGCTACAGCTGCCCGCCTGCAATATAATCGGATAATGAGCGGATTGCATCGATTATCGCATCGCGATGCTAATTTCGGCTTGATAACACCAAGCGTCCAGTTACTTTTTACAACTTTTTGCTGCAGATTCCGTTTGTAAATTAGACTCTCAAGCGCTATAAAATAAAATTATAAATCCCTAAGAAAGACACACATTTTATCATGTTTAATATTTTGTCGAGGTAGCACACGATGTGATAGCTGCATAAGTAAGGGCTCCTCTACACGATGACCCATCGTACGTCAGTCAATTTAAGCCAGCATAAATGCGTCCCTTGGACTGGCCTACACTGGGCCATCGTGTAGAGGAGCCATTACATGCTGACTCAGCACCAATCGTGGCGTGGTATGGTATTCGTATTATCAAAAACGTTTTTTTTTTTTGCAGCCGTGTAGAAGGAGATTATGCCTTTCTTTCCAACTATGCTCCCCCCCCCCCCCCTCCTACAGCTGTTGACTTACACCTGCAATATAATCGGGTAATGAGCAGATTGCATCGATTATCGCATCGCGATGCTAATTTTGGCTTGAAACACTTAGCGTCATGTTACCTTTTACAACTTATTTAAATATTTATTGTTCTGTGGATTCTGGCGGTAAATTTGCGTTATAACATAAAGTTATACAACGATTTAAATTTTAAGTTATCAGAATCCATAAGTGAAAAACAGATATTATTAACATTTTGTAGAAGTAGCAGACAATGTACGGAAACGTAAAAAGTTGACTAAGCAACAATCGCAGCGCGCTATTCTTATTGCCAATACGATCTAACATGTCGAAAATATGCTAGCCCGGAACCCACTCTATGACGTGTCATACGGTGACCCACCAAGCTTTCGCCCTGACCTAGGTCGAGGTGCAATGCAATTTGGCAACAAACCATCGGTTGGAAAACTTGGAAACCAGCAAGGTCTAGCTTTTTGGAAGCCTTAAGCCATCCTTCCATTCCTTCCCTACCCCCCCCCCCCCTGCCACCCCCTTCTACAGCCTCACATATTTTTTAGATCAATCAATTCCTTTTTCAAGGCTTTTACGCCATTTTTCCTCGCATTCTGTACATCCGAATGCGCGCGCGCCGCCGCCGACGGAAGCAGGTGCCGCGCGCGCCACCTGTCTTGAATACCAAAACGGACCGATGACCCGTCTGCGAATTATGCAACTGTACTAGGTAACGGTTAATTTAAAGGGTAGGTACTTAGGTAGACATATATTACTACATATATTTATGTATAACCTCGTATAGTATAACTCTCAGCATTTGAATAAAGTGATCCCGAGACGAACAAGAGCGCTTGTCAAACAGACGTAGACATAATAGCGAGCTGCAAAATTTCATGGACACATGTAAGCCGCTCCAATATATCTGATGGCGACAGTAGCTACGAGTGATACAAGTTCAATCGATGCGTCAATAGTTTTGGTTCAAGCCTCGAAATTTCTGTCAATCGCCTTCAATTACGTTACTGCGCTTAAAAAACGCTCCAATTGTAAACGGTCAATCACGATTGACAGATAACGCAATACTGTGCTTGACGACCACAAATACGAGTCAATACAGAAACTTGTCTTGTAAGCAAACACGAGAACATACTCAAATTAAGCAAATGTAACATAAAAGCATATTCAATCAAGTTTCCAAACAAATTTAATCTCTCTAGAGTCTAGAGTTACTAAAATCAATTTTGAACTTAAAAGCAAGGAGCTAGAGTCTCTTTTGCGGTGATTTTATAGCGACTAGTTAAAAAGACGTATATGTTTTAGAGTAGCAAAGTTTATGTCCCATTTTGACGTGCCATCGCTACCAGATTAACCACTCTACAGATTAGTTCGAGGTAATCTTCAACGATCATAGACATACTGGTATATCTGAGTAGATTGTGCATGAGGATTTTTGCAAAGAAAAAAATGCGTTTAGATATGAATAGCTCATCATTATGACCATTCATTCAAGAGTGACTGACTAAGAAGATCTAAGTAGGACATTCAAACGTTCTATTTGTATTAAATAAATAAATTTTTGGTAAAAATTTCATTTTTGGTACAAGCTTTTATCGCTGACTGTACGTTTTTTCCACAGGCAACTAATACTCATCGAGACAATTCTAAAAACCCCAAACACAGTTAGGTTGCGTTGTTTTATCACAGAGTTCCTATGGCTACCTCCTGTCTCCATCATCAGATCAGCTTGATGGTACCATAATATTGCATTGTCACCCGACTTACATATTTTCAGCTTCATCGGAAACCGGGAAGTGGGTCAAATTTAACTTACAAGATTTGTCCCATACATACTAACAGGGCAAGTTAAATAAAAGTTTATAAAAAAACATTCATATAAACCTTGTTGTTTACGTCTAGGTCGAGTAGCTGAGATATATACCTATACATAGGTATAGGTACAAATACATGCAAAAAATCTAAGTCCAATCCCTTTGTAACTACTACCTCTTGTTAGTGAATACAAGGTCTTAAGAAATAAACCTAACCTACTTTACAAATACAAGTTCTAAGGAAATGAAGTATGGCGGTATATATGGTAATTTGATTCGTTAGTCACGTTAGTGAAATGAGTCTTGTTTCCTGTATCGATGGTACTAATGCGTCGCACTGTGATTAGTGTTGGCCGAACGTTAATAAGATTTGACCATTAACCATTACAAATTGAACCGTATACCGTAACGGACTGTTAGTTTACGGTTCAATTTGTAATGGTTAATGGTCAACGTTCGGCCAACACTGACTGTGATGGCTGCGTGAGCGACATGCGTGGACAGCGTTTAGTGTTAACACCGAGCGTGCCCAACTAAAGGGGCACGCAGGGGCGCACTAAACGCAGTCCATGCGACGTCTATTTAAATATATGTCTGCGAACGCAAGCCACGAGCATGTAGCTCGAAAACGATCTGGATGATAAGTGGTCTAGTGCTAATTGCAAGCAATCATGGACGGGCTTAGTGTGTCGAGTTTTTGTTTTGTTTCACGAGGATCTAGGCCCTGAATAGGGGTGGTATTCAACAAGCTTTAGAGGTTTTATATATTTTATGGAATGATAATATTCATAAGTCTGTAGGCATTCTATTATTTAGTGTCAAAAGCATATTTTATATACCAAACGGTGCTATATAAGCGGACAACCTTTTACCAAAAATTCCATCAGATTTATACAAGCCATACAATTTCACAAATCCGTTTGCCTATTCGGTAATTGAAACATGTCATAGTCACTACAGTACTTTTATCGCACAAAAACAAAAACAAAGTGGTTTAAAAAGCCCCTGTCCGGTACTCTGACAATGACAGACAGACCGCATAAAAATAAATGCGGTAATATTTGTCACAGCGATAATTTAACCGTTTCCTGTACTGGTGATAATTCAGAACCCAGTCGTGTATTTACATAAGTTGCGGGACTGAGGGAATGTTCTGAGGGCCTACCGCGAAACACGTTAAACGTGTTGCCTCTCTGTCGCACTTGTAAATTCGTACATAAGTGTAACAGGGAGGCAACACGCTCCCTATGTTCTTTCTTTAACAAAGTAGTCAGTTAATAGTTAACCAAAATACAGTGACGAACTTTAATTGTTGAGCCATTTAGGGTTTACTTTACACTGGAGATGTCATAAGGTTAGTATTGACAATTTGACACCCAAATTAGCTTGAACTGTAGATGGGTCAACTATTAAAGTGACCGTACCCATATCTTCTTGCCTTGCTGTTCAAGATTGCAGTGACGTACATTATCGCTTCGTTCTTTCGACTCGCCTTTTCAGTAAGCAATTTATAAAAAAAAACAACGGTTTGCACTCCGGGAGTGCCGGCAGAAGTGAAAATTGGAATATTAACGTTGTGCATTTTCGATATTTTGGAATGGTTAGGGAGTAATTTTTCACGAATTGCTTTAATTATCTATAAAAGTACTATCATTTATGTGGTAAAATACAATATTTATTTATTGCGCTATCGTACACAAACATGACAATTTATATTACATTAAAAATTGAACACTTCAGAACTATTACAATTATTTAACATAAAAAAAGTTTATCTCTCAGAAAAATCAACTTCCATCCAAAATTTCAACGACTCTTGCACCATCATCATTACTAGAACCATCATGGAGTTTTTCGATCAAGTCACGTGTCCGTCTTACGAATTTTCAACCTGACGAATCTGTCGGTCACGAGACCTGTCGCGAGTTTAACATTTTTTCCCCATCACAAAAAGTGCACAGCGCCGCTAAAGAAGTTTTCACTATAAAAATACCCGGTTTCTTATTCCCAACTCAACCCAACAAATCTACGAGTTATTGTAACTATGAAGTAAAAATGTATGTAGTATGTGTGTGTATGTGTGTATGTATGTATGTAGGCCAGCGGTGGCAGTATGGTTCCATTTTTATCACTTGTCATTATGCTCGTCACTTTCGCGCTTACATACTTGTTAGAACGTGACAGGCATGGTGACAAATGAAAAAGAGCCGACCGACAGAGATCATAACATAACATAAATTAATTCCTTAGTAAGTTGTACCAAATGTCATCGTGGTTCGGTTAAATTTGCATGTACGAAAATTTGAAAGTTCTATGGGGTTGTTCAGGGTACCTAGCCAAGATGCCAATTGTTTGCTTCGCAGCGAACGATACACTTATGTCTCTCTCTCGGACTAATATGGAAGAGTGATAGAGAGATTAACGTCTCTTTCGCTCCGTAGCGATTGGCATGTTGGCTAGGCACCCTGTTGGTTGATTGTGTGTGGTGCAACGCGCCCTAAAGCGATGTTGAAGAGTCCAGGATAAAATATCGCGTGACTACTAACTATAGTAACTTTTTTATCATTTAATTAATTTGATTTGCATTCAAATTAGGTTTTACTAGGGCAATAAAGTTGTTCTAGATATTGTTTATTTATTAACATTTAACATGAAAAGGTTAAAGTCAAGAAAAAAAACAATAACGCATGATAGAGATTTATAACTGCTTGACATAATAATTGTTTATGATTGAATATATATTATTTGTTATTTAACTCATAAATCTTATAAAGCTATTATTAAGTACATTAAGGTGGTTCGACTAG
Organism: Cydia pomonella; assembly: GCF_033807575.1. Classification (NCBI taxonomy): domain Eukaryota; kingdom Metazoa; phylum Arthropoda; class Insecta; order Lepidoptera; family Tortricidae; genus Cydia; species Cydia pomonella. The sequence continues at coordinate 9,058,982 of NC_084724.1, forward strand.
GTTACCCAAAGCTTAAACCTCACTAGATGGTGCCACAATTGCAAATTTTGAGTTTTAATTTTTTTGTGGAGTAGTCTTGGTATTTCTATACTGTAAATTATGTTTAGCGCACTCTTTAAATAAATATTGAACTATTAAAACAAACATTGAATACTTCATTGTACAAAAACTACCCCTTAATGTCGACAGAATGTTTCTTGACTTTATTTCTAAGTATCACTCACACATTCAAACAGTCGTACTCGGATCCTTGTAGTAGACAATTTGGCACAGCGTGAGTAGGCTTCAATAGCGTTGCGGTATGTACGTGGAAATACATGCAAGAGGATGTGGGTTCGAGACTCATTAAAATTATTTTTTTTATCAGTATTATCAAGTACCTATTATTAATAAATTATTTTATGAGAAATATGAGCGTTTTCCATAAAAATATTAAAAATCTGATTCTCACACATCATGATATTTTTGGGTTCTTCCAACTTAGAATCAATAGCATAATCAATCCTCGTGCTAAAAAAACCCGAAAATTTGTATTGAAATTTTAGTTTTACATTGAAATTTCTTTCACACTAAAATGTGACGTAATGGTATGGATATTTTAGGATATCTTTTTTTAATGCTAGGGTGGAGAAGATTCTAAGTAGAATGAACCTAAGAAAGTCCAAATTTGTAAGTCTGATTTTCCGGTATTTTTTTTCAAAAAAAAATGCTGTTTTGTTCTAAGCAATCCCTTACTGCCCAGCCTTTAAAAAAGTAGGTACTATTTTTTACGATACATTTAATTAAATTACAGTGAGTTACAAAATTGCATGGCCTTCTATTTATAACCATTATAAAAAGAAATGAGATACTTATTTACCATGTTTGTTTATATTATTGATTTCCCGATATTTTGACACAACTAGAAGTTTCACACAATGCCTAGAGACAGAAAATTATTTATTTATTTTATTTATTGTCAATTTCATTCAACGGATCACATCATATCCAATTTATGTGTTTATGTATTGCATTGTTTTCTACCTAGTTGGTTATTAAATTCTGTTACTGCAATAATCTTTATCTACATAAAATATACCAACGAAAGTTTAAAAAAGTATATATTAAAATGAAGTACACAAAATCAGGAATTACATATGACAATATCATTCAAAATCGCCTCCTCTGGCTTTGACACAGGCCCTCAAACGACGAGGCCAGTCATCAATAGCGGCACGCACGATTGTCATGTCTAATTCCGTCACTGTCTTAACTATGGCCCGCTTGAGGTAGTTAAGATTTGTGTGGGGTTTAGCACAGGCTTTCTCCTCAATAACCTGCTATATGGCATAATCCAGGGGGTTAAGGTCCGGGCTGGAGGACGGCCAGTCTTCGTGGGCAATAAAGTCAATTTTGTTCCTTCGAAACCAGGCTTGAGTTGTTTTTGCCTTATGTGCAGGAGCTGAGTCCTGTTCAAAGATCCATGGCTGGTTTTGAAATAGGGTGTGGCTTAAGGGCTTCACTATTGGTTCGAGAACGGTTTCCAGTTTCCGGTTTTCACACCTTTTTCACAGAAATGAATCTGTGTTAGCCCTGAGTATGACACACCCAAAATCATGTTTGGCGGGTGCCCACATTTATGCAACGCAATAAGTTGTTTCCATCTACAAATCTTAGGGCATAATTGTATCCCAAAAAATTCTTTTGGATTATAAGAACATGTTAAACTACTTTTAGGGGACCTGTAATGACCATATTTTTGTAAATATTGAATTTAAAATATCTTTTGGCACACGTCACGTGACCAAACTCGAAACGTCATTGAAGATTCTGATGACGTCACAACTCTCGAATTGACACTGTTGACAGTTAGGCGATTAACAACAAATGACAAATATCAGTTGACAGTTCGTATCTTCTACGTGTGTATGTAGTTATGTGTCAAACCATAAACTGTGACGACACACAATTTTCAAAGAGCGTTTTGGGCGCGAAAGCATCTGTCAAAATATATTTTGTTAATTTAACATATTTAAAGCCGTTTTTAGTATAAAAGCTGAATTTTAAGGCAACTTTTAATTAATATAGAAAGTAATACAAGCGTTTCAAAAAATTGGAATACGATTCTCTTTTAGGCTCCAATTCATTATAGATACGACGAGATAAGCGTTATGTGCGGTATATAATTATAGCTCACAAATCCACCACATTATGTCATTTTTTATTGTTTCGGTAGCATTTGTTTTAACGGAAATAAAGAGGTTGCAAATCGAGTAACAGAACTTCAGAACAGATATCATTTGATATTTACCAGTCGCTTTTCAGTGAAGGAAAACATCGTGAGGAAACTGGACTAATCCCAACAAGGCTTAGTTTTACCCTCTGGGTTGGAAGGTCAGATGGCAGTGGCTTTTGTAAAAACTAGTGCCTACGCCAAATCTTGGGATTAGTTGTCAAAGCGGACCCCAAGCTCCATTGAACCGTGGCAATATGCTGGGACAACGCTAGGAAGAAAGAAAGAAATCGAGTAACAGAACTTAGTAACCAACTAGGTATAATAGTTATGATGTAAATGTCCATATCATGTTGGAGTCATATATGTATTAGCCAACTAATTATTCAAGATCAATACACTTAGCTCCCTTAGGTATTCGCCTAAGTACAATCTTGGGCAAAATTGAGTTTTATAAAAGTGAACTAGTTTCTAGGTCATTTTTGTAGACTCCAATTACAGTTACACTTTTCCTGGTTTTTCGCGGACCAGAATATCGATGATTTTTGTAACTTGATTTAGACGTTGCTATCATTTTCAATCCAAAAACACATAAAATCACAATTCAGAACATGCGGCAGCGTTGTTTCCTATCAAGTACCTCAAGCACCAGCGCGGCTACCGGGAAAATCGAAATTCGTCAATTTCGGGCATTTTTCTCTGTCACTCTAATTACGTCTTAGTGAGAGTAAAAGAGAAAGATCCCCGCAATTTGCGAATTTAGGTTTTCGCGGTAGGCCCCCAGGTCCTGTCAAGTTTCAGCAGTGTTGCCAGGTGAGCGGAAGAGAATTATCGTACTTGAGTGTCAATATTATTGTACCGTTGAAAAAAATATCGTACGCCAATCAAAAAGGCAGCCCCTAAAAATGTCTAGCAAAATAAGCTTAAATTTCCAATTAATAATAAAAAAAAGACAATTTTCGTCTCAATTGCGCAAAAAATCTGTTTATATTTGTGTATTTTTGGGATAGACTCAAACGGTATACAGGAAATTGTGACATTTTAAACTTTGAACTTACACCAAGGAGCCGAACACCCAAAAGATAGTAATTTTAGCCTATTTCTGAGAGAAAGTGTCATATTTTGCTTCAAATTACTAGACTTTTAAGGTGGCATCATCCAAGGGCTGAAATTATAGTACTTTAGTGTACGATAATGCCCTTTGGAACATTACGTCATACCGGGGCCCAAATTATCGTACATGTACGACAATTATCGTACGCCTGGTCACACTGAGTGTCAGTGTCGACAGAGTCAGCTAAAAACGCGTCAAACATCGCAACGTCGCGCCGATGGTCGTGCGAGGCATGGAGTGGCAACGCCGCAATGTATTTGTACACGACATTTGTCACACACACATGAGTAAAATTTATAAAAATATAACGTTGATTATTGCATGATTTCTGTATGAAACAAAGTTTTTCTATTAATTTAGCGCAAATGAATATTCGAAAGTAGATAGATGCGCAACTATTTATGTAATAATATTGTGTAATTAATTAATAAATAGCGATTGGTTTTTGTATGAAAATCGAACCACCTTAATTTATCCCTTCAACCGGCTTTGAAAGTGGAGAGTTTTTTTTAAGCAAGAAAATCGGAGATTAATTTAAATACTTATAAATTAAAACCTTTTGCTTGTCCAATATGAAAAGTAAGTATTTATATCAGGGTTTAACGAACTCTCGTTCAATATTAAACTAGTAGCTCTGTGAGCTTGTAGACCTCGCGTTAAGTTTAGAAAATGTTAAAGTGAATAAGTTTTTGGCATAAAATTTATTTTTGGTACAAACGTTTATCGCTGACTGTACTTTTTTTCCACAGGCAACTAATACTCATCGAGACAATTCTAAAAACCTCAAACACAATTAGGTTGCGTTGTTTTATCACAGAGTTCCTATGGCTACCTCCTGTCTCCATCATCAGATCAGCTTGATGGTACCATAATATTGCATTGTAACCCGACTGACATATGTATGCAAATTTTCAGCTTCATCGGAAACCGGGAAGTGGGTCAAATTTAACTTGCAAGATTGTCCCATACATACTAACAGAGCAAGTTAAATAAAAGCTTGTAAAAATACTTGTTCGTTGAATCGTTATCGCCGTGAACTCACAATGGTCTTAAGCACCATAGACGCTATTGGTGCTTAAGTTCTAAGCCAATTTCCGCATTTAGAAAATTTTCCAATAACTGCATCAAAAAAAAACTAATTAATCATAGAATCTGGTCACAAAATTTCACGAGAATCGTTTAACAAAACGACCTGTACAGGAGAACGTCCGGATATACGAAAGCGAAATGCACGAGTTAAAAAGAAGACCTTCGCTAACGCTTCGGTCAATAACTAGAGTATAAAATACAATCTCGTTTAATATTGCCTACGCCAATAAATATAATATTTTCGGACAGGAAATTCCGTTCTGTATTACAGATTGGTACATGATAATGTTCGTAGGAGATGGGGACGGCAAAAATGCGAATATTTCGGCCGTCTATTAAAATTATGATATCCTCCTCGTCTTTTGCTGTTAATGTGTATGTGTATATGTGTGAGGTTTTTCAAAACAGGAGTGTACAGGTTATTAAAGTGTCGGCTACGCGAATGTAACACCCCTGTAGGCTACGGTGACTGCTTACTATCAGGCGGGCCGTATGCTTGTTTGCCACCGACGTGGTATAATGTGTGATGATATCAAACATTAAATTTTGTGAAGTACCCCATATTTATAATATTACTGTAAATAACGTTTAACATTAATAACCCTTCTTCAAAATTAAAACACCTATATCCAGTGACTTGATCAAAAAAATATCTAAAGATAAAAAAAGATAAAAGATATTTATTCGTGACAGTCACAAACATGTACGAACATGTACAGGCAATAAAATCAGAAGAACAGAGCATTAAGTGCGCATCACGAAATGGACTCAACTCAGTATAATGCTAGCTATGAAGCCAGCGCTGGTCTTCCGTAGGACCCGTGCCATAGACATATTTTGAGTCAAAAATCGCACTCAAATCGGTTCATCCGTTGGAAAGATATGATACTACAAGACAGACACACAGATCCACATTTTAAACATTGCATTTAAAATGTGGATCTGTGATTCTATCATGGTTTAATTTTCTCCGAAACATTTTCAATATACCTAACTGAAAATTAATAATGGTAATCGAAATTTCGATTATCTATCTCTCTGTCTCACGAGCATAATCAAGCATAGAGGAGTAGATTACGAAATTTCACTTTCCTATGATTTCGGTAGATACTAAGGTCGCGCTGGGGTATCTGATCTCATCCCAACAAAAACTGCCAGGACCCGACCCCCTTAGACCCTGGGCTGGGTCTAGAATCACAATAGTTTTTTTTTGTTTCGAAAAAATAATGAGAATTTGAACATGCGTCTTCCACTGACTATAAAGCGGGATCCGTCTTTTGACCCGAGCTAGGAAAATGATGTACATTTTCGCCGCAAAAAAAAAAAAACAACATAAAAAGGCGCGTTATAATTTTCCCGTCGAACGAGCTGTCAAAGCGTCGCTTCTATTTAGTGGCCGCCATTGTTCGCTGGCATGCATTATTCCATTCGCGTCGCAGATGTGTTCGAGTCAGAACCTTGACTTGTACCTACCGTCGGGTTTTCGCGATAAAAGCTGTAACAGACGGGCGTAGGTACCGAGGCCTGGGCTATAACCGCGAAAATCGAAGTTCTTCAATTGCGGGCATTTTTCTCTGTCACTCTAATTACGTCTTAGTGAGAGTAAAAGAGAAAGATCCCCGCAATTTGCGACTTTTGGTTTTTCGGTAGGCCCCCTGATCGATCGAGTGAAACGTGGTCCGCGGTACGTGCGTTAAGGGCGCAGCTAAGTTAGATCCAGAAAGAGATATGCTGCCAGAACCAAGGCTGTCCGGTGTGGTCGTCTGTTACAGCTTCAATAATTACACTGCATGGTCCTGTGAACGTAACAGTGCCGGGAAAATTTTCAGTTAACCAATTTACGGTGCTATATAGGTCATTCAGTACACGATCTTTTTCGAGCAAGTGTAATGAAATAGTTATTTGTACAACAAGAGAGCAAAGTTTGATATTTCTTCGAGTGCTTATTCACGAGCGTAGCGAGTGAATCTAAATTAGAATCTTGAGCGTAGTAAGGGACTCAAAAGCGCACGAGATGTAAATAACTTTGATCTCGTGTAGTACACAAAATTTTTCACGTCAGTCAGCCATCAAAAAATACAACCTGATAAAATGTAATCCAGACGGACGGATCACTATTTCACTCATGTTTTCTGAAGGTATTCTAACAATTAACTTTAATTACCGTAGAACAAAACGAAAGAAATTTCAATAAAATAATACGAAAATAATGAATTAGCGAACATCAATTGACAGTTCAATCGACAACTTTTTTTTGTAAAAAAAAAACTTTGTAAGATCCGGTCCGAATTGCGGATACTACTATTTGTCAACTATAGTAGAAATCGTTAAAAGTAGTTAAGTAGAATTATTTACTGCGTAACAATTGCGTAAATTTGTATAAGTTCATTGTTTTGATTGTATAATAAAATACGTAAAAAATGGTGTTTTTATTAAATTTTAAACTTTTATTTCATTAATCTCGTAGGGTGTTTTGGAACGATGCGGTCTGACTTATTTCGGTGGTCTATTATAAACCGTCAATATACCGTTGAATTACGTATGCACTTTTTTGTCTCTTTCTTTTTGCTAATGACCTGAAAGGGATAAAGACAATAGAATCCAAATATTTCGAACTTGTATTAGGCCCCGCACGTTGAAATAACATTAGAATCTAAAGGTCACTTGAATGTTATTTTGTCTCACTCGGTGAGCAAAATGCGATTTTGCTCACTGTTTTTAAGCAGCAAATTACCCTTGTTCAAGCTGCTGACGTGAAAATGCTATTTTCCGTTCAACTTTTTATCAAGCAACACTTCTCTATCTTTCTAGAGTTTTTTTATTATTTGACGGTTGCGTACAATTAAATCTACAAACAAACAATTGCAAGTTTGACATATTCCTTTCTGTCGCGTCTTTAATAGGGACAGTGGCGTAGCATGGGGGGGGCGGAGGGTGCGGTCCGCACCGGGCGGCACTTTGCCGGGGGCGGCGCTGCGGAGGTGTCAGTTAAAAAAAGGTTAATTTCTTCCAGTGTTTTTTTCGTCATTTTTTTTGTTACCAAATCCGGGTACCTATGCAGGTTCTATGCATGGGTGATGCAAGCACAAGGTTTCTCAATAACTATTATTTAGGAAACTTATTTCGTTTCAATGTTATTTTAAATAAATGTCTCCTTACGCATTCTTTGTACTTCACCGTAATACGGCAATGACAGACCGTCGTTTCACATGACTTTGAGTAAAAAGCAAGATATAAAAACAAGCTTGCGAATTAGCGAATTGCTGCAGCTGCCCCAATTTTTCGATTTCGCGGCTTCTCGTATGAAACTAGGCAGTATATACTAATATAAAAATGTTAATTTCACTTTTCAATTCAATAAATTATTCAATAAAACTAATAAAAGTACTCTTTTTACACCATGCCCAAATTTTTTATAATGGATGACAAAAATAAGAGGGCGGCAAATTTGGGATCCGCACCGGGTGCGAGTGACCTATGCTACGCCACTGAATAGGGAAGGCATATTACGCATACACAGAAGAAAATAACAATATGCCTTTTGAGACCGAGACTAATGGAAAATATTTATGTCCAGAAGCAATTAGTGAACCTGAAGTTCACTAATGTTTTCGTTTTTCATAAATAATATCAAATAAGTGTAAGTAATCATTTGAAGTGCCTTCTCTTATACCGAGTTAAATCACTGTTTATTATTTCTCCTGCGACCATGTGTACGGGGGTACGGAAGTACGGAACCAGACAGTACGCCCGCCCGTGGCTATGGATAATGGAAGAAAATGTTTTAGTTTCTATTTGTTTGCTCAGGGAAAATGGATTTACTTAATAGATAGTGACTAGGACAGCGCCTGTTCGAAACAAACTTGAAAGTTTTCCTGTTTATTTTTTAGGCTCCGAAAGATTGAAACTCTAAGAGACTTGTAAGAAACTAGCCCTTGCCTGCTACTTCTTTCGCGTAGGAGTCATTAACAAACAAAATAGAAATTTTATTTCCCTCAAAAATTACGGTTTATTTTGTTTAATTCTCACTGCACCCACCTTGAAGTTTTTCTGTTTTGCCTTATGGTTGACTGGTAGAGAATGCCTATTGGCATTAAGTCCGCCTGTTGTACTCTTTTATATGTGCAATAAAGTTTAAATAATAATAATAATAAAATAGTTATTTGTTTTACAAGGGGGCAAAGTTGTTGTTTAACGGCTCGTGCTAATATTGATACCCGAGCAAGCCAAAAGATTCCAAAATTGAACCACAAGCGTAGCGAGTGGTTCAAGAAGCGGATTCTTTAGCGTTGCGAGGGTTTCAAGACACGAGGGTTAAACAAACTTTGCCTCCGAGTGAAACAAAAAAATTCACCACACCAACGCCAGGAAAATACTATGAAATACCAAAAAAAAAACAAACCAAATCTTAGGTATTGACAGCCTCTTAATGTAAATAGACGAAAATAACCTTAGCAGTTTACAGTATCCATAACACAATACCATCTAATTCCCAGCGAGTTTTATAGACGCCATTACTCATTAGCCGAAAGTTCATCGCCCCGAGCCATCTGATTGCCGCTTGTTTATACCTACCGTTGCCTGATGACGTCACACGATGCTCAATGCTTGCTAATTAAAGGCTAATTGGATACGAATTTGTAGGTCGCCGGTTCAGCTCGAAAGATCATAAATATGAGCTCTGTTTATGAGTTTCGGCGCTTTGAGTTGACGTTCTGTATTAGGCTTTCTTTGTGTTTGTGTAATGTTATACCAATACTTATTATGGTGCAGATGACATTTTGAAAAATTGTAGCGCTTTTTTAGATCATAATATGGTTACTAATAAATATGAATAGCAATCTTGAGGCCTTTTTCTAGTATTTTCATAGATAAAAAACCTAATAAACAACTTTCGTACGATAAAAAAAATTATGCACAAAGGGTGTAAAAAGATTGGATCTGCTCTGCACCATTAAACATTTGCAACTATGTTTATGAGCTTGGGAAAGAACGTTTTCGTATGTCCGGCTGTTCCCCGCTGCAGGTCCTTTTCTCAACTGATTCTTGTGAAATTTTGATTCGTTTATTAACATGCTTCTCAAAATGCGTAATGTTATTTTCGATTACTTTTTTTTTTTTATGAGAATGATATCCGCGATCCCGGGCACGCACGGATGTCTACTCAGTGCTCAGCGAGCTGCATTCGGAGAAGGACCTGACTCATTGCACCTTAAAATTAGATTTAAACATTGCTGGAATCGATCAGGGTCGTGTATTTAGATTAATATTGGTTACAATCAATAACGGTTATCAGTATTAGAATTTCGATTTTGATCAGACCGAGATTTAGAGAAAGTAATTAGGTACCTACTTTATATTTAAAATAAGGTATACTTCCTGAAGTTATACACAGTAAAAACACTTCACACATTTCCATTTCAATTTCCACAAATAACAAACCACGAAACGAACCTCGCATCATTCAACTCGAAACCATTAAAATATCAAAAAACTCAATTCTCAACGGGACGCATCATCAATCATAATAAAGCATCGTATTTCTGTCCACATAGCGAAAAATTCGTGTTTATGTCATCGGGATAAAAAACGACACGCAAAATGTTCATGATTTTTTTACGCGAAATTATCCGTTCAGCTTTGGCAAAAATGTTTTCGTGTGTCCGGCAGTTCTACTCTGTAGGTCCTTTTCTCAACCTCTCGTGAAATTTTGAGAGCAGGTTCTCAAGGTCTGCAGCTGACAAAGCCACTAGTCAAATAACGCTTACCAATACAACGTTACAAGTTTTAGGCGCTTCTCTGAAAACGAGAGCCGTATTCTAATTTCGAAATATAAAAATTACTCGGATCTTAGTGTAAGGCCTGAGTGGACGCTCAAAGTGGAGCGTTCGGCAGGGCGTGCAGCGTGAGCAGCGTGCACTAAGATCGCTCCTATTCGTTTGCATTAGTTTAACACGCACGCCGCACGCTCCGCTCCGCAGCACGCCCAACTCGAGCGCCCACCCAGGCCTTACACTTACAGTTTCTAGAAAGCTTGTACCGAACAAAAGTGCCGAAAAAGTCGCTACAGAAAAACGGAAGTTATAATCAAATTAACAATTCAAAAGAGCCGATGAGAAACAATTTGAATGTCAATTAAAAAGCAATACTAGTAACAAAGCGGCACTTAAGCCCAGTATTATATAACGCTGCAGACCGTAATTTCCCAGTAGGCTTTAAAATTCGTAGCATAAAGTTACGGACACGTTGCTTGTTAAACGTTTACCAACGTCATTAGATCCTATTTTCATTGATGAGGTGGGATGATAATTATTCATGATTTCGTATTCTCGGATGTTCTCCTTTACAGGACGCATTTCTCAACCGATTCTTGTGAAATTTGGTGAGTAGGTTCGATAATTATATCGTTTTTTTTTTTTTTTCAAAATGGCGGAACATGGTGTTTCGCGAGGTCTACAGTTCACAGAGCCACTATAGGTAGACCGTTTAAATGAGTCTTCGCCCGCGCGGTACAGAGGCGCGGGGGTAAGGCGACAAAGGGGATTGAGAGAGGAGCGGGCGGCAGGCGCGCCTAGTGTGATACACAAGAGGTGAAATGCGCACTGGACAGGTTTTGAGATATGGGAAAGAATATGACGTTAATTTTATTGAAAGTTTATAAAACAACAAACTTAATTAACTTTTGTACTTTTATTCAATGCAAATTATGAATATAAAAAATTATAATAATATGTAAGTACGATACTGGTGATGACGACTCGAAAGTGATTTATAAATTATAAATCAATCACTTATGTCCATATCAATATCACTTGATTCTTCACTTTCGGAGTTATCGTCATCATCAGAATCGTCCTGCAGAATTCGGGTCCAATTTCTTCTTTCTAAAATATGTGTACACATTAAAAGCCATTTGCTTGGTTTGACTATTAAGTTTCTGTCCAAAGATAAGTCGAGGCATCTTGAGAATGTAATCTCATGTGTATATTTCACCAAGCGCCCGGAACTTATAAACACGAGTTACTGCTAACCGCGTGGCTAGCAAACTGAGCTACGGCAAAAATGCGCCTGCCGCCCGCATCTCTCTCGATCCCCTTTGTCGTCTTACCCCCGCGCCCCTGTACCGCGCGGGCGAAGACTCATATAAGCGGTCTACCTTTAGTATTGTTGTAATTGTTTTGCACACACCAAATATTCTCCATCCGGTCCTCAGCTTTACCGTACCATCGTCCTTTGCTAACTGACATTTCGTACAGCTTATTACCAAGCCATAAGGTCCACCGACGTCAACTGCTACACAAGTACAGTTGTAAACAGCGGCATGAAAAGTCCAATTAGCGCAAACAACAGCGATGTGCCGTAAATAAACGCTTATTTGCGTTGTTTTTGGCCGCGCCACGGAAAATGTAATTTTGCAATATTCAGTATCCTGCACATGAGGTGCTGAAATGTGCTTTCAGTTTAACCCTTAAAAAAAATCATATTTTTGTATTTTTTCCTTAAGCAGAATTTTTAGGACTAAGGTGGCAATTAGGCTCGAATAACCTGGATAATAGATCACGATAATATTCATATTTTTTGGGACTCCAGGAAACGGCTCTAACGATTGCGATGAAATTTGCTATATGGGGTTTTAAAGGGCGAAACTTCGATCTAGCTAGTTCTTGTCTCTAGCAAAACGCGCATTTTTGAATTTTTATATGTTTCCCGAGCTCTCCCAGATATTTAACTTTTATACCGCGTGAGACTTGTCGCTTCGGAGGAAAACAAGATCTTTTATGAAAGAACAGCATGAATAAATGTAAATATTTTCTTACACTGGATCCTTAAAAACTACAAATTTATAGTCAGCAGACAAGGTACAGTCGACGTCAAAGATATGTTTAAATTTTTCGCCTTATCACAAAGGCAAAGCGTAAACATACCTTCGACTTCGACTGGATCTGAAGACGTGTTCAAAATAATCTGCACTCTTATTCCTTTACAGCAAAATGTACTCAGCTACAGCATTTTGAACACGGTTCTCCCGAATTTTACTGCTGACTGTACAGTACATTACACTATACATTCATGAAATTAACTCAACACTTTTAGCCCAACGCTGTCATAAGAGCCCTGCAGAAAATAGTACTTTCACAGAAAATGCGAGCATCACTATATCCTTAAGAAAAGGTACAAATGTCGTACTATTTCCATGCTGTTACGTCATTACGCAGCGAAACGCGCTAGGCGACACCAAATGTTCGCAACTCTTAGACTCTTACCAAGAGCTTCGCTTTAGGAAAACCAGCGTAAAGTTAACCCGCGATCACGCATATTTCTTACGCATTTCGAGCTCATGATATACTAGGACAGAGCGGAATGTGTTCTGAATTCGACAGACGTTATGTAGATTGGACCAACGCATCGCACATTATCTGAAATTACATTCCCAAGACGGGGCAAAGGCGGTGCTTTTTGTGCCATTTCTTAACGTTCTCACGTTAGTACGGTTTAGCGTTTTACTAACGGCACGAATGAGGTTTTAGAGTATTTTAAAGGTTCTTTAAGATATAATTTCGATGTTAGACGCCAAAATAACGTCGCTGAAAATGATATGTCATTATCAATCTTGACACCAAGTCAATAACAGTTCAGTAGATGGTTTTGAATCAACTCGCGGGATTTTAAGCCGAAGATTTTCTCGAGGGATTACAGTAGATATTTTCAAAAATGAATAGTGTCCAAGTTAGTAAAGGGCTATGTGACCAGGGGATATATATAGCTAGCAGATGCCACGAAAAGTCACGTTATTTTAGTTTTGATTAGCGTTTTCCATCAACGATTTTCATCTTGGCGAGGCCTTTAGGGGTGTCAGTGTCACGTCACCCCATAACCTGCAATGTAGAGTAACCTGCATTCCTGTATTTGATGGAAGTATCTGTACCTAGGCTAATGGAACTGCTTACTACGAGCGGGCTGTACATCTGTTTGTATTTCTGTGTATATAAAAAGTCCAGAAAGTGCAGTTTTGTTTAAGAATAAAACGGTGCTGGCAGGAGTCCTCGGTAATTTCAGCAAATTGCCGGCATTGTTCTGCAGATTGTGCGGCGCGGTACAACTCTCGATTCGGAGTAGGTGCTAAACACTGAATGTTTGTGAAGTTTATCTCGTTGTAATAGGGTTTACGTTTCGTCAGTTATTTATAGACAATGGTTTTGTATTACGCTGTCAGTTAATTGTGAATTCTGTTACAAGGATCCTTATGTTATAGTAATAGGTGGGGGAAAGCATGAAGCATCCCTGCACAGAAGTTTTCTCTGCAACAGATTGTACACACGCGACACAAGTGTATTGAAAGACATGCCATCATTAAGGTAAACACAAACGAAGACAACACAATAGTTGAGCAAGATTTGCTTGTTTGTGGAGCATAGACAGAGAGAATCATTGACCTCAAGAACAAAACATGGGATAAATGTAGAGTCGCATCAAGAAAACTACATGGCATTTAGAATGACAAAGGTAATGTCATAATTAATGCCAAATTTCTATGAATACCACGTTTATAAAACTCCTCACTTTGTTCTGTTCATGTTTGTGTAATGTCAGATACGCGCTCGTTTATTTATTCTACTGTTACCTACTGACAAAATTAGCAAACTTTACCTATTGTTGCCATAATATAGGTACAGTCAGCTGTAGAGAACATTGACCCTCCCCCTGCATACAATCAGTCTATGCAAGGGTTGTAACCTCTCTCTGTAGCTGACTGTACATATATTGGCGTTATTATACCTGTTGCGTTGAATGATGATCCCTATGACAGTTAATTCTTACGGAGTAGCTGTCATTATATTTTTTGGAAGTTTAGCACCTTAATGTACATTTTTAATAATAACAAACCGAAAAGTGTGTTTCGGTCTCGCCCACCGAGGGTTCCATACTTTTTAGTATTTGTTGTTATAGCGGCAACATAAATATCATCTATGAAAATTTCATTTATAATGATGATTCATGAGATACAGCCTGGTGACAAACGGACATACACAGACAGACAGACGGACTGCGGCGTCTTAGTAATGGGGTCCCGTTTTACCCTTTGGGTAAGGAACCCTAAAAAAACGGTAAAACATGTTTTACGATATTTTTTTTATTTAGAGAGAGATTTCAAAGAACTGTACAATAACGCTCCTTTAGACATATACAGCACACTGCAGGCGATTCTTCCAGGCACGTGCCCTCCCGCCAGCCATCACGATCGCAATGGCCGTCCAATGTAACAACACACATTACAAGCCGGGTTCGCTCATCGCTTACAAGCCAGGCGAACGAATTTGATCAAAAGAGTATCGTCGACGAAGGTAACTGACTACCTATATTCGTAAACATAACTGCTATGAGATCAGGGGGCCTAGCTAAGATAACAATCGTGCATCAACAAAAGCCTATCGAAAACACATTGTAGTTTTGATGATTTATTTAAATGTTTTTCTGTAGAAACGTCACAACATAACCCATAATTGAAATACATGTCAAACTAATGGAAGAATGACCAAGGCCTCTAATGCCAGACAGCGACCGAGTCTGCGTAGCGAGGGATGTGTTTGAATAGAATCTCTTCATTTGTTTTCCTCGCTACGCATCCTCGCACATCTCTAGTGAAAACGCTGCCTAAGACCGGTATCACACGGTCCGATCCGAAATCGGATACAATGTTTATTGTTCCAAAGGTAACCTCAAACCATGGAAGGACTTCAAAGGCTCTCTCTAGCAACTGCTCCTCTCCAAAGATCAGCCGACATCCGAAATCAGATTGGACAATGTGCTCGATATTCTGATTACATCAATTATCAATCTTTGAGACACTTTTCGCCTTGATAATCTAAACGCTGTGGCGCTTGCACCATCCCAGCTTTCCTTTAGAATTACAGCCCTCTCAGCCATTCCGACCAGACGTAATAGCTGACAAGCCCGTAATTTAAAAAGTCGTGCTCTGCATTCATGTAAACACTAGTCGTGCCCACAGTGCTATCTTTACAGTCGAATGTTAGTCACAATACGGATTTTACGTACCGTAAAACCACAAAACTATAAGATTCAAAAAGTTTTGAGGCAACATAAATAGTTTTATAAATTACGGAAAACAGCTATAAATTATAAGCAAATGGAAAACGATGTGATTACTACGTGATGAGATGAACTTAGGCCCGATTTTCAATATATTTGTCGGGTGACAATGTCCAGATAGCTAATGTGTCCCATAAGCGCTAGAAATATATAAAACCAACAGCAAATATTCCCAGTAGTACAGCTACTAGATTCTGCACTTGTTGAACAATTGGTGAAATATGTCGAGAAGCTTTTCCGAGCTGAAATAACTGATGAATTCCAATTTCAGCCATCGGATAAAAATTAAACTATTTGCCCACAAACAATAATAGAGAAGCAGGCAAGCCAACGTAGTAATTTGACGTTTGTCTCAACCCTTCACGGTTTATCGGAATTCGAACGTTCGCTCCAGGAAATGAATCTATAGGTTCATGAACTTCTACGTATATGAATTTTGGTACACCCGATTTTCAATATATGTATTTAAAGGGTGTCAATGTTCATCTGATGTATCCTATAGGCGCTGGAACTACACACAAAGCCGATAATAACAGTAAATACTCCCAGACCTAGATTTTGCTTTTTATAAAGACTTGGTGAATTATGTTCAGAAGCTTTTCCGAGCTCTCTTAAACAATGAATTCAAATAACTGAACAAGCCCATTTCCCCATCGGATATAAATTAAACTCACTATTTGCTCACAAACAATACTAGAGCAAGCAGACAAGCCATCGCCGTAATTCGACTTTTGTCTCAACCCTTCACGGTTGGTCGGAATTCGATTCGAGTACTCGCTCCAGGAAATGAATTTAAGAGAACTCCGTTCAGGGTTGTCGCACAACTGCCCTACAAATTTGTGAAGTTTTAAAAAGGGGCCCTGATTTATTAAGATTTAAGGAGTTCCCTCGATTCCTCATGGGGCCTATCATCAGAACTGGAGTTTGACAAAAATGGGATCAATCTATACAGATCTCTACTTTCAAACAAAAATAATTTTCAAGATTGGTCGAGAAATGACGAAGTTCTGAGGTAATAAACATAACCAAAAATAACAATCAAATTGAGAACCTCCTTCTTTTGAAATCTTGAAGTCAGTAAAAAACTTTCGAAAAAAAGGAGAGGTTCCCCAATCGGAGTTTCAATGCGTTTGATGCGATATTACACGCATCGGACTCAATGGCTCCTGTAGGACGGCACTAAAACAGACTTTTGGTGCTCACGATCCTCAGGCATGAGGACATTTAATAATTTGATGTTTACTAACACCTAACCTTTCACTTCTGCTGCATGTCAAAATGCAATAGCACCTGTTGTGTTTAAGTTGATAAAAGATCAGTGAACATCTGTAAATCATTTCAGAAAACTATAAGATAATATTTTTTGAAAAAAAATTGTTTGGATAATACTAAAAGATTGACCTACCACGCAAACATTGTCTGGTTTTTAAAAAAATCCGAATAATTCTCATTCTCCCAATTGATAGTTTTGTAGTGAATCACGTTTTTGTTTAAAACCATCAGGCAATGTTTTGATTATTATAATATTATAAACTATCGGGCAATGTTTAGCGTGGTTGGCAATGTTGAGAAAGTTTGTGCAGTAAGGAAATATCCTGTGAGATGTCACCCTAGCTCCGTTCGTTGGCATTATCTTTAAATCGAGTCTACCGGCGGACTGTCTTGGTCGTCATAACTATCTGTCGTTACCTCGTTATCTGCTCTACTGTTTTCAGACAGGATTTCCGTTTATGTCAGACTGAATGAATAGTCTGTAGTATGAAAAAAGGAATAAGTTTTAATGCTGCCGTCAGTCTGCGGTGACAGATTCTGGTTCGTATTCAGGGCTTCAGGGTCGCGTTTTATAAAACTGTTTCACTACGCTTGACAATTCACCGTACAACCTATCATTGGTCCAGCAAGTAAATTTGTCGAAAATGTAGAGGAAGGATTATCAGTGTTAGGTTGTGGGGAAATAGGATCCTGGACCTATAACCTGTAATAATGACCTATAACCGGTGATTTTCTAGTTCTTAACGAAACAATATGGAAAGACACACCAACAGAGATGATTCAAGCTTTTTATAAAATTTTGTAGCATTTTCCAAATAACCTTCACTGGAAAAGGAATCTTCAGTCCTTTTATTTTCAACCCCCTAAGAGCCAGAGTCAATTGTGCAGTTTAAAATTTTGAACCTCCTTTAATTGCATTTTAATTGGGACTTAGGAGGTTAAAGTCATAATCGGAAATGCCTATTGTATGCCATACTGATAACAGATTTCCAATTTCGCATTGTTGAATTGTCTCATTGAATCAATATTCACACACACAAGCCTCATGCATACAAACACGACCATCAGCATAAACACACGAACGTAATAAAACATTGCCTTTGCATATTAAATAGCCAACTTACTCAGGCAAGCCGTTTCAACTTCGCTAATGTCTCTAGAGAAATTAAAAGGCGATTTCATCGTGCTGAGTTATTATAGCTGTGATATTGCTCGCTTTATGAAAAAGTATAGGGGCCTTAAGTCCCAAGCAAGCTGGGTTCTCCATACAAACGTAGTTACGCTCTCATTTTAAACGACTAGCTAGATTGCTCTGAAACTTTGTACTTAAAATAGGATACCATAGTTAAAAAATACAGCAAATTAGAGATTTTCGGACAATCTTGTTTTTGCTCTATAACGTTTGTTTTATAAGGCTGAACAATATAAACTAATTTCAGCCCTAAATACCTCATGTCATTGTATGTGCAAATGAGAACGAAACTCCGTTTGTATGGGAAAGTGAAATTCGGCCGAGCTTGCCGGGGACTCTTAAGAGAGGACTAACACAAAAAATGCATTTTTTATAATGAATATTTTACACAAGTGGTATGAAAAAAATCACTCTGAAACTATAATACATTAAATACATATATTTATAAGGGCAAACTAAACAAAACCGTAAAAGGTTAAAGTTGATAATCGATTACCTAATGACATCAAATTATTGAAAGGAAATAGATTTAAGAATAAACTGACTGCTTGGCTTCTTGATAATTGTTTCTATAGTGTACAAAAATATTTAGATCACAATTGACATGCTGCTGAAATTTCTAGTTGATAATTGACATTCATATTCAGGAAATATTGTAAATTCTATTTTATTTATTATAACTTTGACATTTTGTTTAACTTCGACCCTCGATTATTATTTTACTTGACATTGTGTAAATTTGATATTTTTAAATTATTTTCTATTTTTATATATATTTCCTGTTTTTTTAAATATTTGCACGCCTGCATGCAGACTGAATGCACGGATTTTCTTTTATCTTGTAAGACCTTTATATTACTGTATTCTATGCAAATAAATTCTTTGAATCTTTTGACTCGATAGAAAAAATCCCGAAAACATGTCTAATTTTCAATTGTATATCGTTACCCTGCATACAATAGCAGAATAATTTTAGGGCCTGTTTCATAATGCCCAAGTAAGGTATTGGATGGCTAATTAACAAATAAATTAACTGCCAGATAAAACTTCCTGCAATACTTAGCACTTTATCTATCAGTTACGCTTGTACGAAGATTGTGATACGCCAACTATGACTTTATTCGTTAGATAAGTGGCAAGTAGCTTATACAGTAAAGTTCTGAATAAGATACTTGCCACTTATCTGACGAATAAAGTCTTTAAACAAGCTTTTTTGCTTTGCCCTAAGGTTGATTAAGTTCGCCTTTTGTACATTAAGTTTTTCTTTCGTGCAGAGTAAGATTGGTCCAACACTATAAACTAAAAATTATCAGTTAAATAACACTCCATTTTACTGTCTTCGTGAACTTTGAACCTTGGGTTCCTAGCAAATTAGCAGTCTGAGCCATCACAGATAAGCAATTATCCTCTGACCTTTGCGTATATCTGTGCTAGCACGAATTTGCATGTGAACAGTCCCAAACGAGCCGTCACGCTTCTGTCGATACAGAAATTATAGCTACAGAGCTTTGACTAACAACTATTTTTATAATATTTAAAGAAGAGATCCTATCGCCTGGAAATAAGTTACAATTGCGATATTTAAGGCAAAAATTATTAGGCTAAACATCGCTATGGACAATCTATGACGGGCACGTAATTTGGTCACATAAATGCGGTCCGCTAAATGGTAAAAGACGGACGCTTTGTCTTGTAATATCAATAAATCGCAATTATCACAAATGCGACCGTAATCACCAAAATAGTGACACTGTTCTGTCGCAAATATAGTGTCAATTTTAATGTTATTCAATTTATTGAATTTGACGCCTGTGAATTAATGATTTTTAATTTGAATTGATTTTCTTTTTCATTTATAATCTTGGAGGACAACTGGAGACGCCTTTAAGAGCTTACCCCACTGTCGAAAAGCTCGGCCAATGGTCATATGTATTGTATGGACTGACGTTTATCTGACATGGCTATTTTAACTATCTGTACGTTTCGTAGAAATAGCCATACATTTGACGTGCCCCTGCTGGACAGTTGCACTGAAAACAATTTACTCAAAGTTTCTATGTACTCCACAGTGATGAATACAATCGGACGTATCACTGACACAGTTAATTTACCATTCGTAGAGCTTATTCCATCAACATAAGGTTCAGTTCAGCATCACTAAGCGTATTGCGACAGTAGTTATATACGGAAGATCCAATTAATATCAATCAACAACAGTCCCTAGGCATGGCTCGATTTCTCTAGCTTCTCTATGGTCCACTCGGTATATATTGCATTGGTATAATTAGGATCAATCATTTCCGTAATAATATGATGAAATTGAATGAAATGATTTAAGTGATGATTTGTTAGTTAAAAAAAGTGTCAACTTGTCAAGAACAGTGTAGGGCCGGATATGTATTTCTCTGGTTCAGTAATTGAATTGATTTTATAAGACCAAGCTTATTCCAACACCATGTAGAAATAGTTGCCGTCGGTGATATTAAAAAAATTGATTGACTGCCGAAATTTATTTACTGCAAAAGCATTTATTGCCAAACCTTAATTTATTTATAATTTTGAAAAATGTATTGTAAATAAGCTTTTAAATATTTAAACCAAATATTTAACCTGCTTTAGGAATTTACTAATGCTGACCACTTATTGACAAATTTTAAAGGGACAGTAACGAGCACTCGGGCAGCAACCTATAATAAATAAACTAAAGTCCGACCGAAACCGGATTTTTTGCCAGAACCGAGTCCTCGGTTTTGCTCTAGTTTCGATCGAAACATAAATTTACGCCGAAACCTGTCGAAACCGAAACTTCAATCGGACACTAAAACAAACAAAAAGAAGTCAAAGTACTGCTCTGTAGTAAATATTTTCTATGTCAAAGGCGTGTGCGATGCCATGCCCAATAACGCTGTTCTATATCTGGCATCGATTTTCGCTTTTTTTGTCAGCACGTTCGACACACTTCACTGCTTTTTGCGCACACACGCCGTTATGCTAATTATAATCATTCGAAGAGTAATGTTACTTTGATATTATAATTTTAATCGTGTTAACAGACATGACATAAGTTTGCGATACTTCACGTCAACGGGAATGAGCAGCAGTAGTGGAGCAGCTCCGTGTCGGCCGCACACGCCGTGTGATGTGGTCTCTCACCTTTTTAGATAATAAGGAAAATTAATCAAATTTGCAAAAAGATCGTGCAGTCTGGAGGGCGTACTTTGGAGTTCCAAATGGCCGAAGACCGCCTGGACGCCCTAGGTACTGCTGGAGGGTCGAACTGCAAAAAGACCTTAGCGAACTCGGCGCTGTCGACTGGACAGAAACGGCTTTGGAGAGAGAAGCATGGCGGTCTTTGGTGTCGGAGGCCAAGATCCTCTTCGGGTCGCTATGCCACAACAGTAAACTAGTAAGGAAAATCAAAGCGTCTGTCCTTCCGCAATTACATTTTAATCCTCAAACTAATTAAAGTGTACACACGTACCGGAAGAGCTCTCATTATGTCATAATTACAACGTACAAATACAAAACACAGATACGTTTCCAAACACTTAAGAGAATATCTTCAAAGGTAGATAGATATACAGCGTGTATTTTTGATATTAACACATAATCAAAGGGCAGTTAGTTTAGGCTGTAATAAACACACTTTCATAGGTTTTATAAAAAATGGACGACTTATTTTTTCATACAAAATAATTCAGCAAGCAATGTATCACTACTTTGTTTTAACTCAAAACGTCTCATTAATGACGCGGCGGCGTCACAAATGTCAAAAGTGATCATGATGTACGACATACATTGCCGCTCGAAAAAAATTCAAAAATTAATTGTGCTCTGGTAGTGAGTTTGTTTAGTCTAAACTAAAAAAATCTTTCAGAATTTTTTTATAGCACTAAAACCTACGTCTAGTTTAAGTTTGAGGTTATATCAAAAATACACACTGTATACAGTTATAACCTTTTGTATATTAGAGCGACTGTTGTTTTTCCTGTCGCTTTCAGAGTGCATTTTGTTACGAAGAACCAGTGTAGGTATATGGTCTCCGATAAAGCACATTTGTTAAGGAGATTATACTGGTCAGTTTGAGGACAATGCTCTGGAAGCGTTGTTAATAAGCTTGGGGTCTCAAAGACGTTTGAGAAAACGGAAACGTGCAAATTCTCACCTGGCGGAGGTTATTCGGGCTAATTCAGTTCTTTACGACTTAGTGATATACTTACTTAAGTGTTTTATCCCATTAAAATGGTTATTGTTTTTGTATGATGGTATGGCCTGCTTTTGGCTTTGTTCATTTTGCCACATTTATGGAACGTGCTGCTGAATGAATGGATATAGTCATAGTTTTTTATTTGCTAGAATTATGGTACATTGTAGATGCAAAACTTTATACATAAGTACATTGCAATATACACACATAGCACCCTATAGCATAGCGTAGGATATGCCGAGCCATCCCGTATACGATGATTTGTAGTGTTCAAAGCTTTTGGCGGATCAGCTTATCAATTCAGATGATCCTCTGCCGTCAATGATGAATGGAGCAATAGTTTGCACAGCATACTAAATTGTCTGCCGCGAATTTTCTAAAGATTTGCGGGAATAGGATTTTTTTTTCTGTCACAATGGATGTGAATAATGTTCAGTAAAATAATCATCGACTCAAAGTTAAAAGAATATAAGGTATACAAGTAATGTACGAAATAAAATGCGTTTGTATGGAACAGCTCATGGAATACGCATACCCCTATACGCATTTTTAAGATTTTCAACAACCTTTCTCCCCACCAGGACCATAAACAATCTTAATACAAGTAACCAGTAGCACACTAGGGCATTTGCAAATATAATCGCACAGAACTAGAAACTAAGCTAACGAGCGAAATAACGGTAATCTTGGAAGGTAAATCTAGCCTGGCCTTCACGATATCATCGCACTTGCGAATTCTGTTACTAGTTCCCACGTTCGTACTATCTAAAGACACACAGATTATTTACTAGAGGCCTTATGAGCTGTAGCTCTTGAACCTTAATAGCTCAAAAATTTTGACCAAATTCCACAAGCTCAATCGACAAAAAAATTACATAATTACCGAATCTGCTCACAACATTTCAAGTGAATTGATTGTGAAATGGGACCTGAAAAAGAGGAATTCTCCTTTTTACGTCATTAATTTATCAACAATGCTCCGTACAACTCTTCGTGGCGCAGTGAGGCGTAAGCGCCATCGACAATAAGGTCCATTTTCATAGATAATGCCACATTTTTGCCCAAGCTGAACTAGAAACCTGGAAAGTACCGGGCCGTAAACAGCGATTAGGTTCACATCCTTCCTGTGGACATACCAAAATCAATTAAAGCCTAATTTTGTCATCATAGTCTACCTGGTGCAATGATACTTGCAGAGTTCCTGATTGACTGACATTTACTAAAATTTAATCGCATAAAGTGATTACTTCATATTATTTTTCCGAAGCTTAGTACCTAAAACGTCTTTGCATACCAATTCTTATTTTGTTTCTTTCAAACTTAACAGTCATTTTAAACTGGTGGAAAAATCTGTTTCTGGGTAAAAATAAAGTACTTGATACAGTGGCAAATCTGCATTACGTAATCTGTATTCCAGGTTAGACGTCTTGACTGTCGCTAGCTAAATACCAGACTAAAATAAACAAGCAGGGGCTGAGAGATGCAATCTCGAGATCGGGCGGGGCAAATGATTTACCAATATCGGCAAAATCCGGTAGATTATATATGAAGAGTCACCCGAACCTAACCATATACAATCGAAATGACACTCATTTTAAAACTACATTCTGAAATACATGAAATTTGACAGCAGAGTGACTAGAAGTTCTACATACATTTTCTAGCAACGAAAACAAGTAAAAACAGACATGGATACACATGTAGGGTTGTCATACTTCCCATATGTAAGTACCGCGTCCCGTATTTTGTTGTCGCTGTAGAATAGGTGTAGAAATGGTCACAATCATCTCTGTTTAACCACATTGTTTCTATACCTATGTGAGTTAAAGCTATGGGAATATGTATGTGTACAATCATCCATCACAAGAAGTTTTGGACATGATTCTTATGGTCATGAATTCATGATTAAGGGAGTTAAAACTTATTAATAATAAGTTTTACCATACCACCCATATAACTTATTATTATTAAGTAAGGCCTTCTATGGAGTGAGCACTCTAAGCTTATTTATTTCTCTATGCCCGAACTAAGTAACAAAATTCTGTAGAAAATAATTACGTGTAGAAGGGTAGCACTTTAGGTATACCTAATGGACTTGATATCGATCTAGAAAATTCAAGCTACGCTACGTGCGTCTAAATTTGTAATACTTTTACCAGATTGCTGTACCTAATGATTAACACCATTTACTTTGAAACATACCTACTTAACCTAAGCTTTGGATTTCAGTAAATTAAATGTATTCAGTCTAGACCCTAATGAGTAGCTAAAGTAGGTGAGTGAAATTATTTGAAACATGATGTTTAGGTAATTTATGTAAATATTGTTTTAGCGAGATCCCGATATTTTCGCAAAGTTGCACGTGCTATCTTCACGGAGCGCGGTAAATAACCATGTTAGCTTGAAATTGTGTAATTTGTGTAACTTGTCTCTGTCCGCTTGAAAACCCAAACCCATTCAACCCAATTTTCAACCACTTAAAGGTTAAATCTAAAAAACCTTTCGTAGTGAGGAATCATCGGGAATCATGGGCGTATCATGTTAGAGGGAACATCGATCCTTTAACATAGTTGTAAGTTCGTGTAATACTAATAACTCTATGGACAACACAACAAAGTCTGAAATAAAGAAATCTTATACCTTTAAACGAGCAATTCTTGTATATATATATGTATACACCGTGTCCAATAAGTTCGAATACAGTTATGATCCTTAATAAAATAAATTTACGCGCAGTTTATGTTATGAAAATTATATTAAATGAAAGCCACATTTATATACAATATTTACAACAAATGTTTTGGAATAACTCCACCTTTAACTTTTTTTACAAGTTTCAAACGTTTCTCAAAAGAGTCACAAGCGGCACGCACCGCATCCATCGGCATATCGTCCCATATTTGCATGATAACCTTTTTAAAATGGCTCAGGTTTGCGACTTTATAATTATTTAGTTTCGAGAGCATGTATGACCATACGAAATAATCTAGTACGTTTAAATCTGGAGAACTTGGTGGCCATTCAGTTTTCGGCAAAAAATCGGTCAAATTAGCCTTGCACCAAGCTTGAACAGCGTTTGCCGTATGCGACGGAGCTCCGTCTTGTTGGAAAACATAATAATCGTCTGCAAACATATTTTTTAAATTTGGGGCAACATTTTTCTCCAAAACCTCCGATTTATAGTATGCCGCATTGATTTTGACGCCTTTATCAATAAAAACTAGAGGCAGTTTGCCCCTCTTACAAAGAGCACCCCAAACCATCACTGATGGTGAGCTCTGGAACCTAGGCACATTCTTTTCATACTCTGGAATGTCTTCTATCCGTGCTGCCCACAACCGGTCGTTCTGGGCGTTATGAGGCTGCTCTAACACAAAGAGTTTCTCGTCTGAGAAAACAAATTCGTCACCTGCGTGCCAAGAAAGTATGGTGCTACATCTTTCTACTCTCTTTTTCTTGGTTGCATCTGAAATGCCATGTACTTTTCGTTTTTTATAAGCATGACATCCAAGATCTTTTTTCAATATATTATGTACAGATCCCCTGGAAATTTTCAGATCAGCAGCTAATTTTCTAATAGATCGGTGTTTTTTCCGCCGAATTCGCTCTCTTATAGCCTTTACCACTTTTTCAGTTCTAGCTGAGCGGGGCCGACCGGATCTTTTCCTGTCCTCTGTAGAAGAGATCTCTTTATACCTTTTTATAGTAGTATAAACCAGATTCCGTTTAATTCCATGCGGTTGTAACGCCTTGAATATAGCACATGGCCTGTCGCCTTTAAGGAATTTTCTAATAATTTCTTCACGAACGTACTTCATCGTGTATTCAAGCCAAACTAAAAATACGTGACTCATGAAATTATAGTACTATGTTTATGTCAATATACTTTTTAAATTAAAATAAGAATTTTATATCCAGCGATCCGTATGTCTATACAGCAAGTGCTAAAAGTTTGTATTCGAACTTATTGGACACGGTGTATATATTTCCGGGATCTCGGAAACGGCTCTAACGATTTTGCTGAAATTTGGTATATGGGGGTTTTTGGGGGTAAACAATCGAACTAGATTAGTCTTATGTTTGGGAAAACACGTGTTTTCGAGTTTTCATGCGTTTTTATTTCGTCGCAGAATATGGTCGCTAATTTCGTGTTGCCGGCCACTGTCCGTCTGGTCCAGCGGGTTAAGACGCGGACTGCTAAACGAGTGTTACGGGTTCAAATCTCGCCCGGTGACTTAATTTTTTTTTTCAAGTTCAAGTTTATATATAATTTTTTAATTTTTATTGTTTTAGACAAGTTTAATGTAGTAAAAAAATGTAGATAAGATTATCACCTATAGACCACCATATTACAATAAATAGTTATAACCGAGCAGTGCTCGGTCGCCCGGTGCAGGTACTTTATTATTAATCGTGGATGATGAGGGCATTCAATGAAATACGATATCCAACATAGATTTTGTGTTATCTCAGTCTTTACTGGACAAGACTGATTACTAAATCATAGCACTCGTTACGTCGTTACATTCCTCGAGCAAGGAAACCAGTACAATAGATCCAGACACCGCCACCGACGTCACCCCGCGATTCTTCTCGTCTAGAGATTCAATTGTTCTCGATGTCACATTTCTTCTGTCTTGACAGCGCACTGTGTTACTAAGTAGGTAACACCCTAGTTTGCTCTATTTGTCAAAGATGAGCATAATCAACAACTCATTTAAGATAAACATCAGTCTCTGCGATAGATGGCAGATTCAGCCGTTTTCCAACATACATTTTAAATTCCATTGTACAACCTTCAATGGTTTAGGCCACAGAGCACCAACTTCTTTAGTGTGACAGACTTCGTACTTTCAACATCTCAATCTCTTCGGTGTAGATTGTGCGTAAGTATTAAGAAAGATCTCAATACCTAAGTCGACTGCCGTAGTCGGCAAGTATTTTATTTACAAACTTAAAACTGTGAAATGAAATGAAGTCTTGTGAAAATAAAGCTATTTCTGCCTATCTAATTGAGCTTCATATTAATAACCTCAAGTCAACCTCACTCCTGTCAGATTTTTAATATGTCTGGCTGTCTGCATAATATTAGTGTTGAGCGTTAAACAAGCATAAAATAATGCCCCCAAATCGATTAAAAATCGACTGCATTTTCGGGTGTTCCAGTCGATGATATCACATTTGGTTTCTAAAAACGTCGAGAACGAAGGTCGTTCGTCCCAATGTTCGGACACGCATTGAATGGGCCCAGTCTGCTCCCTTGTTATGTTAATGGTGTGTGACACATATAACCCCGTACACCGATTAATGAGGTTGTGAACCTTTACCGAATCTTCCCCGTATTAGCACAGGTGATAAAACTGTTAAAGCAACAATTGGTTTCTAAAAATGTCAAAGAATGAAGGTTGTTCATTCCAATGTTCGTACACGCATTGAATAGGTCCAGTCTCCTCCCTTGTTATGTTAATGGTCTGTGATACGTATAACGTAATAAGGTTGTGAACCTCTACTGAATCTGCCGTATGGCTAGCACAAGTGACAAGGTAAAATATTCTTCTTATTCATGGTAAACTCGCGAATCTGAAATGTTAATGAAGTCAAAATATACACCTTAATGTCAACACGTTTATGTTTACAATTCCGTCAAAATGGAAGATTTAGATAGGACATGGGCGCGCGAAATGTTCTCGCGTGCATTGTCTTTTATGCTAGACCCGGCGTTTTCTGATTAGTATAAACATTTACCTTGTCTATAGGTGATCTATAAACGATGTAAATGTTTCACAGCAACCTAATCTAAACAAAAATAAAATGGAATATTAATTTATTAATCATTCATTATATCCTGTGACATCATCAGTAACTGTCGAGGTAAATACCCTATGAAGTTTTATTCCAATTAGTTTTGCAGAAGTGGTTACTGCGATGTAACTACAAATGAAATATCAGACATTGTTCCCCGGTACCTCGTTGATCGGGCTATCCCTTGTTATGTTAAATATAGTTGGTAACAATATAACCCTACCAAATGTTAGCTTGTTAACCTGCTCTCAAACGACCTCCGTCTCTTCTGAATGAACTTGACAGTTTTTATAGCGACATGACAGTTGGCAGAGAGAACAAATACGTTCGAAAAGCTTCTGTATAATAAAAGGAACAGCGCAGGTCATTTAAAGAATTTGTGTCGTGTTGAATAGACAACGTAGCATTGTCAAGTGACTACTGAAAAGGGTATGAAAGTCTGAAAATAATCCACTGGAGACTGTTTCATCACGCTGAAAATTGACAACTGACACTGTCAATTTCCTGACCACATTCTACAGCAATCTCATTCTCCTGGCTATACCTATTCGCAAAATCCCAGGAGATTCCGCTCAGCAGTTATGGTTGCAGATGGTACTTGGCACGGGTTACACAGTCACCAATAAGGAGATTCTAATAAAGCGGCATCTCCTGGGAATTTGCGAAAGGGTAACAACGGTACCTAGTTTACCTACAATATTTAGTATTTTGCACAGAAAAGCGTGCTAAAATATCCGGTGACGGTATCATTACGTTATTAATGATAGGATTGCCAGACTATATGAGTAAATACATGTATATTTCATAAAACATCCACTTCACCCTCAACAACGCAACAAAGTAACAAGCCAGTTCACGGCCAATATCCCAACTCGTCTAGAACATTGCGAATTCCTCTGGCATCCTTAATCAGTACGAACAGCAACACTCTTAATCGTTTGTGGACCTTATGGCATTGACATAAGATTCACAACTTGTCAGTTATGTGTGGACGGTGGTACATTGTTAAGCAGTGGTTCAATAAGCTGGCTTCACTTTGCGGCTTAGAGCGGACGAGAAGAATTCCCGCGAACATTGGGTAAGCTCACTGCGGAGGTTTACTTGGGATGAAAGGACCGCGCTTATTAGCTACTAATTAAACATATTCTGTATGTTCTGCAAAGTTTATATTAATAAAGTTAATCATTAAATCGCTGATTGTATGATTTCACATCTACTCACTCCTTAAGATATTATATTTTTGCACGCACTAACAGCGTTTTTCAGGTTTCCCTGTCGGAAGGGGCGCACTACTCAAGGCTTTTTAAGGTGACTCAATTGACAATTTGATAGCTACTTCCAAGGGAATAGTAAAATGATTAATTTAACGATAATCAATATGCAGAAAGAGACTAAACATATAAGTCTGGTCTAGTTTTTTTCTTGGTCTAGTAAGCAAAGCATTTTGACCAAACGTCTATCTGGTTGTACTCCTCTATATTTAAGTCGTATTACTCAACTGATTCTCATAAAATTTTGTGACCAAGTTCGATGATTACATAGATTTTGTGTTAATGCAATTTTTGGAATTGTTTCAAAATGGCAGAGCCAAGTTCGCGAGGTCCACAGCTCACAGAGTCAGTAGTTTTAATAAGAGTCCAATAAGTTACCGAGATTACTGTCCCCGTGTAAACGAACATGTCTGGAACTGCTGTGCGGCGCACCATTTCTCATTACAACCTAATTGGACGAGGTAGGATATTGTATTCTGTTTCAAAAAGTTCGTATCTTATCTTTTCTTGAACATTGTTCATTTTCATTTATTAGAGGTAATATTAATTAGTTTTCAGAGTACGATATAGGTGTGTATATAAAACAAGCTTTTCAAATTATGGCAAACTTTTTTTATTAAAATCTTTGTATTACATTTTATTAGTCAAAACCTTTGTGACAGAATTTATCCTAACTATGAACCTAGAAGAAAATAATGCAAACCAAATCAGCTCAGACTTGCCCCTGTATATTGCCACTTATCTATTTCTTCTTACTCAAATGAAACCGTAAATAGAGACAGGTTTTAAAGAAATGTCACTCCCACAACTAAAACTAATCCAATGACATTGATACCGGATTTCCGGTTCAACTTCACAATCGCAAAGGCGTCTCTAATTTTTTTTCTCATTTATATTGTTGTAATATTGATATCTTACTATGCAGTGAACTGAAATAAAAGTGTGCAAGTAAATAATAAAAACAGTCTTGAAACGTTAAACCACTCTTTAGTCAACAACCAGCAATCCATAATGGCTTAATATTTGTATAGTCCTGCTATATTTTTTCTAAAATCAACTACCGAACAACGTCACAGTCACACGTCCATTTTTGAGATTGGCGAAATCATCATGGACCGTGACAAGTTACGAAATGGTACTGAAATTGAATTATTCGACTGTACTAATTCATAATCGTAAAACTTTCTAATAGCCCAATCAATTCGCAACTGTCAAAAGTTTAATCAACAGCCACTTATACCTTAAAGTAGCGAGGCGGCTAGTCAAGTAATAGATCCTAATTCGTATCCACGCATATGACTCATAGGTGCATTTAATAAACGTTAAAGCCCGTTATACATGAGGTGAATAGTATAGTTAGATTATTTAAAGATATTCTTATTATAGGAAGAGCTCCTAAGTGAAATGTTGACATCTAACTATAGTAAACAAGTTCCAAATTTGTTTAAGCGTGTGAATTTATTCGGGTGAACGTGGAAAAAAGAATTATGCCGCCAATTCTCGACTCTCAACTCGAGTAAGGATTTTTGTATACAAGGAAGCCTAGTTTGGTCGATTTTTTATCTTAGTAGTACGTATAGTAAATTTTATACAAATCAATCAATCACTACAGGTATAAGTGATGTGTCCCGGGTAAGTCAATGTCCTCACAGTAGAATGAAATAATTCAATCAAATCTTTACTTGCTTAATTATCTTTTTTAACAACCGGTCTGGCCTAGTGGGTAGTGACCCTGCATATGAAGCCGATGGTCTTGGGTTCGAATCCCGGTAAGGGCATTTATTCGTGTGATGAGTACGGATATTTCTTCCTGAGTCATGGGTGTTTTCTAATTTCTATGTATTTAAGTATTTATATATTATATTTATCGCTGTCTAAGTACCCGCAACACGCCTTCTTAAGCTGTGGGGCTTAGTCAATTTGTGTATGAAAGTCCAATATTTATTTATTTTTATTTTATTTTAATATTTAGCACTAAAATGTATAATAAAATCTAGCTTGTTCAAATATTGCTATTCTATTACTAAAGCAGATTTTCCTTGCTGAATCTTCCTATTCCATCCTTCTTTGTTATTCAAAATGTGCAAATTGTTCTGAACACAACTTTAGAAGAGAGCAAGAGATTATTATATCATCTCATCCGCTTAGCTACTTCTGCTGTTGATTGTACCAACACATTACCTAGTGATTTGTAGATACTTATGTTGTACACTACACTTAATAGGCAGACGCGTACACGTATAGCCGCCAGTCATCGCACGGACATTGGCCCAGACTGTAATTGAGGGTACCCCTTACTAGCAACACGCTTCACTGACCGCCCGTGGACTTTAAGTACTTGTGTTAAGGTTCAAGAACAGTCAGGCGATTATACCGTCTAATCTAAATGTATGTAACAATTTTGCGCCTTAATCCTTTGTAACAAGGCGAAATGTGTATACATATATTTTACGATGAAAGCAGAACTAATGGTTCATATAAACAGCCCGGCATTATTTAAATTTGGTCTAATAATAGAAGTGGGGCGGGCTTGTTTGTTTCTATTAAGATCTCGTCGCGATTTTTATATTGAAGTTAATAGGTCGTTAATGTCATATTTATGTCAGGCTCTTATGTCCTTTTTTAACGTAGAGAAGCACAGACTGACTTGGTTTTTAGTACTGTTATTAAATAAGGTCTGAAAGTCAAAAAATGCTTTAGGGCTAAAGACGATATACTTATCGATTTTTTGCTGATAGTTTGCATGTGTTATTTTCTCGGAAAAGAGGCTGAATAGTGACCGTTGTACCAGATGAATTACGGAGTTTCGTGAACCAAAGATTTATTTTGGCAGGATTGGTCCTTAGAAGTCTTAGAACCCAAGGACGGATTTAAGAAGTGGAGTCACCCCACTTCTTAAATACATCTTAGCGACAAAAAGATTAAGTCAAAATTTTTGGTCGAGAGAAAGCCGTATTTGACCTTTATATGTCGTGTGACATTTATAATATTTATAATCTACAGCGAGAAAGACATGCAATAGCACTGAACTTTTTATATTTATTTGATAAAAGACTAGAATAGACGCGTGACACGTGACTAGTGGTCAGAAACAAGACGACGAAAATAATTTATACCCAACTACAACACCTTGGGAGGGATATTCGACAAGTTTTGGTAACAGCATATGACATGACGGTCATTTTTGTGTAAAGTGATTATATTATAGCGTCAAGTTTGATTAATCGAAATTAAATGACGTAATAATAAGTTTTTGGCATAAATTTCATTTTTAGTACAAGCTCTTATCGCTGACTGTACTTTTCATTCCACAGTTAACTAATTCTCATCGAGATAGTTCTAAAATCCCCAAACACAAAGTTTGCCTTGTTTTATCACAGAGTTCCTATGGCTACCTCCTGTCTCCATCATCAGATCAGCTCTATGTCATTATAATTTTGCATTTTCATCCGGTTTATAGATACATGCAAAATTTCAGCTCAATCGGAAACAGGGAAGTGGATCAAATTTAACTTGCATGATTTGATTACAGATCGACAGACAACGGGACAGGTGAAACTAAATAAAAGCTTGTTAAAAACAAATATCGATCAGTGGCAAAATATTCATCTTCGGCGGCATTATAAGTCTCAGCCCATATGTATTTCTTTCAGAATATGTTGGAATTATTTCATTTCATTTCGTTTATTGCAGAACCATGGTTACATTAAGGTGTTAACATGTAAACACCTTAATGTAACAATTAGAGATGAAAACGTCCTCATTGCACTGGAAGCCACATTTGAATGTTGATATAAATCGACGAAAATGTTACGAAAATTCATAACAATTACAGAGCTAACGTCCGTTCTTGTTATTATTATAATTATAAGTAGCACTTGCGAAACAATGCAGCTGTTTGAGGAAAATATGCTTTAATTATAATAAATAACTGCAAGGTTAAAAAACATCCTCGAAGATAGCTGATTGACAGCTTCTTAGGAAGAAATAAAAATTATTAACTACATTTAATGATAATTAGATTTTGCATTTTAAAATTTTCTATGTTTTTAGTGGTCAGGGTCGTTAAGTGACGATTGTCGATTTTATTAAAAACAGTAGTTAAGTTACTTACAAAAGTATAGATAAATTCTTGTCTGTGTATGATAAGGAACGATACTAGGCGGAATTTTTAGTTTATTGTAATGCATGTTTTAGAGAACGATTTTTTTTGTTATATAAAGCACAACTGAACTTAGAACTCACGAACCACCACACAAATATGAACGATTTAAATAATTTGAGTGATATAGTGACAGAAGTTGTTAGTAGTTGAAGAGTTTCTCTGGTTCTGATCTTGGAATAAACTGAGAAATATCCTTTTTAGGGTTCCGTAGCCAAATGGCAAAAAACGGAACCCTTATAGATTCGTCATGTCCGTCTGTCTGTCCGATTCTGTCACAGCCACTTTTTTCCGAAACTATAAGAGCTATACTGTTCAAACTTAGTAAGTAGATGTATTCTATGAACCGCATTAAGATGTTCACACAAAAATAGAAAAAAAACAATAAATTTTGGGGGTTCCCCATACTTAGAACTGAAACTCAAAAAATCTTTTTTCATCAAACCCATACGTGTGGGGTATCTATGGATAGGTCTTCAAAAATGATATTGAGGTTTCTAATATCATTTTTTTCTAAAATGAATAGTTTGCGCGAGAGACACTTCCAAATTGGTAAAATGTGTCCCCCCCCCCCCCCGTAACTTCTAAAATAACAGAATGAAAAAACTAAAAAAAATATATGATATACATTGTCATGCAAACTTCCACCGAAAATTGGTTTGAACGAGATCTAGTAAGTAGTTTTCTTTTTAATACGTCATAAAATAAAAATGATTTTTTTTTTCATAAAACCCATACGTGTGGGGTATCTATGGATAGGTCTTCAAAAATGATATTTAGGTTCCTAATATAATTTTTATCTAAACTGAATAGTTTGCGCAAGAGACACTTCTAAAGTGGTAAAATGTGTGTCCAAAGTGGTATTTAAATGTTGAACAAGATCTAGTAAGTAGATTTTTTTTAATACGTCTTAAATGGTACCGAACCCTTCATGCGCGAGTCCGACTCGCACTTGGCCGCTTTTTTTAATTTAATAATGTTTAAGTCGGCCCACCTAACTTCAAATAGTTCGATTCCAACTCTTCAACCAATCGAGGGTCATAAAATGTTGAAGTCAATTAATGCAAAAATTACCGAAGTCCATTCACGCCGGCTTCAATAATTAACCATTACACATCGTCAAATGTATAACTTACTTTGATACTAAAATAAATACAACCGTTTAAAACACCAACGGTACTGGCAATAAAGTTTGTGACAAGAAACAAATTTTAAGAATACTCGTACCGATTCGGCTCATTTGTTTTTAATTACCAGGCGCTATAAAAAGCGTTTTCAATCTGCCGTTCAGCCCTTTGGTCACCCCACTTTACCCACTTACAATAAAACTCACACGATACAAACTCTTTTAGAAGTATTATCAATGCATGACTTACAAAATCAGACTTGAGATTATACTAACAGACCACACAATCACACATATTTAGAAATACTAAATTTCGACTAAAACTACAAAGTAGACAAAAAGCTCATTACAGAAGGCCCACTGTCTACCAAAATCTAAATACGACGGCCGAAGGTCACGAATCATGAGCTCTTTGCCCTTATTAGGGTTGTCAAATTTGCAACTCATACACTTCGGTTGGTGTGAACACCAGCCGAGAGTTTAATTTTTGAACTCGCACCAATACATAACATGTACACTAAATCAAATCACTTTTGGCACGATCCATATCAAACTTAACGACTCTCAGGGTCACGTTATAAAAGCAGCTCTATAAATTCCCGCGCACGTATAAGCAATCAGAATACAATATTCGTCATGCGTATGACAAATTAGCGCAGGTCATAGTACAACATAAATTGAAGCAATTGATACGCATTAAATCATGCGAGAATGTTGTAGACAACTAGACATGGACGTGTAGTCATAAAATAAAACTTTATTTATAGTAGGTATTCATTTTAAAAGCACAATGGTAATTTTAGTACAAGTAGATTGGTTGGTTCAATATAATTGAACTTAAAATCAGGCGTAGGAAGAAAATATGTCTAACCAGAAATTAAGGTATAATCTTTATCTTAATAGTTTTTTTGTTTCGTATCCATCTGAGTCATACATAGATTTTATTTTCGATTCTAGAAAAGTAAATATATTTGGCCGAGAAATTAGGCTTCACTATCCTTAAATTGTTAGGTGTAATGCAGAAGAGACAAGCTTTCTTTTTGTGAGAGTATGACGCAGACCAGATACCTTTATGGACTTGGTCGATAACCTGAAAAGCTAAATAATGAATTGAATGTTACATTATGTATGTTTATATCGAACAACCCAGACCAGTCGGTTAGTAGTTCCCTTGTCAATTGACAAGCAATTAATTAGTGAAAGAGCTGGCTTCACCACATTATTTGGATTCAATTACTCCGCCATTGATGTTTGATGCTTCAAAGCTATCAATAGTATCTATAGGCACTTGGAATTTCTCATTCACAAACATTTTATTACTTACAAGTTACAAAACGCTATGGCTACTGAAAGTAATTTCTCCTTAAGCATATTTTCTATCTTTGGAAAATCAGTTACGACAAACATGCATATTCCTATCGTGTGGGTCGACAAACCGCATGCAGGTTTGAGAACTGAAGCTTTCCGAAGATGTATACTTAGAATATTTCTTAGACCGATCAAATCAATGTTTGTGGCTCTTTGGGAATTCTAAACCTGATGAGTTTCACTGCGGTCGGCTTTTCTTTGCAAACTGTGCTGAACCTGGTGGATCCAACCAACAATGTCGAAATTTTCCTTGTTACTAGAGATATAGTTTCGGAGTATCTAATTTTATGGGATAATTTTCTGTCTTTTCTACTCGTATTTTATTAGGTATTTGTTGGTACAGGAAACATAATATATATAATATATGTATAATTTCATTCAGTGTTCTCATCAAGTAGGTAATCATATTCACAATGTCTTTCCTCTTCATTTGTTTTCGCACTGTGTAATTTACAGCAGAGAAAATTACTTATTAATGTTGCCACGTTACAGTCTGTCTAAGAAATACTTATAATATTATATATGACAGGAAATTGATGTCAAACTGCATTGGTGTAATTTCCCGAAGTAATCACAATATTATGACTAATAAGTCTCTACCATCTCTACAACATTTTAATGCATACATTTTTATACCTATAGGAATAAGTCGGCGATAGCATATGAGGAATGTCCTCGAAAGTATATTAAAAAGCGTACATTAAAGTACCATTACGTCGCACAATGTTGCAAAAATATATGCCATCATTATTAAACAATCCATAAACCCACCTACACGTACCGCAAGCGAAATTTAAAAAAATCCAGTCACAATACCACTCAACACTTCACACTAGATGTAAAAACGACTAAAAATTATCATATATTAATTACACTTGGTAAAAAACGTACACAATACACGTTCGCGCGAATGTTCGCAGCCGCAACGCGGTTCAATGACGCGGGCTGACGTGACGCGACACGGGCAGAGGCACCGGCGAACGGCGCGGCACTGCGGTGCCGGCCGGCCGCGTGTCACAACCCTGCCACTTCAAAACGTCGTAACTCTCTTCACACCCCAATCACTCATATGCCCTTTTTCCACTACGCTACGGAGCCCGCAAACACCCCCAACACAGTACGACCTAACTCCCGATCCATAACGACCTTAAAGCTCAGTATATAGGGTTCGTTTTGGCGTGGAGGGCGGCGAGAACACCAATCGATGCTCCTGGAACAGGACAACAGATTCGGCCCGCACTTCCATGTCCATCGTTTTCGCCTACGCAATTTCCAAATCGTAGTTATGAAATTTTTAAACACTCTTGAAATCATCAGTATTCCCAGAAAGGTATTCAAGACACTTTTTCTGTACAAATTACGATTTTATCTTACGAAATATCTAAAGCAACGGATTTTGTGCTGCCTACACGATTCCCTGCGATGTTTTTAATTCAGAAAAAAAACTTCCCAATAAATTAACTGACTGTATATATGTAGGTTGGAAAGTTCACTTAGTAACAAGTTTGTCTTGTAGAGATACAACCTGTCCGGAACTCCAAAAACTAGGAGCCCTTATAAGGCCTTTCCATCAGCCAAAATTCATCTTAAGCCTTAGTTTGGTCGAAAACCTTTGACCGCTTTTAGGCAAGACTGCGATTTGACCGACCTTTTCACATAACTCGGTTTCTATATTAGGTTATTTGAGGAGTTTATGGGAAAATGGAATGGAATAACTATTTATATTTGGAATTGTTCATTAACATGTGAAATTGAAAGAACTATGTTAAAATGCAAAAAGTTGCAAAGTTTAATACTTAAATAGATTTACAACTTTTTACATTCTAATTTTACAAACAAGTTCATATTTTATGGATTGTGATGCCGTATCAGGACAGTTTGGTCACTTCACTAATTCTAGGTTCTAGGTGATAAGCCTCGTCAGGAGTTCAATGGTTCTCTTCATTGGGTAACCCGAATACATGGAGATGCGTGGCAAGTTGTTGCTCTAAAAGTATAAAGTCAAATGAACTCGCCAGACTCGCCATCAAAATGCCGCCCATATATAATCAAGGGTTTTTTATTAGCCTAACTAAACTGTCCCGCTTCTAGGCAAATGTCTCCCCCTCGTTTTTCACTCGATCCTATCGTTGGTTTTTTTCCCACAATTTCCAACTCAGTCCCACTTACACTCACATTTTAAAATGACAAACTCAAATAACATGATGCTTGGCATGAATATTAAAGTTTAAACATATATCTAAAGATACTGGCGTCAAACTAACATTAAAATTTTATAGAAGTTTGACGTCGAAAAGAACACTTGCACAGTCTGTACTACCAAAATCGGTGCCAACTTAGCTTTGTCTGACGTTGTCTGATATTAGTTTGCTGCTAAAAGTCGTAATACGAGTATAAATAAAAAGCGGCCAAGTGCGAGTCGGACTCGCGCATGAAGGGTTCCGTACCATTTGAGACGTATTAAAAAAACATCTACTTGCTAGATCTTGTTCAACATTTTACCACTTTGGAGTGGACACACATTTGACCACTTTGGAAGTGTCTCTCGCGCAAACTATTCAGTTTAGAAAAAAATGATATTAGGAACCTACATATCATTTTTGAAGACCTATCCATAGATACCCCACACGTATGGGTTTGATGAAAAAAATTTTTTTTTTAATTTTATGACGTATTAAAAAAAAACTACTCACTAGATCTCGTTCAAACCAATTTTCGGTGGAAGTTTGCATGACAATGTATATCATATATTTTTTTTAGTTTTTTCATTCTGTTATTTTAGAAGTTACGGGGGGGGGGGGGGGGGGGACACACATTTTACCACTTTGGAAGTGTCTCTCGCGCAAACTATTCATTTTAGAAAAAAATGATATTAGAGACCTCTATATAATTTTTGAAAACCTATCCATAGATACGCCACACGTATGGGTTTGATGAAAAAAGATTTTTTGAGTTTCAGTTCTAAGTATGGGGAACCCCCAAAATTTATTGTTTTTTTTCTATTTTTTGTGTGAACATCTTAATGCGGTTCATAGAATACATCCACTTACTAAGTTTGAACAGTATAGCTCTTATAGTTTCGGAAAAAAGTGGCTGTGACAGAATCGGACAGACAGACGGACATGACGAATCTATAAGGGTTCCGTTTTTTTTGCCATTTGGCTACGGAGCCCTAAAAAGAGCGTGTAGATGTTTTTCATGAGATATCGAAAAACTTGACCAAATTAAATTTGTTACAAATTTTATCAACTTTCATTTTGTAAAAGTAGTCATGTCGCTAATACGCATAGCTTCCGTGATATAATCGAAAAACTAAAAATAGGACCTTCAAATACCCCTCTTCCCCACGGCTCAAGGGCTACGGCCGGAGACTCTTGATATGTTCACCTCATAACTAGTCCAAACAAAGTTACGAAGTCAAAAATTGTGTTCCAAGCATTTCCGTCTATAACTTTTTTTTGGTCTATCAGCCAGCAATCATCTTAAATCGGCAAAATCGCATGCCATTTGTTGGAACGTCTGTAGGAACCTTAAGTTTTCCGTTTTTGATGAGACAGAATGTTTACGATTGTAACAACTGTGGTCCGGCACTGAAATCCCTCTAGCGGCCACTTGCTCGAATCCGAATAACGGCGACACTCAAGATTTTGAATAGAATGTTGAACACAGATTTTATTTCAAGGCGTGCCTCGCCTGCGTTCGCTCGGAACGATCCCGTTTCAATACCAAACATGATATGAAGGTATAAAATAAAATTATATCTCGTCACTCTCTTTCTGTATCGTGGTAGTGGTAATAAGGCTTTACGGACGTACACCGTTAGTCTGAGGTAGATATTCATTAAATTTTAACGTGGTAGATATAATGACGAATCGGATCTTAGTATTCGAGATGAAATCAAATACCCAAATGCAGTCCATCCGTGAGTATTTTGAATGCTCACATTGTCCATAAATGTGGGGATATAATTAGTCACAAATAGAGGACAGTAGAGGACATAATAATTGTTGATAGTAGACACTCGTGAGACTTATGAGTTACGAGTATACTTTTTTTGGAAAGAGTTTCATACAATAAATTCATATGAACAGTCAAGTGCAAAAATATGTATCGAAAGAATCGTCTCATAAATATGGTAC
The DNA here is from genome assembly GCF_033807575.1 of Cydia pomonella. Taxonomy (NCBI): domain Eukaryota; kingdom Metazoa; phylum Arthropoda; class Insecta; order Lepidoptera; family Tortricidae; genus Cydia; species Cydia pomonella. The sequence goes on from NC_084724.1 coordinate 9,099,045, forward strand.
TACGCTCTTATTACACTGGAATAAGGTGCTATGGGACATATTTTTGAGTAAGATGTGTACACCCATATTTTTACACTTGACTGAACAAACTTAAAAGCCTTGTTCGTGTCATGTATGATGTATGTTGATATAACATGTTTCAGTTCTCATGAGCTCTGGAATAAGGCTCTGTTTGAGCACTAGGCCTCTGAATTACGTCGCTACAACGTTACTTGTGGATTCCATGGCATTTCCGGATGAGGATTTATGTTATGAGTTCAGATATCGATTTGTTACTACAAACTTTTGCCTTTTCCTGTCGTTCAATGGCAACCAATGTAATCCACCGCCACCGAAAATTAAACTTAAAAAAAATTCTGGCAGGATGTCTAATTTTCAGGTAGGATATTTACCAAAGAAAGTAACCAGGGTGGTCGCCGCGCTTCAATTTTTACATACTTTAATGCCAAAGTTTTATGTCAAAGTTAATTTTTAGTTCCGTACAAAACTTTGTTCACGGAACACTTATGGGATCACTTCAGTCTTGCAAATCGGTTAAATGCCTTTTTTACTAATGGAACTCCTCGATGGAAAACACAAGCACATCGAGTTTAGACTCATTAGAAAGGTCTTAAGAATTAGATAGACAAGCAACTGAGAAGTACAGTCAGCCATAAAAATGTGTCACAAATCTTTTTTTGACAGTAACTCAATTGCTTTTATTCTAAGCTACTGATCGATACAATGGACTGACTGGACAGGAACACGCATAATTAAATGACTGAGTCACTGTCATTGACATTGGTCTTGATGACGAGACCTTTCTTGACACAATCGCATTGGCACTTTCAGAAATAAGTATACACTCTTTCGCCTTACGTCAAAGGAATAAAATGAAAACATGTATAGATGTTTCTGACCGTGTCTGTGTGACGAATATACTCAATCTAGTAGTCGCCATTAGATATATCAGAGCGGCCAAGGTAGTCACAAATATCTGAATACACCTGTATAGTCAAGGCATTAGAGTGCGTGTTCAGATATTATTGAGCACCTCGTCCGCTCTGATATATCTGATGGCAACTGTACACTCGAGTATGCGTAACCTGTGTTTAGTAATGGCGGGAACACAAAATGACCGTCCTATGTCTATAATTATTTGACATTACTGAGGCTACGGCTCATATTATTACGATGTAGCCTATAAGCCTACGTATTTAGAAGTTGCTGCAAATCTTAGATAAATTAATGTGAAGGCTAGAAGTAGGTGGTTATGTTAAAATGTACCTATTGAATATCGAAATCTATAGAAGACTCGCATTTTTGGGTGTATTCCCATCTGTCCTCGCCGGGAACATGAGAATAGGCACTGCATACAAATCATTCCCATCTTGGCCCGCCTCTTGTATGGCGGTGATCACGTGGGGCGGACACAAATGGGAATACACCGTATTTTGACGTATTTCACTTCAAAATGAGAAGCTTTATCTAGAGCGGTTCGCACTGGTTAACTGGTCTAGAACTCTAGACTAAAGGAGCCCACTGATTACCAGTTCGCCGGACGATATCGGCCTGTCAGTTATTATCGATTGTCAGCTTTAGCGAATAACTGACAGGCCGATATCGTCCGGCGAACAGGTAATGAGTGGGCCTCTTAAGGTTAGTCAACCCGGTGACCCGTTTTAATATATTTTAAGTCTCATTGGATTTTTTTCCTAGATATCAAGGATTTAAGAGTAATGTCTATCAAATTAGTAGGAAAGTCTAAGGCTTAGAACGCACTGCGATTAATTTCTTGCGGTTCCAGAACCGCAATAAGTGTAACGTACGGCATGCTTCATAAGCGCATGCACTTGCAAGACTGAAACCGCAAGAAATTAATCGCAGTGCGTGCTAAGCCTTACTGTCAATCCTATTCCTAAGTTTTCTAGTACTTCAATTACCCTATCAAGCAAAACTGATCAGATTTGACTGAACTATTAAAAATTAAACAAATTATAAGAGTTCCGTTTTTGTCATATTTACGGAACCTTAAACAGTCATCATGGAAACAGCGGTAATTTTTGCATGATCCACATATCAACACAATATGGCGATACAAACTGAATACGTTTCAGTTCACTCAACATCGGGGTCAAAACGATGCAAAACCTAATCACAACGTACATCAGTCTGGTTCGAGCTGACAATAGAATCTCTTCAGACCGTATACATATATATGGCTTTTCAAGTCATAAGATACCTTATGGTAAACCGCATAAGGTTCCGTTTGATATGGAAGCAAGACATATTCACACTGCTAAGCGTTAAGCGGGCGAGATGACTTACAATCACTAGTGTAACGCGACCTCAAGATCAAGTTACAGTTCAGTTAGCCCTCTGGAGTTCTGCGTTTCGCGTTCCGAGTTCTGCGTTCTTTGCAATGTAGATAGCTCCTTACTTATAAAACCACGCATGCCAATCGATTGCGCTACGACAACGCAACGATTTCTGTTTCTTTATCACATTTCTGATTCTTTTTGTTGCTTAATTAACTTTAACATTTGTTGTACTCTACTAACACGATATGGATCTCCCAGATTCGAATTAATTAAATAATTTAATCAAATCACTCTTCCATATTAGCGTTTCATTGTCTTAGCGCACACAATTGTCATCTTGGCTAGGCACCCAGGACAGACCGCGGCGGTCAGTGATCGCTGGCGTTCTTTGAACTTTGAACGCCAGAACACCGCGATGATAACCGCCGTTGATGAGTATAGAAAAAATATTGATTGTAAATATGAGAGGATTTAAGGCCGCGGACTGGACGCAAGCGGCGAGTGGCGCGGCGAGCAGCAAATCAAGTAGAGTTGTGCCCGCTCGGTCTTTAAAAAGAGCGCTCCGATCTTGATCAATCGGTCAAAGGAACTAGTTCGCTCTTTTAGTTCCTTTAGTTCTAGAGCAAATCTCGAGATCTGAATAAGGATGACTAGGTATGTGTCTTGTCTTGCTCTCGCTCGCAAAGAAACAGAGTGAGAGCGTGAGCGAGCGACGTTCTTGACCTTGACTCATTCCGATCATTCGCCCCCGACCGATTTGTTTCTAGGTACCAACGTACCGACTACTGAACTCCTTTGAGACCGATTAAGAGCGCTTAAGATGAACTAGTTCCTTTCGGTCCGTGATGGGATTTCATTCCTTTTAGTTCTTCGGTTCTGACCGACTCCAGCCTAACATCAAGTAGTTGAACGATAAATTCGCTGGGATTTGTCAAGCGTTTGTAATGACCCAGCTTCACGCAGAGTTCGACTCGACTGTCCCTAGCCTCTCGTATAAATATATCTCAACCTCCGTAACAAGTACCTAATACGTACCTATTATTTATTATTGAAAGTTATGAAATGACCCTCATATTTATGTTATGAAGCTGAAGAAGGGGCCCACTGATTACCAGTTCACCGGACGATATCGCCCTGTCAGTTATTCGCAAAAACTGACAATCGCGAAAAACTGACAGGCCGCTATCGTCCGGCGAACTGGTAATCAGTGGGCCAATTAAGACCTACCGTTAACCTCCTGATTCCTAGAAGCCCTTGTAAAGGCTTTATTTCAAAATTTCATTATGAATTTTATTAAACAAGACAAGGTTCCAAATTCAAAAACAAAACTTAAGCCTCTGGGACTTAGAAGGTAAACTGATACGATAGCCTTATCTCTATTCAAAACGGTTAAGCATTTCTTACGTTATTCCCACTTCATTCAAAGGTCATAACTTGTTCGGTTTGCTTTTCGTTAAGTATCTCGGTAAGCCATGTCAACAATCCTAGTCTACTTTCGCACTTTTTGCGGAGTCAAGCCATTTCAGCAAAAATGATAGCTTTAGGTATAGCCAATTTAAAGTTATTGGCTAAAATATCATTTTTAATACAAGCTTTTATCACCGACTGTATTTTTCGTTCCAAAGGCAACTAATACTGATCGAGACATTTCTAACCCCAAACACAATTAGGTTGCGTTGTTTTATCACAGAGTTCCCCTGGCGACCTCCTGTCTCCATCATCAGATCATCTGGATGGTACCATAATACATACTGCATTGTCACCGGACTTATATGTATGCAAATTTTCAGATCGGGAAGTGGGTCAAATTTAACTTGCAGGATTTTGACCCGTACAAACATAGTTACATATTACGTTGCAAGTTAAATAAAATCTTGTAATAATACAAATACATTCTATTCTTCATTGATAGCATAATCAATCTCAGATACTTTTGTTGCCAAAGTTAGAGCGCATAAAAACAACAATGAGAATGTTTGCCCTTTAAATTCACCCCTAATCTTTAATCAACAGATAGCGACGGCGCCTAAATATCTCAGTGCATTTTATCCAAACTCTTATCATTAAATCAAGAGAGTTATTTCCATAGTTTAAAAAGCTAAGCTATCTCGTATAACGTGGTTATCACACTGATGCATACGCAAGTCACTCCGGTTTCTGAGCGATACAGGACGGCTACCATATATGACTTGGCATTTGACATTTACGCTGGCCACTGCGTGAACTCGATCGCAGCCCCTCTCGTTCGCAACAATACATCAGTCAAGATAGTCATATCGTCAAATGTAAACTTATCGTAATATCTCAGGTAATATATAATAATAGTAGAGGTCTTTGCTCTTATATAGGCTCAGGACAGCTTCGTCAACAATCCGATTTCCTCACCTTTTTACATCGTCCACAATGCCATGTCGTCAGCATACAATTCCTAACTCGTCACCTTCCTAATTCGTCCACTTTACTATTTTGACTAATACAGTCCTAGATCGTCTACATTCCTATTTTGACCACAGTGCCAGTTTGTCAACATTATTGTACCATCCATTATCCCGAATGCCTTCTAAAAATAAGTCAACATCGGCACTTTTCATTTACTTTTGCATTGCTTTTCTTCAACTGTTCAACTCCACCATTACCAGCACCATTATCTGTGGACCATATAGAAAATGGACGAGTTAGCACTGTAGATCATGTTAGGAATGTGGACAACATAGGAAAGTGACGATATAGGAATGGTGACGAATTAGAACAGTGAACCATATGACAATACCTAATGACAATAGAAGGTTACGAAATAGGATTGTGGACGGAGCGGTCCTGACGAGCCTTTATACATATAAAGGGAAATTTCGTTATCTGCCTCTCTATCATTCAAATATGCAAGAGCAGTAGAGAGGCAGATAACGATTTTTTTCACGGTAGGTCTTCAGAGATCACACTTAAACGGGTAATCTAGAAGCCACGCAAAATTATACAAAAACGACTCAATTATGAATAGGATATTGGGAAAGTGAGGTTAACGTGACAATAGCTCGTAGATTAGAATCTCAACATTAATGACTTGGTAATACAGTTTAAATTGCTCTCCTGATTGCAGAGATTGTTGTCTCTATGCGTTCCCACGGCAGTCAACCAAGACATTCTAGAAATGACAGTCTGATGAGGTCCTTGTACAATTAAATATCTACATTGCGATTTTATAACGAAATTAGCTTCTGTTTGCAACTTCCTCTGCGTAGTGCGTAGTGATGATTTCCGTAACAAAAAAGTTAAAATCCTATGGGATCCTATGTTGCTTAGGTATACTATTTTTCGTTAACCCACTCAGGCACTCACCTGCCCCGTGCAACCACGCCAGCAAGCGGACGCCCTATGTCGTATCCCACGACTCAAACAATTTTTTTTTTAATACCACGACGGTGGTAAACAAGCATACGGCCCGGCAGAATCTATGAACTCCTCTTTTGCAGAACCTCATACTTTAGACCCTTGGGAAAACCTCGGAAGGTAGAAAGTAGCCGTGGGCATGTCAAACAATTCTTCAGAGCATTGCCCAATGTACAAGCGGTAGAACACACATAAGGAGGAAAGTCTCCCCTTAGAAATTAAAGGTTCAATAGTCAATACAGCTTGTGAGTTTGGGATTGTCGACGATTCGTACAGCACGCCTTTGGACTGAGTCGAAGGGCTCAAGCTGGCATCCAGGTGCTCCTGCCCAAAAGCGACAGCAATACTCCATACCGGTTCTGAGCTGACTTGCAATTTACAAAGCAGCAGGCTTTGCCCTGGAGTAAAGTATCGCTTTGCTTTCAGCACACCGAGGTTTTTAAAAGCCAGCGCAGCCTTCCCTTCCAGGTGGCTACGGAATTGGGGTAGGTACATAATTTCATCAAAATCAGTTGAGCGTTCAGCAATTTAAGCTTGAATTGCTGAACGCTCAACTGATTTTGATGCTATCGTCGGATAAAGTCGCATTAGTGTTAACTTCATTTCTAGGAGATAAGAGGTTTGAGACTTTAACTGGCAATACCTAAAGTTGCAAAACTCGATTTGAAGGAGATAAGAAGTTTTTCTACTTTCGTATCATTTCGCACCTTGTCACGGTGACAATAGTATGAGGTCCCTAGCGACTTTGATCCTTTGGTCCCTAGTGAAATTCCTTCAATGAAATATTTTGAATGATTTGAGGTTTTAAGCTAAATGGGTTAAATTTTGTGGTGGGCGGTTTATTCTGTGAAAACCGCAATTAATACGCTGACATGCAGGTCAATATTGGATACCGGTATTGTTTCCACACTAATGAACCGGCATTTTATTTCTGCCCTTTGGCTTCCATATTTTGGCATTTTTATTTCCTTAGCAAAATAGGAAATTATATAATTTATGATCAGGTTAGATCAGCCAAAGACTAGAAAGAAACTAACCACACATCTACATTTCTTGAATTTTGACCAATCGTCATCATCATCATCACCATTTTACCACTACTACAACATCAAAATAACAGCTGGAAAAAAGACATAAAAAACCGGCCAAGAGCATGTCGGGCCACGCTCAGTGTAGGGTTCCGTAGTTACTCTTCCGTCACAATAAGCTAAACTGGAGCTTAAAGTATAGTAAATTGTTAACCAAGGGATGAAACGGTACCTTTCACCCGAGTTAAACAAATAGGCAAATTTGCATAATCAGTACCTAATTAAAGTAAGTCTTTTTACTATGAAGGGGAAACTTTTTGCGATAACTCAAAAACAGCTAAACTGATCATGTCCGCTATAGTTTTCATTTAATGTATTTCTTAAGCTCCACTTTTACGATTTTTTTCATATTTTTTTGACCTATGGTTCAAAAGTTAGAGGGGGGGGGACACATTTCTTTTTTTTTTCGGGGCGATTATCTCCGAATATATTCACTTTATTAAAAAATGTTTGTTGAAGACCCCTATTAGTTTTGAAAGACCTTTCCAACGATACCCCACACTGTAGGGTTGAAGTAAAAAAAAATTTAACCCCCAATTTACGTGTAGGGGAGGTACCCTAAAAAAAATTAAATTTTTAGATTATATTGTACGACTTTGTCGGCTTTATTGATTTATATATCCATGCCCAATTTCAGCTTTCTAGCACCAACAACCACGGAGCAAAGCCTCGGACGGACAGACAGACAGACAGACAGACAGACAGACAGACGGACATGGCGAAACTATAAGGGTTCCTAGTTGACTACGGAACCCTAAAAAGGGTTCTCCTGACCCAGGAGTACTAAAATATTACTTTGAATCGCAGGAAAGTATTGGTTATCGATTTTTGAGATATAGGGAGTATATTTTTAAACAAAGCTTAAGAATTGAATAATGTTCAGAGACCCATTCCTTATAGTTTAAAAATCGATGATCAATGTTTACCCGCGATTTAAAGTAACTCCAGTTTATCGGTATATCCTAAATTATCAACGGACCGGAACACCTAAAAGCTCTATATTTCCTTCGGTTGTTTTTGCATTTCGCTTAAACAAAACTAAACAATGCACCACAAAAACAAGAGAAATGAACATCTGGCCTGAAATAAACCGGCGTAAATCCGTGCGAGTCTGTGAAGAGTAAATTGCTAACGCAATTCCTTTGCCATGCCTCGGACGCAGAAAACACTTAATGCAGAAGCTCAGTTTCTTAAATTATTATTATTATTACTAGCCTATATGGTGTCCCACTGCTAGGCAAAAGCCGCCTCCTCGATCTCTATTCGTCTCGGTTTTGGGCAATCTCCGGCCAGCCGTTGAGATAGATATGGGTCCAGGCCATCCCGCCATCTCCGGCTGGGCCTGCCAGCTCCTCGCCCATCTTGCGGTTGTAATAACATCTAAACTTAAATTATACGGTTAAACTCACGTATTTTTAGTCCCTCGTGCGACATGTTTCAGAGAGCCTAGGTGTATAGGTCTTGGTCGGTATAATTAGCTTAGTGTTAATATGACTCAGGATCACGAAAATTTAAATTCTATATCTTACATCTTTTCTGTATCCTTTAGTTTTAACCTTTGTAGTCCAAACTCTACGTAATATATGTATTATGGTTTATGACATGGGGCCTCTTGGAGAGGCTAAATAATTAAATAAGTGTTTATTATGAGTTCATACATTTGCCACTAAACGCATGTAGCGAGTATGTTATGTAGACGAAGAAGTTTTCTTAAAGAATCTTTCCACACCCTTAACCTGCGTGAAGTAATGTTCATATCTTTAAGAACATAATATATTTTAAAAATTCTTAGATCACAGAGAAACAGTGTTTTGCGATGATTTTGAAACTCATCCTAAGTAGTCTAACTTCTGATCATATTCCTTCTGTGTTCGGAAAACATGTGGGTAATACTGTTAGGTGTATTGCTTAAATTATTTCTAGAACACACTTTGTCGTATCCTTTACGTGCAATACGAATGTGTTCTAGGGCCAATTAGTGCTTATTAAGAGAGCTAGGGAACATCAACTGAAGTGAAGAGGAAGATATTGTCATGATTTTTTAGTAATTGCACCGAATAGTGTATGCAAATATGAATTTTACTTGGCAACATTCTTAAAATACCTAAGTTTAATATCAGGGTGATGGGTAATGTTTAATGACTTCCCTGGCAATACTTGAGTTAGCAAGTGGCAGGGGTAAGCGGAAGCTAAAGAGAGTCGAGTACAGACTCGCACACTTGGATTGGGGACGTCAAAGAGACGACATCTTGATGGTAACGGGTTGAGCAAAGTTAAAGAGGCATCTCCATTTTATACTTACCTAGAGCAATTAGATATATTTATAATATTTCAGAAGTGTTAACGTGCCACTAACCCACAATAGGATTTTTAGATTCGATCGGTTGAATAAAAACGTAAGTTATCTTTTTTCAATAATAGTAGGTACCTAATTGACAGGTATGTGTTTCTAATGCAGTTTTTGAATCTAAGGAGCTTAAACTTTCGTTACATTGTTGATTTAAATATATTGATTTGTAATGATGTTACAAATTATCAATATAATGCTAAAAAAGAGGTAGTTTTATAATCCATGAAGCTTAACCTTTCGTTACATTTTTGCTTAGTAGTGGTGTTTTAAATTATCAATATAATGAAAAAAAAGAGGTAGTTTAATAATCCATGAGTGCTAGTTTTATCATCACTGACGAAGAAAGATTTTACATCAGTTCATTGTAAGAGTGCCTATGGAATTTAGTTTTGTATTGATGAGGGTACTTACGGTTTTCAAACGGCAAAATAATTATAGTTAATCATATAGATTGATGAGTAAGGACTATATTATATACATGTATTTAATTGGAGATAAATGTCTGACAGTATTAAGTTGACGTAGCTGCATGTTTATTGCGAAAGTATTTGGAATATAACTATAATTGTCAATGTTATTTGAATGGTATTTACAATTATTTCAGTCGATTACAAACAAGGCTTTACCTACAATGAAAATTATTGTACTATTAAAGCGGGAGATTAAAGATATTGCAATGAAGTGATAGTCTTGTAGCCATCGATTTAATGGCTATTTAGCACCGATTATTGTTTTATATGTACCTCCAAATTGATGAGTATTTGAAATGCCTATTATTTTGATATTTTTATGTTTTTATGATAACAGTATGATGTGTGGATTTACTATTGAATTGTGTCTTATTCATTTCATAAAATATAAGACATATCTAGCATATCGCGTTAAATTGGGACATAATAAGCCCTGTTCATTGAAGTTGATTAACTATTTAGAGTTTCTGTGCAGAAACTTTTAGTGAGAACGGAACTTTATTGCTCTAATTTAAATCTTACTTTGCATTTTTGTTTTTATGCCATATGCAAAAGTATAAATATGATATTAAATAATCATTATAAGTTAAATGAGGAAGTATTGTAGTAGTAATGCTTATGTGCATTTACGAAATAAATGTGACATAGGTATGTTAACAGTAGCATAGGAGCTTCGATACTTTTGCTCGACGTTAATATGAGCATTTGTCATTTGTGTGTCATGGATTTGACACTTGTGTGACATGGATTTGTCATTTGTGTCATGGATTTGACATTGGTGTGTCATGGATTTGACATTTGTGTGACATGGATTTGTCATTGGTGTGTCATGGATTTGACACTTGTGTGACATGGATTTGTCATTGGTGTGTCATGGATTTGACATTTGTGTGACATGGATTTGTCATTGGTGTGTCATGGATTTGACACTTGTGTGACATGGATTTGTCATTGGTATGTCATGGATTTGACATTGGTGTGTCATGGATTTGACACTTGTGTGACATGGATTTGTCACTGGTGTGTCATGTATTTGACACTTGTGTGACATGGATTTGTCATTGGTATGTCATGGATTTGACATTGGTGTGTCATGGATTTGACACTTGTGTGACATGGATTTGTCATTTGTATGTCATGGATTTGACATTGGTGTGTCATGGATTTGACACTTGTGTGACATGGATTTGTCATTTGTGTGTCATGGATTTGACATTGGTATGTCATGGATTTGACATTGGTGTGTCATGGATTTGACACTTGTGTGACATGGATTTGTCATTGGTGTGACATAGATTTGTCATTTGTATGACGCGTTGGCGTCATTTTATTGCATGGTGTTATTTGTATGACGTGCTAACTTCATTGATGCTTTGAATGACGGCCAGACGTCATTGAAGCAATTTTTTTTTATTTACGACATGAGAGTGCGTCATTTGTACTACCTAAGCATTCTGATGAAGTAGACTTTTGTTTAGTACGGACCTATGTCGGATGAATTTGAGAATGTCGGGATATGTTTGGCACAAGTAATACATATACGTGTATAGCGCGCGTACGTTAATGAAGTTCAGCATACCTGCGGGACCTAAAAGTAAAATAATAATAATACAAAAATATACCTTATGTCGTAAGGTTCCGACCGGCTGATGTTTATTGTTTACTGCAGATCATGATAAAATGGTTACAGTGGTAAAAAAAAAGTATAGATATCGCGAGAGTTCGACGGATTTATGCCGTAATCGCGACAACTTAACAGATTTTTTATTAATATTCTGACAATTCTTGTTATGCGTTTTTGTAATAAAAGGCATTTTGTGTCTATTTAGCACTGAGTGTAGGAGATTTTAAAGACATGAAAAAGGTGTTTTGTTTTTGCAACATACCTTCTAATTTTAATGAATAAAAAACATTTGGTAAAAAAAAAAAAATTGGACTGTATGGCAGTATTTCTTTTAAAACGGACAGAAATTAATGAAACGTCAGACTTAAGCAGCTTCGATAACTCTTGTTATAATTAAATGTTGTCATGTTTTACATGATTTTTGGTTTACGTTCCATTGTTGGTTCCACGTCAACTATGGGGTTCTTTGGTCCACTACTATATGGTTGGAAAGATCTGAGGAAGTTGGTTTCTGTTTTGACAGCTGAAAAAAAAAGGCGTGAGGAGTCAGGGTGATTGAGAATTGTGCAATAAACTAAGTGTTCAGTATCGTGTCTTTTTTTCCATCATGGAGGTTTAAATGCATTAGAATGCTTTGGATCCGAGAGTGAATTTGCTGACGAGAGGACCCAAAAGTAGAATAAACTTTAAGACTGAATTAAATCTGTATGTTTTCAAAATTTTGTAATTGTATGATTAGTTTTCCCCTGTTAGGTTTTTTATGAATTTATTCGATTCGCTTGGTTTTACAAATGAGAGTGTTTGAATTTAATCATTAAAAAAAAAGTTCTTTCATTTCTTGTTTTGTTTTTTTAAATAGTGTATATAAAGGAAGTAGTGATGTACATGTCCACTTTTTTTTTAAGTTGAAAACGTAAGCCATTCATAAATATAAGGGTACACAATATATAGTATATTATTAGGTATGTTTACTTTAGTATTTTGGTGGCCATATAAGAAATGAGGATTCTTGATTGGTAGTATTGGCACAGAATAACTAATAGTACTACCTTACAGAAAATCCACTCCTTCACAAAAGACAGATTTAGGTATAAAATTATACCTATACTCGCCGCCTGCAAGCAAAATTGAAACTTATAACCGCGCACGAACCGTGAATCTTCTTTGCGCGCCGCAGTTTTATGACCCAGCTGTGAGTGCCGGCACAGGGTTGTCACTTGACAAGTTTTTGTACCTGTACCTACTGATTATTTTTAAGGTAAATAATTAAGTATGTGGGAATTACAAACGTTGGTTGTGTAAACATAAAATTTTAAAAATTTAAGATAGTATGTCTGATTCTCATCTCACGGAAATATATGTCGGTCAGTTCCTAATATTGTTTCTGGGCAACCAATATTCAATAAATTATGGATGTTTATTTTAACTCTTACTAAGTAAGGACTCCGGGAACTAAAGAAGAAATGGGAACCGATCGGGCGCCGCCGCTTTTACGCTTGCTTCCAAGACGACGCGCCATAATCATAGTCTAAGAGCTGGCAACTTAATTATGTTAAGTTAGTTTATTGGACCGATGGGCGTTTAACTTCTAACGAAATAAAATACAAATAGGTACAAAAATCAAATGTGTTGTCTGTTTGACAAGGAGACGCGTTGAAGCGGAAAGCTGCAAATTCGGTCAGCGATGAACAAGTATTTTAAAATGTAAACTTGTATTATGCTACGTTTAACTAATAGTAACTAAATTTTTGCAAATCGCGAGGTTCTAGTTGAGAGCAAACTTATAGTGGAATATATTATTATAGAAACATTAAACAATGATTTTATTTAAGGTCATAGTTTAAAGTTCTGGTTGTTTTAAGAATCTCCTAATGGTTTTAAAAAAAATCTTTTTGTTTTTTTTTTAGTTGTTTGGAGTCTATGGGGAGAATATTTAGGGTTATATACAGACTACGTTATAAAACAGTAAGGATGCGAGATTTTAGAAATGGTTGAGTCTGTGAAGGAATTTAGGATAACCTCTAAATAAATAATAATATTAAATATGTAGTCCTCGAAATAATAAAGTTTATGTACAGTAGTATAGTAAAGAAATTTTATATTTTGAATTGTTTTACCTAGATTTTGATAAGAGACATGAAATAATAACGTTCGTTATGTGTGATACCAGCAACTGATTTACTTTTAAATACGCTTTGTGCGTTTAGTCGTATTTATGCCAGTGTTTAAAGATACTTTGCTTCGGAGCAGCAGTGTCTAAAGATACTTTTGTTAATCGATTTTAAAGCAGTGTCTAGAGAACAGCTTATCCAAGTGATGGGATAGCATTAGTAGTTGTTAACAACTGTTTTAACATATCTAGAGAGGGTTAAATAGGGTAACATATACATCAGTAAAATACCATTAACTTCAAATCATCCTATCTCTCTCGTTTTTAAAGTTACGATCGTATAGATATATATCAGGATAAAAAAAAATTGTTAGGTATCAGCTGGCTTTTAATATTTCCGTTTTTATCAAGTTTCTGTATAATTCACTTTATCTTTTCAAAAAGTGAATTTCGTGTCACTGTGTAAATTTATTCAATGGAACACCTATATTTGTCAATTTATACACTGAAATGTATTACTTAACATTATGTAGATATGTCAAAATAATCATGTCATATAAAATTATTTAAGTTTGAATTTTAAGGTTGCCAATAGAGTTCAATATTATAATTGCTTATTCTAGATGCTTAAATCAATTAAGTATGCATGAAAACAGAAATAAATTGCGCCATTAAGATTGGTTCCATCAGAAAAGATTGTATTGTTTTGAAAAATCTGCTATACTTGGATGATTGCTGTGATATTGAAAGAGTGTGAAAAAAATCTCATTTTTGGAATGCTTGCATTGATTTGATAAATCTGTCATTTTAGAAGATTGCTGTAACGAATGATAGGTATCGGTATGATATGATATCGAAAAGGTGTGCGTTGCTAATCTTCCATTTGACCCTACCAGTTGATTTATTTTTGTTATAATAAATGAAATAAAATAAAACTTCAAAACAAAAAGGTAAATTATTAGATATATTTGTTGTCAAATAGACTTAAAAAGTAGAAAATAATGCAACATTGGAGAACATGCAATTATGTTCTATAATTTGCAAAAATAAAAATGTAAAGTTGTGCATGATAAATTCTGTTTTTGCTACTAACACCTGTTCAAGTGTTTCTGTCGGGTTTGAGGCTATTCGGCAACAGCTTAGCAAGGTTGTACGCTAATCACATAAAAAAGAGTATTAAGTAACACCGATAGCTTTTGAACCTATAACGTACAAACTGAGAATAGTGTTACAATCAGAAATCATAAACTATAAATTATGAAAACATTGTTAAAGATTTAATTTGTTAATTTTGATAATTGTTTTAATCTGGTTATTTAGGTATCTATGCTGGAACACATACCAATATGGATTCACATTCAGAATATCTTAGTACAGAACCTTTTATATTGATCCTATAACACATAGTGGGGATGGTAACAGCGTTAATTAATAAATAAGTAACATCCCGCAGAGGAACAAAAATCTGATTTATTTGTTCATAATATTAAAATTTAAACTCTTAAACGTAAAATATCATTTTTTTTACTTGTAAACGATCAAATCAAATTAATTAAATCTATTCGTTGTACAAAGTTATAATATCGTTGTATAAAAAAAAAACGTGTGACATTTGTGAGACTAACATCGAATAATAGGATTTTTCACTAAGAAAATAATCATCGAAATATTGCGTACATGTATTAGTAGACAAAAGAAGAATATCAAGCTCTAATAAGTTGATATTAGATCAAGAACAAACTTACAAACTCAAATTCTAATATAGTGAAACATATGCAACTGACAGTAAATATAAACAAGGGACAACTGAAGACCGAATGTCATGATATACGGGATCTCAAATATATAGATCTAAAATAAAGTTTATACATTTAATGTTATTGATTGTAATTATTAGAAGACTGAAAAAGGAATTTGTTACAAATGAATTTCATGCTGAATAAAAAACGACCTTTGATTGAGTTTCGTGCGCCGGAGTCATGCACGAAGTAGGATGGCCGAATGTCATGATTTTTTAGTAATTGCACCGAATAGTGTATGCAAATATGAATTTTACTTGGCAACATTCTTAAAATACCTAAGTTTAATATCAGGGTGATGGGTAATGTTTAATGACTTCCCTGGCAATACTTGAGTTAGCAAGTGGCAGGGGTAAGCGGAAGCTAAAGAGAGTCGAGTACAGACTCGCACACTTGGATTGGGGACGTCAAAGAGACGACATCTTGATGGTAACGGGTTGAGCAAAGTTAAAGAGGCATCTCCATTTTATACTTACCTAGAGCAATTAGATATATTTATAATATTTCAGAAGTGTTAACGTGCCACTAACCCACAATAGGATTTTTAGATTCGATCGATTGAATAAAAACGTAAGTTATCTTTTTTCAATAATAGTAGGTACCTAATTGACAGGTATGTGTTTCTAATGCAGTTTTTGAATCTAAGGAGCTTAAACTTTCGTTACATTGTTGATTTAAATATATTGATTTGTAATGATGTTACAAATTATCAATATAATGCTAAAAAAGAGGTAGTTTTATAATCCATGAAGCTTAACCTTTCGTTACATTTTTGCTTAGTAGTGGTGTTTTAAATTATCAATATAATGAAAAAAAAGAGGTAGTTTAATAATCCATGAGTGCTAGTTTTATCATCACTGACGAAGAAAGATTTTACATCAGTTCATTGTAAGAGTGCCTATGGAATTTAGTTTTGTATTGATGAGGGTACTTACGGTTTTCAAACGGCAAAATAATTATAGTTAATCATATAGATTGATGAGTAAGGACTATATTATATACATGTATTTAATTGGAGATAAATGTCTGACAGTATTAAGTTGACGTAGCTGCATGTTTATTGCGAAAGTATTTGGAATATAACTATAATTGTCAATGTTATTTGAATGGTATTTACAATTATTTCAGTCGATTACAAACAAGGCTTTACCTACAATGAAAATTATTGTACTATTAAAGCGGGAGATTAAAGATATTGCAATGAAGTGATAGTCTTGTAGCCATCGATTTAATGGCTATTTAGCACCGATTATTGTTTTATATGTACCTCCAAATTGATGAGTATTTGAAATGCCTATTATTTTGATATTTTTATGTTTTTATGATAACAGTATGATGTGTGGATTTACTATTGAATTGTGTCTTATTCATTTCATAAAATATAAGACATATCTAGCATATCGCGTTAAATTGGGACATAATAAGCCCTGTTCATTGAAGTTGATTAACTATTTAGAGTTTCTGTGCAGAAACTTTTAGTGAGAACGGAACTTTATTGCTCTAATTTAAATCTTACTTTGCATTTTTGTTTTTATGCCATATGCAAAAGTATAAATATGATATTAAATAATCATTATAAGTTAAATGAGGAAGTATTGTAGTAGTAATGCTTATGTGCATTTACGAAATAAATGTGACATAGGTATGTTAACAGTAGCATAGGAGCTTCGATACTTTTGCTCGACGTTAATATGAGCATTTGTCATTTGTGTGTCATGGATTTGACACTTGTGTGACATGGATTTGTCATTTGTGTCATGGATTTGACATTGGTGTGTCATGGATTTGACATTTGTGTGACATGGATTTGTCATTGGTGTGTCATGGATTTGACACTTGTGTGACATGGATTTGTCATTGGTGTGTCATGGATTTGACATTTGTGTGACATGGATTTGTCATTGGTGTGTCATGGATTTGACACTTGTGTGACATGGATTTGTCATTGGTATGTCATGGATTTGACATTGGTGTGTCATGGATTTGACACTTGTGTGACATGGATTTGTCACTGGTGTGTCATGTATTTGACACTTGTGTGACATGGATTTGTCATTGGTATGTCATGGATTTGACATTGGTGTGTCATGGATTTGACACTTGTGTGACATGGATTTGTCATTTGTATGTCATGGATTTGACATTGGTGTGTCATGGATTTGACACTTGTGTGACATGGATTTGTCATTTGTGTGTCATGGATTTGACATTGGTATGTCATGGATTTGACATTGGTGTGTCATGGATTTGACACTTGTGTGACATGGATTTGTCATTGGTGTGACATAGATTTGTCATTTGTATGACGCGTTGGCGTCATTTTATTGCATGGTGTTATTTGTATGACGTGCTAACTTCATTGATGCTTTGAATGACGGCCAGACGTCATTGAAGCAATTTTTTTTTATTTACGACATGAGAGTGCGTCATTTGTACTACCTAAGCATTCTGATGAAGTAGACTTTTGTTTAGTACGGACCTATGTCGGATGAATTTGAGAATGTCGGGATATGTTTGGCACAAGTAATACATATACGTGTATAGCGCGCGTACGTTAATGAAGTTCAGCATACCTGCGGGACCTAAAAGTAAAATAATAATAATACAAAAATATACCTTATGTCGTAAGGTTCCGACCGGCTGATGTTTATTGTTTACTGCAGATCATGATAAAATGGTTACAGTGGTAAAAAAAAAGTATAGATATCGCGAGAGTTCGACGGATTTATGCCGTAATCGCGACAACTTAACAGATTTTTTATTAATATTCTGACAATTCTTGTTATGCGTTTTTGTAATAAAAGGCATTTTGTGTCTATTTAGCACTGAGTGTAGGAGATTTTAAAGACATGAAAAAGGTGTTTTGTTTTTGCAACATACCTTCTAATTTTAATGAATAAAAAACATTTGGTAAAAAAAAAAAAATTGGACTGTATGGCAGTATTTCTTTTAAAACGGACAGAAATTAATGAAACGTCAGACTTAAGCAGCTTCGATAACTCTTGTTATAATTAAATGTTGTCATGTTTTACATGATTTTTGGTTTACGTTCCATTGTTGGTTCCACGTCAACTATGGGGTTCTTTGGTCCACTACTATATGGTTGGAAAGATCTGAGGAAGTTGGTTTCTGTTTTGACAGCTGAAAAAAAAAGGCGTGAGGAGTCAGGGTGATTGAGAATTGTGCAATAAACTAAGTGTTCAGTATCGTGTCTTTTTTTCCATCATGGAGGTTTAAATGCATTAGAATGCTTTGGATCCGAGAGTGAATTTGCTGACGAGAGGACCCAAAAGTAGAATAAACTTTAAGACTGAATTAAATCTGTATGTTTTCAAAATTTTGTAATTGTATGATTAGTTTTCCCCTGTTAGGTTTTTTATGAATTTATTCGATTCGCTTGGTTTTACAAATGAGAGTGTTTGAATTTAATCATTAAAAAAAAAGTTCTTTCATTTCTTGTTTTGTTTTTTTAAATAGTGTATATAAAGGAAGTAGTGATGTACATGTCCACTTTTTTTTTAAGTTGAAAACGTAAGCCATTCATAAATATAAGGGTACACAATATATAGTATATTATTAGGTATGTTTACTTTAGTATTTTGGTGGCCATATAAGAAATGAGGATTCTTGATTGGTAGTATTGGCACAGAATAACTAATAGTACTACCTTACAGAAAATCCACTCCTTCACAAAAGACAGATTTAGGTATAAAATTATACCTATACTCGCCGCCTGCAAGCAAAATTGAAACTTATAACCGCGCACGAACCGTGAATCTTCTTTGCGCGCCGCAGTTTTATGACCCAGCTGTGAGTGCCGGCACAGGGTTGTCACTTGACAAGTTTTTGTACCTGTACCTACTGATTATTTTTAAGGTAAATAATTAAGTATGTGGGAATTACAAACGTTGGTTCTGTAAACATAAAATTTTAAAAATTTAAGATAGTATGTCTGATTCTCATCTCACGGAAATATATGTCGGTCAGTTCCTAATATTGTTTCTGGGCAACCAATATTCAATAAATTATGGATGTTTATTTTAACTCTTACTAAGTAAGGACTCCGGGAACTAAAGAAGAAATGGGAACCGATCGGGCGCCGCCGCTTTTACGCTTGCTTCCAAGACGACGCGCCATAATCATAGTCTAAGAGCTGGCAACTTAATTATGTTAAGTTAGTTTATTGGACCGATGGGCGTTTAACTTCTAACGAAATAAAATACAAATAGGTACAAAAATCAAATGTGTTGTCTGTTTGACAAGGAGACGCGTTGAAGCGGAAAGCTGCAAATTCGGTCAGCGATGAACAAGTATTTTAAAATGTAAACTTGTATTATGCTACGTTTAACTAATAGTAACTAAATTTTTGCAAATCGCGAGGTTCTAGTTGAGAGCAAACTTATAGTGGAATATATTATTATAGAAACATTAAACAATGATTTTATTTAAGGTCATAGTTTAAAGTTCTGGTTGTTTTAAGAATCTCCTAATGGTTTTAAAAAAAATCTTTTTGTTTTTTTTTAGTTGTTTGGAGTCTATGGGGAGAATATTTAGGGTTATATACAGACTACGTTATAAAACAGTAAGGATGCGAGATTTTAGAAATGGTTGAGTCTGTGAAGGAATTTAGGATAACCTCTAAATAAATAATAATATTAAATATGTAGTCCTCGAAATAATAAAGTTTATGTACAGTAGTATAGTAAAGAAATTTTATATTTTGAATTGTTTTACCTAGATTTTGATAAGAGACATGAAATAATAACGTTCGTTATGTGTGATACCAGCAACTGATTTACTTTTAAATACGCTTTGTGCGTTTAGTCGTATTTATGCCAGTGTTTAAAGATACTTTGCTTCGGAGCAGCAGTGTCTAAAGATACTTTTGTTAATCGATTTTAAAGCAGTGTCTAGAGAACAGCTTATCCAAGTGATGGGATAGCATTAGTAGTTGTTAACAACTGTTTTAACATATCTAGAGAGGGTTAAATAGGGTAACATATACATCAGTAAAATACCATTAACTTCAAATCATCCTATCTCTCTCGTTTTTAAAGTTACGATCGTATAGATATATATCAGGATAAAAAAAAATTGTTAGGTATCAGCTGGCTTTTAATATTTCCGTTTTTATCAAGTTTCTGTATAATTCACTTTATCTTTTCAAAAAGTGAATTTCGTGTCACTGTGTAAATTTATTCAATGGAACACCTATATTTGTCAATTTATACACTGAAATGTATTACTTAACATTATGTAGATATGTCAAAATAATCATGTCATATAAAATTATTTAAGTTTGAATTTTAAGGTTGCCAATAGAGTTCAATATTATAATTGCTTATTCTAGATGCTTAAATCAATTAAGTATGCATGAAAACAGAAATAAATTGCGCCATTAAGATTGGTTCCATCAGAAAAGATTGTATTGTTTTGAAAAATCTGCTATACTTGGATGATTGCTGTGATATTGAAAGAGTGTGAAAAAAATCTCATTTTTGGAATGCTTGCATTGATTTGATAAATCTGTCATTTTAGAAGATTGCTGTAACGAATGATAGGTATCGGTATGATATGATATCGAAAAGGTGTGCGTTGCTAATCTTCCATTTGACCCTACCAGTTGATTTATTTTTGTTATAATAAATGAAATAAAATAAAACTTCAAAACAAAAAGGTAAATTATTAGATATATTTGTTGTCAAATAGACTTAAAAAGTAGAAAATAATGCAACATTGGAGAACATGCAATTATGTTCTATAATTTGCAAAAATAAAAATGTAAAGTTGTGCATGATAAATTCTGTTTTTGCTACTAACACCTGTTCAAGTGTTTCTGTCGGGTTTGAGGCTATTCGGCAACAGCTTAGCAAGGTTGTACGCTAATCACATAAAAAAGAGTATTAAGTAACACCGATAGCTTTTGAACCTATAACGTACAAACTGAGAATAGTGTTACAATCAGAAATCATAAACTATAAATTATGAAAACATTGTTAAAGATTTAATTTGTTAATTTTGATAATTGTTTTAATCTGGTTATTTAGGTATCTATGCTGGAACACATACCAATATGGATTCACATTCAGAATATCTTAGTACAGAACCTTTTATATTGATCCTATAACACATAGTGGGGATGGTAACAGCGTTAATTAATAAATAAGTAACATCCCGCAGAGGAACAAAAATCTGATTTATTTGTTCATAATATTAAAATTTAAACTCTTAAACGTAAAATATCATTTTTTTTACTTGTAAACGATCAAATCAAATTAATTAAATCTATTCGTTGTACAAAGTTATAATATCGTTGTATAAAAAAAAAAACGTGTGACATTTGTGAGACTAACATCGAATAATAGGATTTTTCACTAAGAAAATAATCATCGAAATATTGCGTACATGTATTAGTAGACAAAAGAAGAATATCAAGCTCTAATAAGTTGATATTAGATCAAGAACAAACTTACAAACTCAAATTCTAATATAGTGAAACATATGCAACTGACAGTAAATATAAACAAGGGACAACTGAAGACCGAATGTCATGATATACGGGATCTCAAATATATAGATCTAAAATAAAGTTTATACATTTAATGTTATTGATTGTAATTATTAGAAGACTGAAAAAGGAATTTGTTACAAATGAATTTCATGCTGAATAAAAAACGACCTTTGATTGAGTTTCGTGCGCCGGAGTCATGCACGAAGTAGGATGGCCGAATGTCATGATTTTTTAGTAATTGCACCGAATAGTGTATGCAAATATGAATTTTACTTGGCAACATTCTTAAAATACCTAAGTTTAATATCAGGGTGATGGGTAATGTTTAATGACTTCCCTGGCAATACTTGAGTTAGCAAGTGGCAGGGGTAAGCGGAAGCTAAAGAGAGTCGAGTACAGACTCGCACACTTGGATTGGGGACGTCAAAGAGACGACATCTTGATGGTAACGGGTTGAGCAAAGTTAAAGAGGCATCTCCATTTTATACTTACCTAGAGCAATTAGATATATTTATAATATTATTGTTGTTGTAAAATAGTGTAATTTCAAAAAAAGGACACAGTTATTCATATGGTCCGTCTAAATTAACTGCACTGACATTGAAGTGACAAAGTGTGTAAATGTCAACATAGACGTCATATTTTCGTAGGAGTTTGACGAGGCACCCGCACACTTTGCTGTGCAGTTTAGCTTGCTCCGAGAGGCCAATTCGAAATTATATCTAAACATCGGACAAAGAGCATGTCAGGCCATGCTCAGTGTAGGGTTTCATAGTTACCATTTTGTCAGAACAGGCCAAACGAGGGCTATTAATTCGTATCATGTAAAGTCTGACCAGTAATATATTATCACGCGCCATATTCCGGAATTTCATCGGAACTAAATTTTCCATACTAAACTGAACTGTCACCCTATACATGAGAATAACAGCGCACTCTTGACAATGATCATATATTTCTGATCGGGCTATACATTGCAAGCTTATGCTTATGGGAGTACCGTCACAGCTTCTTCGTACCTTGTAGGTACGTCTTTTTACTAAGAAAATAATATTTTTGCAACAACTCAAAAACGGCTAGACCGATCATCAGTGATCGGAACGATGGGAGTAAAACTTTAACAAAACTTGTTAAGCGGACATAAAATAGTGCATACAGCCCTAAAAATATTCATGTCCATAGGGATAGGAATAGTATAGTACTTACAGCCATAAAAATATTTACATTCATAGATATTCGAATATTTTTAAGGCTATAAGCACTCTTTTTACGTCCGCTTGATAAGTTTTGTTAAAGTTTTACTCCCATAGTTCCGATCACTGCCGATCATGTTCGCATTGAAAGTATTAACTAAGCTTTTGAGTCCTCCCCCGCCCCTCCACTATTGGATAAAAGCCAAAAAAAAATTCATAAATATAATTTTTTATGGGAGGTACCTAGTACCTACTCTAATTTTTTTAAAGTTTTTATTTTACCTTTCTGTCGCCATGCATGTTGTATACTTATATCCATGCCAAATTGCAACTTTCTCGCACTAACAATCACAATCAATCAACAATCACAAAGCCACGGACGGACGGACAGACGTACATGGCGAAACTATAAAGGTTTCTTTCAAGGTGAATACGAAACCCTAAAAACGATGACATTTAGTTACCTATTATCATTCGCGTGCATTTCTCTCGTAGTTGCCCGTACACGTATAGGCGCGAGCGAGAAGTGCGGGCGAATGACAAAATGACATCCATTTGAAGTCAAAACGTAAGCTCGAAATGGCCTCTAGCATAGTGAAGTAGGTTGCCAACATAATTAATTCAGTAATTTTACCAATACCATCAAGGACTAGGTATAATATTTGCTTAGGCTTAATCGAAAGTAAATATAAACATCAATACCGCGAACCGACGAGTGTTTACCGACGACCATGTAAACTAAATACATAACGAGTAATTATGTGTGTATTTGAAAATGTACTTACCAAGAAGACCGGCTCGGAGAAAGGACACCTGAAATCAAAAAATATGTCTTTAACAAATATGTCCACATGAATTCCTTGTATTAGAAATGAAATGTAGAGTGTTTAACTCGGGTGAAAGGCATCATTTCAACTTCGGACAATTAAACTACCTCGGCAGAAATGAGTGCCTTTCATCCCTTGGTTAACAATCTACTATTTTATTTATTTTTTATTTATTAAAGTTCTAAACATTAAATTAATCGCAGAGTTTCATATTTCTTAACTGCTAAGCCAAAGATGCAGGGATCGGAAACCGGTATTTTTTGTATGGGAACGAAAACGGTATTTTTTCGTTCTTTGTTAATTACTTCATTTCTAATTAGGCAATCTAATAATACGAAGTCGTTATCTGAAAACACAACTGAGTCCTACATTAAGAGTATAAAATAAACCGAAATATATGGTTATTTCGATGTTTTTGCAGAAAACCGGTTCCGATCCCTGCAAAGATGGCTTGTTTACAGCCAGAGTTCGGACTAATGCACTAAGTATTTAGTTATGTTATAATATTGTACACATGTTACATTAATATTATTCTAATGTTATCCTTTTGTTGTTATATTTCACGCCACTGTTCGGAAATGTGGCAAGATGGTCTAAAACCAAGCTGGAAAGTAGGCAATAACTGTAGCATCTGAACCACCACAACTACAATGTTTCATTGTTATCATTATCTGTCATTGGTGATCATTGTTATCATCATCTGTCATTGGTGATCATTGTTATCATCATCTGTCATTGGTGATATAAGTCTTTTTTTGGCGCAACTTTTTCTTTCAAAAATAAAATTAGGTTATTTATAGGACCAATTAATTGTTTAAAAAAAAAGAAACGTCAAAACCATTCAGTTCACGCTTAAGGCGTTTTTACTATTGTAGCTGTTTGTGGTTTTTTAGCAAAAACGCTTCTAAGTTTAGAGTCGGTTTGAAACAAATAACAGAAAAACGCCTCTTAAAGGTTATAAAAAAGTAAAAAAGGTGGGATCGGAAAATACTGAATTGGATAGTGTAAATTGTATTTGACTAAAAATAGTAAAAAATACAAGAAACTCGTATCTACGCTATAAAAATGAGTTCTTCTAGTGAAGAAAATATAAATGTTCCTGGCAAAAATACATCGCTTTCTTTCAACCATTGTCCTCACGCATATAAATCGCAGTAGTCGAGAAAAACACTATGTAATGCCTCGGCCGAAATCGCTAAAGATGGACTCGTATTATTTGAGGGCCTCCACTAGCGTGTCGGCCCTCAAACTCACTCGTCCATCTTTGAGCGGTTTTTCGGCCTCTCCTACAATAATAAATAAATAAATAATAAATAAATAAATATTATAGGACATCATTACACAAATTGACTAAGTCCCACAGTAAGCTCAATAAGGCTTGTGTTGAGGGTACTTAGACAACGATATATATAATATATAAATGTTTATAAATACTTAAATACATAGAAAACACCCATGACTCAGGAACAAATATCCATGCTCATCACAAGAATAAATGCCCTTACCAGGATTTGAACCCGGGACCATCAGCTTCGTAGGCAGGGTCACTACCCACTAGGCCAAACCGGTCGTCTAAACAATACAATGTACTATTTCATGTTACTATAAATGTTGTATTGACATGTAAAAGAGCCCTTAAGGCGTATTTGCAGAGTACATTTTTAAATTTGAATTTGGAAATGGGCTTTTTCTTCCCTCCTAGGAGGGATCAAATTGGCACTTTTCTTCCCTGCTAGGAGGGATAAAAGTGACACTTTTATATTCTAGGACACATTTTTTTTTTACTTTTTTGCATACTATTATTTTTACTTTAAATAATATTTTAACACACTAATTTCCTCATAGTGAAAACTGAAAAGCAGTATGTGTCACATGGTAGCTGAATTATTTCAACCTTGGGCTTTACACTTGAATCCCTCGCCGTAAATTTATCATTTTGCTCCCTTGTGACACAATCTACTATTCTTTTACACTAGAAAAACATTACTCTCTTACATAACGCTCCGGTAAAGGGTTTAAGTTAGCTTAGCTTCGTTCATACGACGAAATGTTCTGAGAATCCAGGAAAGTTTTAAAACCCAGGAATTAAAGAGTTCTTCCAGGCTTAGCACTGGAACCTGGATTAAAACTTCTCATTACTATGAGGTGGATGAAACTAGTAGGTACTTTGTCACAGTGACTTAACAAGTACGGGGTTTGCGATGATTTAATGCTTAGAGTTCGTGAATGGTTTAAACCACCAAGCTTTATTCAAATTTACTATAGAGATAGAGATAATAATGTATTTTTTCTCCAATTTGCTTGGAAATGTTCACCTTATTGTAGCAAAAATAGTACGGGAATTTCTTCATTATGGTTCAATATGGTTCAACCTCAAATTTAAAAAATTGAAACCATTACTGTCGTGTTTTAGCGGACGGGAAGTTATTACTGTATTGTTTTTTACTTTTTAAAAACACGTATCCACTAAGAAAAACGCAAACAGCCAAATAATACATATAGCCGCGGGCTGCGTTTACACGACCCGGTCAGCATCATTTCAAGCTGTGTCATGTCTTGTTCTTACAAGACCGTCGTGTATGATCGTGCGAATACTGCTTAGTATTGGATAGTATTCATGACGATATTCAAAGACTATATAACTTTTATATTTTTTTAAAGATCTCGTGCGTGCACATACAGCTTATATTGCACAATTACATATATTGAATGAACGAATATTGAATGGTAGTGAATGGCAGAATAAGTTGTGCCTTTAACTTTTTTTTAATAATTAAAGAGGGAAATTGTTTTTGATGTGAAGGTTCGATTTGAGTGCTGTTTGATGCTTAAATTATGATTATTTTACCTTATTTCCTCGCATGTTTGGAGAAAAGCACTATATATGCCTCGGCAGGAACAGCAATTCGTGGATTAATTTCCGTCTTCCGAAAATCGAAACTCATCCGCGAATTGCTCTTTCCCGGCCTCTGCAATAATGTACTATTACAAGTTTTTATTTAACTTGAAGAGTTTGTAATATGTTTGTTTGGTCGAATCTTGCTAAATTATTTAAAATTGCTAGCTAAATTAGACCAACATATTGCAATATTATGATGCCATCGTGCTGATCTGGGGCCCATTTCTCGAACGGTATTAATACGTATGGGTTTCCATGACTACACACTAATAATATTAGCCTAATATGGTTCGAGAAATAGGCCCCTGATGATAGACACACGACGTGACCAATAGCATCTCTGTGATAAAACAACGCAACCTAATTGTGTTTGGGTTTGTTAGAATTGTCTCGATGAGTATTAGTTTCCTGTTGAAAGAAAAGTCAGCGATTATCGATTTTGACAAAAAACTTATTTATCATCGATCGTCATGATCATTATATCGCTTTAAGCTGATCTAAAAGGGTTGTTTGTTTGGAACTTCGTCCGCTAAAGTTTCATAAGTAATATAGTAAGTTTTACATTTTGATGACAACTAAAATATGAAATCATGTTTAAAGTTAATCGGAACGATAAATGCTGTTAATGCAAGTAAGTACTAAACAAAACAGGGACCCTTATCGCCTAAATAATATCAACATCTGATCTGCCGAAATAGATGTCTTTACACCTCTTCTATAGTCAATAACTCTTTAGTTATATGAAATCTATGAAATTATGTCGTATAAATAACACGTTCACAGTCTGTGCTATCATAAACGCTGCCAACTTAACTTAGTCTAACTCTATGAAGTTAATAAAAGTGTGTCAAATCCTCGTCTTATTTTCGCGAAATTAAAAAAATTCAGAGAACGGTAGCCGCGCGGAAGCGTCACCGGCGCGGCAAGAGTCATTTCCGGCGACGCGTAAGTGACACCCTAAGGCTGGGGCTTCATTTGGAATTACTTTATTTGGCCACATACTGAGCTGTGATTGGCTGAATGATCTTAGGCTCATGTGGACAAGAGTAGCAAAAGATATTTCAAAGTAGGTAAACTTAAACAAAACAGCCCACTTTACCCTGAAAACGTTATTTTTCTTATTTTAATTTTACCACTTTGTCGGCGTGATTGATTCATATTTCCATGCCAAATTGCAGCTTTCTAGCACTAACGGACATGGCGAAACTGTAAGGGTCCTAGTTGACTACAGAACCTTAAGTTATTTTACATGTAACATGGTTATTTTTTATAAATTCTCATTTTATAAGGGCATTTGACAAAACTATACGGTTGCGATAGAAGCGGGCCAATCTAACAACAAAAGCAATTAAGTACTGACGTTCATTCTCATCGCGTTGTCCCGGCTTTTTGCCACGGCTCATGGGAGCCTGGGATCGACTTGGCAACTAATTCCAATAATTGGCGTAGGCACAAGTTTTTACGCAAGCAACTGCCATCTGATCTTCCATCCCAGAAGGGAAACTAGGCCCTATTGGGATTTGAGATAAGTCCGGTTTCCTCACAATGTTTCCCTTCACCGAAAAGTGACCGGTAAATATCAAATGATATATCGTAGTATGAGTTCCGAAAAACTCATTAGTATGAGCCAGAATTTGAACTGGCAACCTCCGCATTGAAATTGAAAGTCACACGCTCTACACCCCTCATCTTCACACTATGGAACACACTATTAGACTGTAGCCAACAATTTAGGCCATATGCACAAGTAGACACAGCAGACAGACACCTTGCCTTATTGATTTATCAAAATTTATCTGTACTTATAAAGCCAGTCGGCGATATCATTTTGTTTATTTACAGTGCGTATTGTCGCACGTTTGCATCAAAACTTGGTTAAGTATAACAGTCATCTAAGTGTGCACTTAATAAAAAGGAGGTAGTCAATGTGGCATGAACTAAGCATCTCCCTGAAGTTTTAGTAAAATGCAATAATGAACCACCACATTACGCTATCTGCTACAAGTGCTACACGTTTACTGTAAATAGGCCAGCAGGCCGGGCCCGGCGGACGTTTTGCGTCTCGTCAGCGGAATTCCTGCTTTTTGTTGTCGTGCGGCGTTGTTGCATTGTGCCGTCCCAGTTTGACTCGGCCGCGCCAGTTTAAGAAGTCTCAATGGCCTAGTCTACTCTCAATCGGCTCAGATCACTCCAGCTTAAACCTGCATTTTTGCCTTGGGCATTCAATATCGGACGATTGTCAATGTATTGAAATCCAATAGTAGCCCTCAATACCGGAATCCTGGAATTAATAGCGGTAGTGATATAATGTATTCACTATTTAAAAGTCTTTATACTGATGCTTAAGTATATAATATTTTTGTTTGTTGGAATTTTCGTTTCATAGAATACACAAAAAAGTTTTTGGTCTTTAATTTTATTGAAAAATTAAATGGTTTTTAGTTAATATATTCGCAACTGCAATTAGTTTTAGACGTAACTTCATATTTATTTATAAAACAGACATTTTGATATTAGTCCTCATTCATTCCGGTATTCCAATATCGTAAAAATCGATCCAATATTCCGGTATTACGGGTATTCAGGCCCTACAGTTATTGCCATCCTAATTTAGCATATAATTATTTTTTAATAAAATAACAGTTTAGGACGAGTCCACTACACAGGCATTTCTGGAGCCAAATTAACTGTACAAATAAAAAATGTGACCAAAAATCCCAAAAGAAAGTCCCAAACCAAAGTAGTGCATCTCGTTTTGATTATTGATGTAACAACCTTCGACACTAACGCCATCATGACTAAAAGGCTCAATCTCGCAAGCAACAAGCAAAATAGCTGTGACATATGCTCAGACAAACAAACTGGTGTAATTAAATTGTAAGGGATCCATTTAGCAATTTTGGCAATGGAACCCAAAAAATCCAGCACTATGCAATTAAGATAGGATAAGTACAATGTACAACACAAAATAAAGCCACTTTTTCCTATTGAAAAAAATTCTAACATATTATTTACATCAAAACAAATATAAAATGATGTTAATACAATGATGCCATCTTAGCACAACATATAATTACAGACAGAAACCCAATCATTAAAACCCTGACTAATACAAAGTCAGGTGTTAATAAGTTAGGCCTTGATATACATCAGCGCTGATGACATGACTAGAATATGACCAGTGGAATGTGAAGCCAATTGATCTTATTGTCAACATATCTGTCATACTATTTATACTCATAGTTGAATGCCTCATTTATGATTGAGTCAGCGATTTTGACAAAAAAAGAGATGAGCCACCTACCTCAATTCCCTACAACTATACAGGTGGTGTACCGACATGCCCAAAATGCACTGGAGTATTTAGCAGGAAGATAGGGTACATGAGCCATCTAAGGACGCACCAGAGAGGGGATCAGCTACATTCTTATAATGCGAATTAAAAATTGCCTACTCCAGAGCACACAGTTGCTGTAGCTGAAATTGTTAGTTAACATATATATAATCCATAGTTAACAACTTAACACAAATCTATATAGCTTTCGTTTTTTTCTCATAAGCTCACATAAATTTACTATTTTAAGATGTGGATCCAGATTTATGGTAAGGGGGGTCACATGGTCAAATTGTTATTTTTTATAATTTCTTCCTTCTTTTAAGCTTATTTATTGTATACTCAGCCCAGGGCCCAGGGGGGGGATCATGTCCCGCATGACCTCCTCCCTAGATCCACCTATGCCCAAACATGCTTCTCATACAAATTGAATTCACACTTATGGTTACTCATAATATTGATTATTCATAAAAAAATATTTCTTTACAATGTAGATTTATTAGTTTTCTTTTGTCTGTTGTCATAGTGGGAAGAGAACTGGGTTTTGTCAACTAGTTACCAGGTTTTATGAGGGGAACATGAATACAAACAAATGAAAGTACAACAGGTGCAAATAAGTTACATGTAAAAGATCTAACACAAATATTACAACAAATGGGTTGAAGTGTTGGTGGCACTATATGTAGAGAGTTGGTCCAATGTGCAATGTGTCTCACTCTTTCAATGTGAGATGCAAATACAAATTGGACCAAGAAATTGGACAGGTAGAATACCATCTTTAGGTATGTGTACTAAAGCGTTTTGAAAAGGTAACC